>NW_026623263.1:3640603-3647964 GCF_030028575.1 Malurus melanocephalus
CCAGAAAAAAAGCCCAAACCCCTACCTGCTCAAGAATTACTCCAGAAAGTCAAGCAGAATGATAAGCCAAATGAAGTTTGTGCCTTGCCACAATGGCAGAACTTTCTAATTGCTTCTGTTGAAATAGTACTTCTATTGAATAAACTAGGTCAGTTTAAGTAAGTAGAAGTATAATAATTTCTGAGGCAAACTGCACTTAACAAGAAATGCTTACTCCAGACTCGTGCACATGAACATAGCACCATGAACATGAGGGTGAGTGGCAGACTCTCTAGGATAGAAACTGCAGAGGAAACTTTCTCATGAAAGCACAGATGATACCCTTCCATGGGTACTCCTGTTTTGATAATATTCTTGTTTTGTCACAAAGGTTTAGTTATTCAAACACTCCAAGCTACACACGAAGCCCAGGAATGCCCATGCCTTTGCCTGCAAATATGACGTTATGTTCTGGTGGGATGCCCTGTGTGGTCAGCTGTGATGCCCTGCCTGCAGGACCTGGTCCTGAGCTTCCCCTGGGACTCCCACTGGACAGGGAAAAGGAGCAGAGAGATGTCTGTTTGTGGTACTCGCTGATCTCCTACTCCTGTTGCACCCAGGCATTATAATGAAAGGCTTTAATTCAGCTGAATCTTTGTCAAAATATGAATTAATACTTCTGACTGAGTTGTTTTAACGTTTTCTCCAGTCTCAGTGTCCCCTGTGTCCTTCCACCCTGGTCTCCATGGCACAGAGCAATGAGATGGAGTCATGGGCTGAGAGATGGGGTCAGGTAGTCAGTCCCAAGCTGCTGGTTCCCAAGCCAGTCCCTCCAGCTTGTGAGTACCCTGTTTGTCCCACACTGCCCCAAGCCATTGCAATACACAAATTATTCATTGGAACACTTTGCCTTGAGGGAACCACAAGCTCTATTTCTTTAATGATTTTAATGGTCAGAATAGTGCCAGGTCAAACCATTTAACTGTGTATTTAATTAGTCATCTGTATGCATGAAACGTAAAGGTGTTCAGCTGTGCTATTTTATAGGGATTAACTAAGTGGGCAGTAAATCATCTATGCCAGCAATAAAAGTATTTATAGCAGTACTCCTTTACTCCTTTTTTTTTTTTTTTTTTTTTTTTTTTTTTTTTTTTTTTTTTTTTTTTTTTTTTTTTTTAAACTATTCTTGCTGCATTGTTTGCATTGGTACAGGTCTGCATAAGAACAGTTCTGCTCTAAGAGATGGGAGAAACACAGTTTGGAGTTTGGTCTGATGTCACCTAAGAACAACAGCAGGCAGCTCAGAAGAAGCTAAAATCTGAAATTCACAGCCAGATGACCCAAAAAGTTATTGCCAGCTGCAGGCTTGCTATGTTAAAGAAAATAAACAGACAAGCCACTTTGCCCCATGGAAACTCATAATTTAAAGAGGAGCAGGACAAGAAATATGATCTGAACTGGTAGGTAGTAGTTCTCTGCCTTGAATAAATCTTAAGAGTATTTGGCTGCTAACAGTTCACAAGTTTGCACCGGCAAAATATTTCCAGGAATCCATGAAGTAAGCCTCTGAGTCTTGCTTGTACTGTAAGTGAAAAAACCATTTTCTATGTAAGTGCTATTGAAATGCTGCATGGAATCATGGGACCATGATCTGCATAGATAAAATGTGTGTTTCAAAGCAGGGAAATTTTTTTGCACCTACATCACATGGATAGTCCCTATTAAACAGAAGCAATGTGCTTGTTATTATTTTTGCCCCAATGTTTTCTGTGCTGTATCTCACAATAAATCTTTCAGGAGAGCACTGGTAGTTTATATGGAGCACTGACCTGTGAAACAGAGGAAAACAGATATTGTTAAAAGTCTTGGCTTGCTTGCTTGGAGATCATGTGGCAGAGGCAGGTAACTTCTGAAGTGGTGCACAGGGAGTTGCCTGAGCAGTAAAGGCTGCAATAACAACAMAACTGACCTGAGTGTGTAAGCCCCTTTGCACTACTTGGCATGTTTAGCCCAATAAATAACATCACGAGACGTCCTTTGCCATCATGTTGTTATTCCCGCATGACCCAGATGGGCAGCCAAAGGCTCTCCATGTGTGTGGCTTGCTCTCAGAGAAAACAGGCAACAGAGTCAGGTGTAGCTGAATGATTGCTGTTTACCAGAATCCTGGCACACTCAGTTCAGGTGGAAACAAACAGCATAAGACATCCTTTTCAGTCACAACTTTTCAAGCAGTTCTTGACCTCTAAACTTCTCCTTCGTCTTTCAGATAGATGACATGCTTGCTTGCTTTTTTCTCTCTTGTTTTTCTGCTATTCCTGATACAGACACCCAGACACATGTATGCCACTATCCATAAGGACATAGTGCAGCCCGAAGCTCTGTCGTTCAGCTTCTGTTCAGGCAAAGCTTCCCAGGTGCCCTTCATGGATGCTGTGCCTCTGGGAGATGCCCAGAGGGAGTGAGGGCTGTGGACAGGGTGAAGATTTGCTCTGAGGTGCTCAAAATCACTTCTGTCTTCCTTAGCTGCTATGAGCTTACAGTGACTGCCTGCTCTGGAAGGAGGGATGGGACCTGGACCTGTGCTGCTGTGGGAGGTGGATGTATGCAGATTGTGCACAGGCCTGATGAGGAGCTAAACAGGGAGGTTGTTTCTGCCCATTAGTCATAAACTCTGAAAAAAATATTTGGCTTTTAGTAGGATAAAACGCTTGATAGATTCAGGTTGTGTTCAGCAAATACTTTCATTCAAATATTTAATCCTGATTATGGAGAGAGAATTTTTGAAAGTATGATTTTTTTATTCTTTATTTAAAAGAGGAAAACAATCATTCAGGAGTCCCAGGAATTTCTTTTGAACCAAAAACATGTTATTTCTTTGCTCTGAAATAAATTAAAACATTAATTGGAGCACATATTGCTTCCCATCAGCCCCAGACAAGCATCTCAGGAGGGTGGGCATCTGCCTGTGCCTGACATCCTTCTTCCCTGCTCTCCTGCTCTTCATCTTTCTTTCTGGCTCTTTTTTTTCACATTTTTTTTCCTCTTCTCATTTTTCCCTGTTTTGCTCTTCCTCCCTGTTAAAAATTAATCAACTGAATAAATGTGTTGATATTCCAAGAGGAGAACTGCCCTTCTCCTCACTGTCCTGCAATCACCTGGTCCAGCCTCTGTCTCTGAGGTTTGTGGGAGGGAGACTTGGGGACACCATAGCTGCTGGCCAGGGGGAGCTTTTWTTTTCACTATTGCAAGCCATCTGGGATAGGAAAATGGTCTTTGACAGATTCATGGATGTGCTGCTCCACTGGTGGCTCCTAGACACAGATTCAGACACCTGCTTTCCCCCCTTTTCCCTGATCAAACAGACGGTCCTTCCTTTGGATCTGTCAGCCTCTTGCTTCACTCACAGCTGAGCGAGCTCTTTTGTCCTTCTGCACAACCACACAGGATCAAACCAGAAAGGATAAGAGTTTTCCACTTCCCCCCAAAGCCCTTGGAAGCCCTTGTTGGCTTTCTCTGCACTTGCTTGTCGCCAGCCCCCGCAGGAGCTCTGTTTGCTCTTCCTGAGACTGCAATTACCAGCACTCCCCTTGGCAGCTCTCCTGCCCTGTTACATTCCTTTTTRTTATGCTAATAGACTTATAACCAACTCCAGCTTCTGAGACTGTAATACACCCCTTTTGATTCTCTAATCTACTTCTCTCCATGCATTACAGCACGGAGCAGTTTGCCAAGGGCCCAGCAGAACGTGTTTAGCTGACTGATTCTCGTTGTTCCTATTAGATCCTGGCATGCTTCTGAGATTTGTCACTTCCACACAAATCACACTCCTAATCCTGGGGTTTAGCAAAGTTTGGATGGATTTGGATTCTACTACATCTTTTTTTAGGGGAGATGATAATGTTCTTTGATGAAAGATCTCTGGATGGAAATTCTCTGTGCTAAAAATGAGCATGAGAAGAACCTACTTTTGGTCCAACATTTTATCTTTTTTCTTTTTACTTTAAGTGTGGGTGCTCACGTCAAGATGGCAGTGTGAGTGCGTTAAGGCTCTGAACTTGCTCTCAATACCTTGAGGGGGATGATGTGATTTATGGTTGCCGTAGTGGCATGTACAAACATGGACTTAACTTAGATCCTGCATTCCGCAGTATGTCCCTCACAGAGCTGATCGCTCAAATTACATTCCCAGGGAGCTGTGCTTCCTGATGGAAACCTTTTGAAGTGCTCAAGTCTTACGGGACTGTTGCTACTCAGAACAAAATTAGTATTTTCATAGGTCTTGAATTAAAAATACCGTAAGCTGATTTTATAGCCATATTCCTGTCTCATTGCAAAGATGGTTGACCTCTGTACTACCAGCCTTCAGCATCTGTACTACTGTACTATTTCGTGACTGCTGCTTTGTTTTCATATTTATTTTTTCCCTCACTGATGCAAGAGGAGCACTTGGACTTAGGTCATGGTATCTAAAGATCATATATCAGCCAGTTTGCACTGGCCATGAAGTTGGTACAGCAATATCATGTGATGGCTGCTGATGGGGCTGTGGTTTGATTCCCACTAGAAACCATTTGGGGATGAAGAAGGAAAAGATTGCCATGGAGTGTCTAATTTTGAAGGTGTGGACATCAACAAAAATTCATACATACACACACACACACACACACACACATACATATATATACAAAAACCTCTTATTTTTGTGTCAGAAGCTGGGGGTCAAGTCTGTGGTGGCCGGTGTAAACAGCTGTGCATGAGGGCAATACATGTGAACACATGGAAGGGAAGTGGGATGGTTTTTAGTAGCATGAGCAGGGATGAAATGGCATGGCTGGCATGGGATTTCTTCTTAAAGACAGACTGCTRCTGCCTCTGCACCGATTGCCAGGCTTTCCCTAGGGCTGATTTGTTTGTTTAACCTCGGTCTCACAGTAAATAAGACTTGGAAGAGCTTCATACAAGCTTTGACTTCACACAAAACGTGACACCTTTCAGTGCGCCAGGGTCAAGCAGATAAACAGCCAAAGCTGAAGAGCCCTTCCACAAAGCAGCTC
Organism: Malurus melanocephalus; assembly: GCF_030028575.1. Classification (NCBI taxonomy): domain Eukaryota; kingdom Metazoa; phylum Chordata; class Aves; order Passeriformes; family Maluridae; genus Malurus; species Malurus melanocephalus. The sequence continues at coordinate 3,645,640 of NW_026623263.1, forward strand.
TTTCCAGACACCTCTCAGGATGCGAGTACYAATGCTGAGCTTATCCAGATCTCAAGGGGACATGGTATTTTTTTTTCTGTAGGAAATCCTCTCTTTGTTTCTGTCTAAAAGGAAAATGTAGGCAGTGCTGCTCTCTGAAAACTGCAGCGAGAAGCCTTTTTCACTTCCCTCCCCACTTTCCTATTGCTCCCCASTTAAATTTCACATTTATTGTGCTTGATGGCTTAGCAAGAAACTATTACTGCAAGGGAATTAGCTGCACGTCATGTTTGGATATGTGTTTTGTTGTGTTGCTGTGTTGATCCTAACATGCTTCTGAGAAGGCAGCTGCTCCCTGCTACTGTCCTTGACATCGAGGGGCCCTGCTTTCTCCCAACTGCTGCAGCACTTCATTCAAGGGGGAGCAAATTGGAGCCTGACAGACWACTGGCTGGGCAAGACTTTCTTACTAAGCAACCTGCCCCCTGCCCCCATTTAATGTGGGCACAGCAATGAAAAATTGCTAATAATAAAAATGATCAGCACCAAAAAGGAGCCAGAAAAATGCAGTGAAATGGTCCCAATATGTGATCAGAAGCAATCATGGTGGCTAATGTGCTCTGGGCCTCAGTAATCACCTAATAAGTATTTAGGTATTAGTGTAATGAGGCAAGGAGTGAGTTAAGTTTTGAGAAAAGCTCCTTTGAACAGTGGAGACCCTTTTGCCAGTGTAGTCTGGCCACACCATACAAGTCAGGTGGTCCGGTGGRTACTGCCAGGCCCTCAGTTTTCCAGCTCTGCTTCCCATTTTTATAGGGATGAAACTGGGACAAGGCAGAAGGAGTTGAGATCCCAGCTTCCCCTGCCCTTGCCTGCCCCATGGCCCCCTGGCTCTCCACAGCCCTGTTTTGTTCCTCTGACAATGGAATTCTCTCTGGCAATTTTCTCCTGATCTGTGCAAAGAATCAAGCATTTCCGAGGACAAGAACCAGGTGTCCACGTGCCTGTGAAGGGCACCATCACCACACTCTTTGCCGGCTCAGTTCCAGCTGGTGCTCAGCTCTAGGTCACACCACCTTTTCTATTTTATGCCACAGCCAGGCCATGCTGCAGATGGGGCTTATGTTTGTAGCAGCTTGAAAATAAAAGCAGTAGCAATCCCAAAATGTTCAAACAAGATAGTTGAAGTGGGCAGGGGAATCCAACTCAGAATATTCAGAAAACTGACAGCACCAAGGAAATGCAAACCGTGCTGTGTGTGATCTTCTGAGGAGCCTGATCTCTGCTTGGCCTGGYGAAAAGCAGCTCTGGTGATGAGCGACTTCCAGCACAAAGGCAGGATGATTGGAGCAGTGAAGAGCCCCCTCCTGTAGGGTTTTTGAAACTCCGTTGGAGGCTGTGTGGGGTGAGGGGGTTTAGGGGGATGAGGGTGCACCAGCAACCCTACAGTGGAAGAACTAAGAGAATAGAGGCTCATTTATATTTCTAGGTCAGGAAAAATGCACARTCATAATCACATAAAAATCTGCACATGAGACCTTTCATTTGCAATAGAGCATCTCTTCAAGGAAAACAAAAATTGAGAATATGACATAAACCATGATGACCTCATAAGCCATTGTAACTAAGGAATAGACTTAATTCCCTTCTGTGATAAATCTGGAATCAATCTTCCATTTGTGTCCTCTTTTTAAAACAGCAGTGTGGTTACAGCTTTGGGGCCATGAAATGATTGTCACATGGATGGTAAATGTGTTGCTGTTTCTGCACTTGATTTGGGGAGCCGCAAAACTTCCCTTTGTGTTCGTCCCCCCCTGCCAGCACCCTGTCCTGTGCCTTGGGTGCCAAACCAGAGCAGCCAAGCGCCGTGTCGTGCCCCGTGGCTGCAGCCACCGATGCTTTGGAGCAGCTCTGACCATGAACTGCACAACCTGAGCGGGGGAGGCACCGCGGCTGGGAAGGAGGGTGAGGACGGGGCAGCTTTCCGTGCTCGAGAGTGTCCCTTTGCKGMAGGAAGGGAAGCGATGCCGTGTGCCCAGCGGAGCAGGAACAGCCCTCCCTGGCTCCTCCGGGCTGCGGCTGCAGCGGGGCCGAGGCGCTGCCGGACCCGGGAGTGCGGGGAGCACCGAGCTGAGGGCACGGCAGCAGCGCCGGTCCGCACAGCCTGCCTGGTACCGAGCTGAGGGCATGGCAGCAGCGCCGGTCCGCACAGCCTGCCTGGTACCGAGCTGAGGGCATGGCAGCACTGCTGGCCTGCCCGCCATCGCTCAGGGCACGGTGCACTGCCCGCCATCGCTCAGAGCATGGTGCACTGCCCTCCATCGCTCAGGGCACGGTGCACTGCCC
>NW_026623263.1:3648354-3699170 GCF_030028575.1 Malurus melanocephalus
GCCATCGCTCAGGGCACGGTGCACTGCCCGCCATCGCTCAGGGCACGGTGCACCGCTGGCCCACACGGGCTGCCCGCCATCGCTTCCAGCCTCGGCACTCACAGGAGGTCTGGAAACATCCGAGCCGCTCCTGTTCCTGAGCCAGGGCCAGCTCTGACTGYGGACACTCTATGTTAGCAATACCTGTCCATAAACCGAGYTGCAATGTCACCAGGAACACCGAGGGTGGTTCAATCGGTGAGCCAGAGCTTCTCCTCCGGGCYGAGAGCTGCGAGCCCTTCCTGCTGAGCTCCTGGCAGCGGCGGGGCTGAGGGAACACGCTCTGCCAGGGACGAGGGCTGGCAGCTCCGAGCAAGGACAGCCGTGCCGTGCCTTTGTCTGGAGGACATTGCAGGCACAGAGCCCCTGTGAGCACCCAAAGACAGGCCCTGGAGGGGATTGCACGGCCCAACACCATCCAAGASCAGRGGAAGCCCCGCTCAGAGCAGACAGAGCGGRGCCCAGAGAAGGATGGAGACTCGGCAGGGACCAGCGGCAGGGCCGGGACAGCGCAGCTGCTCTGTGCAGCTGCAGGAGCTGCAGGCTGKGGCTGAAGAGCTCAGTTTTCTCTTTAGCTTTGCAAAGGAAAGATCCAGTAAAGATTTAAAGAAAATAAATKAGCTTTGGGTATACTGCCCCATCCCCACAAGTGTTCAAAGGCAGCTGGATGGGGCTCTGAACAACCTGGTCTAGTGAAAGTTGTCCCTGCCCATGGCAGGGGTTGGAACTGGATGATCTTTAAGGTCCTTTCCAATATAAAACTTTCTGGTTTTTTGGCAGGGCTGTTCTTGCCAAGATTAAGTGCAGCAGGTGGGACAGCATGGGAAGGCCAGTTTGAACCCTTGCAAARCAGACAATTTAGTCAAACATCACTGATCCCTCAGAGGTGAATGCACCTGTGCCAAAGAGCTAATGATGAGACTTGGAAGGATAAAACACTATTCCCTCCTAAACTGCTCTCCCAGGATTGTGCAATGGGAAGCACCTTAACCCTTATAGTTGGTACAATCTTCCTGCTGCCAGTGCCAGCTCTTGCGGAATGTCACAGGGGTCCTTATAACCCTTCAAAGTGACATTAAAGGGGGCCTGAGAATGACACAGATCCAAAAATACAAGTGTGTTCAAACATTATTTTTACAGGTATTGCACTATTTCAGTGGATAACAGCACCTAYAAACAGGAAATTGTGTGAAGGTGCCTAAAAAAGATTAATTTTCAACCTCTGCATTGCAAGTGATTACATAGGCAATATTACAAATCCAGAGGGAACACCCAGTCACACTGGAACTTGAACACTGGAGCAAAATTTTGGCATTGCTACAGTCAAGTCATGCACTGACCATGCTGAGGCTGTAATTTTTTGCAAGTCTCTAATGAATAAGTGGGACAAATGCAGTTTTCAGCCTTTACTCAGACTAACATTGGTCATTTAAAGATTCCAGTGACTTCTCTGGAGCACTCTTAGATGGAGCTCAGACAAATAAAGTGCTGATGTAGCCAACTAATGAAATACAATCTTAATTTCACTTGTGGGTTAAAATCAGAGCAATCATTAACCTGTTTGAAGTGCTTTGCAGAGTTAGGATCTAAGACTTTGTAAGAAGATGAATGCAGATTGAATTCCAATAGCATTTTGCATAAACTTGATAAAGCTTGGAAAAGTAACTTTTCTAGTTGACATAAGTGTCCACAGTCTCATGGAATAAAAATAATGCTTAGAGTATCTGTGTAAGTTACTCCTTAGTATTTGGAAGGCATASTTCAATGTATTTCTTTCACTAATGAATGCAGCCACTTGCAGGATGAAATCTGGGAAAGTGCTGAGCAGAGCACACCAGCGGCACCCAATAATTCAGGAAAGAAAATAAAGACGACAAACTGCAGAGAACGCTAAGTATCTTCTGAATATAATAGTAAAGATACGGATTTTGTTCTGGACACTTTGATTAATGTCTCTGACTCTCACATGAGGTGCCATGGGACCTTTTAAAGAGCACTTTCTTTTACAGAGCCTCTAACAGCATAGTTCTTCCTAATCATCTACTGGAGTAGGATTTCAGTATTGACTTGGAAAAATACTATATACTAAATCACTAAAATGATTTTCTGGATCAACTGGCTTTTGTTTTGGTAGTCTTCTATTTAAATAATAGCAAAAGCCAACATTTTGTGACAATTTTTGCCTGATTTTTTTTCTCTGTTTAGTTTTGTTCCTAATGTAATCGTAGTTTTGCCATCAAAGCAGATTAATTTGCACTCCGGGCTCACTGGCAGAGGCATTCCCTTACACAACACATGAAACTCTATGTGTGTTTGTGGGAGAGCACACATAAGGGTATGCACAGCTGAGCTATTAAAGAAGTGACCCATTTGCCTGCTTATGATTTAAGTGAAAAATAAGCCATMTTTAATTTGCTCTTGATTTCACTCTCAAGCTGTTGTGCAAACTCAGATAGCAGCTGCTTGTGATCTAAAGGCCCCTCTTCCCGTTTTCAGTCTTTCTGATGACACCAATCTGTTTCTCATGCTGCTGACACTGCCTCATTCTCAAGCTCTACGCAGCGAGGATGCTGTGGGTAGAAGAGGCAGAACGGAGGGACACTGCCAGAAACTGAAATCTCCTGTGGCATATGGCCTCAGCACTGGTGGACAGGATTGGTAGCAGTTAGTGCTGCAGTGACTGCCTTATAACAGGATACTCTTCTGCAACAGCTCTCCTTTTCGCTAAATGATTAGAGTATTAAAGTTGGTGGAAGCCAGAAACAAAATTGCTCCATATACAATGTACCCGAAATAGGCTGTATGAGGCTTCAGATTTTAATTCTGTGTCTTTTATTCTCTGTTCTGATTGGATAGGAGAAATCTGATTTCTCCTTTTCCTGATTTTAGTTACGTACCTTTTTTTCTAGTGGATTAACCCCATTCTCCATCTGGAGGCCTGGGATTGTACCATATTTTCTTTGCTTTTACAGTCAGCTGGAAAATCTCCAACACGGAATGGGGCTGTATGTCCTTGGCTTTGACATTTGGCTTCTAGTCTCCAGTAATAATCWGGGTTAATTCCTTTGCTTGTCACGATGATTTGTGGGTTTTGAATTGCCCTAATTTATAGAGTGATTCTGTCTCCACATCAGCCCCCCCATCCTATGTCTGGCACTCCAGTATCATCTCACTGCGTTGGGATTCTGAGGAGCATATAAGAGAAATTCACTTTTCTCTCCTATGGYGAGGATGAGAATGTGCAACATGTAGGCACACCGGTTACCTAGTTTTATGTCTCCTATTCCTCCAGAGCTCAGCCCCTCTCATCATCATCCTCATACTGGACTTGGACTTTTCAAGCAAAAACCCGGGGGATGTGCTGACACCATCTTTCACTGTTTGTGTCTTTCTTTTCATAGAATCATGAAGTGGTTTGTGTTGGAAGGGCTCTTAAAAGACCATCTATTTCCAGGCCCCCTGCCATGGACAGGGACAACTTCCTCTAAGTGTGGTTGCTCAAAGCCCCATCCAACCTGGCCTTGAACCCTTTCAGGATGGAACATCCACAGCTTTTCTTGGCAATATGTTCCAGCATCTTACCACCATCACAATAAAGATTTTTTTCTACTACCTGATCTAAACCTACTTTTGTTCAGCTTGAAGCCATTCCCCCTTGCCCTAACGCTGTATGTCCTTTTAAGAAGTCCCTCTCCAGCTCTCTTAAAGGCTCTCTTCAGGTACTGGAAAGTGCTGTAAGGTCTCCCTGGAGCCTTCTCTTGTCCAGCTTAAACAGTCCTAACTTGCTTAGGCTGTCATCACAGGACAGGTGCTCCATCCCTTTGATTATTTTTGTGGCCTTTTCTGGACTCTCTCTGACAGGTCCATGTTTTTCATGTGCTGAGGGCTCCAGAGCTCCCACAGCTGCCCTGCACACTCCGGGCAAAATTTGCAGCCCAAACTGCCATTTTCCCCTCAAATCTCCTTCATATTTACAAACAAACACACACCACATCCTGGCACAGCAATTACCTTGGAATGGAGCAGACATTGCCATGTTAGACATAAAGAAGAAATCAAAAAGTTAAAGATATGAGTGTTAGAGAGCCAGAGATGTTAGGGTAAATAATAGCTACAAATTATTTCAGTCTTTAAGAAGCAAGAGGGTCCGTGTTGCCCTTGCCAAGATGACCATTTAAGAAGCATAGCAAAACAAAAAAGAGAGCTTTATCAGGGTTCTTCTGAGAAAGACAGAATGGAAAGACATCTTTTAGGCCTCTTTTATGGAGGAGATCAGATGACTGATACCAACTGATATGTCACAAAGCTACTTGAAAAATGCAGTGGATGGCAGATCGTCCAGATCTCCTTTAGAGGCTTCCACGAGGACAGACATTACTCATTCAGCAACCCTAAAATAAATTAAATAGATGATGGACTGAAAGTAAGACATAATTCTCATATTAACTTGTGTTACTTTGTAACAGGACCCCAGAACAGCTGTAAATTATTTTTAAAACCTATTATTCTGACAGCACCCTCTCAGGCTATGTTCTTATAAATGAGGATGGGTGCAGGCATGGCTTTTTACTGAGAAGAGGGCAAACTGAGGCAGTGGGGTACAGCCAGCAATCCCGTGGACTGGGGTGGTGTATCTACAGAGAAACCACCAAAACATCACTTGCTCTGTGATCTGTGAGCYCAATGCACCTGACCAGAGGAGAAATTTGAAAGCTGTTGTGGCTTGCTAGAAGGGACAATCATAAGAAAAATTGTTTGCTCAGGTTTTCAGCAACCTTTTGGTAAGACCCTGAAAGAGGGATATGTGGAAGCAAACCACTGACCACAGGACAAAATGCGAAGTCTTTTGCTATTTAATATCTGGGTAAGCAATGGGAAAAGAAAAGATRCCAGAGTTTGATACTATTCATAGTGGAATGTTTCAGCTGGGGGATGACACAGAGAGGTATGGATATTTGGAGTTTATGAGATTTAATGTACTTATGCCAAAAAAGGGGTGACTCTTTTAGTATTTCTTATGTATGTGAGCAATTACATACTCTGCTGAAGATGGTAGATACCATATCTAAGGATGAAATGAGAGAATAGTACAATTCCACCTGAGTTAAATGACAATCAAGCTGGTAGATGCTGGCCATAGAATCAAGGGGCTATCAGATGAAGGAAAAGGTCAAAGAACAGTACATTTTTTTAACCAGTTTTGGACAGCAAAAGGGATAGAGAGACGAGTGGGGAGGTGTCCCGCAGCAGTGGGGAAGTAGGACATTTGTCAGTGCTTCATAAGAAAAGTCATACTGTGCTAGACAAAGTCTCGAATAAAATGAAATTTTGCTTCCTAGAAGCAATCAGCAGCATTCAGAATTGAGGTTAAGCATTTGGACTAATCACTTTGCAATATCCTACTGAGCTGGGAGAATTAAATTGGTGACCAGGGGAAGCTGGCTGGCAATGTTAGTTTGCTTTAAGCAGTAGCAATACTATGCTACAATATTTTTCCCCTTCTCTTTTACCTCTTAATCTCAGACTTCCAATTTTTGCTGGTCTGAAATAGCCTATAAGCAGGAATATAGAGGGAAAGTCTCTTTATGAAAGGTATAGTGCCTTGTAAAGGGCCATTGCCTCTGGTGGGCCATATTCAGCAGGACAAAAGGGTTTTTCCCAGTCTTTGCTCCTATATAAAACACCCTAGAAGTACAGGTTTTGGTAAACTGTGCACTGTCTACAAATTTTTAGTTTAAATGGGAAAAGCAAAAGAGATTTACTCCCTGATGTCCACAGCCTAGGGCAGGGCAGTGGCTGAACACTGAGCACATTTTACTTGAAGGAAAGTACTGACCAAACAAGGAATTATTAGTACTTTTGAAATATTTAATAGCAAGATTTACATCTGTTTTCTATGAAGTTTAATTGGGAGAAGGGACAAATAAATGCCTTGCCATAGATGAATTCACCAAGTCCCTTCATGGTTTAAATATGCAAGGATATTTGAGAAAAGACAAAAACCCCAATCTGTCAAGCCACAGTTTTGAAGTGGCAGGGCTGCTCTGCCCAAAGTCTAAAATCTCAGCTTTTTTTTTTGTTCTCTGACTATTCACAGGGGTTTTATGTGATTGTTCATTTCACTTATCAATAAATAACAGAGCACCTCTTCATGCAGTGCACAACACTTGTGCAACTGCCTGGATGCCAAAGACACACTTTCCCAACAGGCAAGGGCAGTCAGTAGAGCCTGGGCAGCTGGTAAATTGTCACGTCTCTTTGGTCAGACATCTCTTTCCTTTGGCAGCACCGGTTGAAAAAATCAGAATTTGTCCCCAGAGGTGCAGGCTGTTTTTCTCATCCCTTCCTACGGAGAAATATTTTAATTCCATAATCAATAGATGGAAATGGAGTGGTCTCTGGGTAACTGACCATGCATGAGCTATTGCCACTTAATTGTTTAAAGCACAAGTTATCCTAAGTGCTCCAATTTGCTTTGAGGCAAAGATCGAACTTGCTTTTCTAAAGCAGAAGAGAACTTTTGCCTGGAGTTCAGGCTGGTTTTGAGTGTAAAAAAGGTCAGTTTATTTTCCACTCCAACTTCTGATTCATGGTGCTCCAAGCCTTCATACTGTTCCAGATACTGAACTATCTATTTTTACCACTTAATAAATTAAACTCCCCAAACATCTTGAGAAAAACCTCAGAACTGTTAGATTTACTGTTTTCCTTTGTCATCAGGTATTTGGCATTTTCTGTCTTATAAACTAGAGTTTGAATTCCTGGCACCAGCAGCTAGAGCCAGAAAGCAGCAGCAGCCCTGTCAAAGAGCTATTGTTTCTGAGACTCCCTTTTTATTTTCTGGTCCTTGAATAAATGATGGAGGCCCAAAGGTTGAATTTACCAGATTTGCCCAAGGCCAGCTAATGTGAAAAGGCTGGTTAAGAGTGCTGTAACATTTACCCTTGTTCCTCACTAGCACTTGATACCATAGGTTATAAATAGCATCTTGCCCTGTGACCAGCTTCACATACAGCTGGGAACTCCCYAGGAGCTTATAGTTAAGATCTCTAAAAACCTCTGCTACATAAAACTGAAATTATTGCCTGTGCAGTCAGGGGAAGAGGAGTTCATGGAGCGTCTACAGCTGTTTTAGGATGGGCTTCTCCAGACAAGTCCCAGTTTGGGAGACATAGTGGCCCCTCTTCTGGCAGGGCAATGCCTGTGTCCTGCTGTGCTCCCTCTCAAATGTGTGTCTCCTTCTCTTGTGTTTTTCTAAGATGACTTGAAAACCAGACGATAGTGGTGTTACAGTTGGGGTTCACCTGGGGTGGCAAACTTGGGGCAGGGGGCTAGCAAGACATTGACTTGACTGGGATACGCAGGTAACTGGCTTTGGGTCCCTAATGCAGTCTTTGGTAAGGCCTCTTGCCTCCCTTCATTGTGAATGGCAGGAGTTCCTGGGAATGGACACAGGGCAGGTGTCTGTCAGCTGTTTCAGTACTGGGCTTTTCCCAGAGCTGTGTGCAGAGGTGTGAGGGGAAAGGGAGCCCTTCCTCAGGGTAGAGGCTGCAAGTCCTTGTGCCATCCCCACCATAAGATGTCTGCTCTTGGCCCTGGGTTACCTTTGCTTTCTGCCTCACCTGTCTGAGCTTCATACATATACAGAAATCTCATGTGAATCCCCACGGATAGACCAGGTAGTCCTCTGTGCCAGAAGGATTTTCCTGCCCCRTAACATGGCCCTTCCCTGGAGTACTTAAGAGTCACACTTCAATCCTGGCCCACCATGAAGCCTGCAAAAAGTTATTTTTCAGACCTGTAGGTCACTACTTCATCACTCACTGACATTCCACTGAACAGCTTTAGATAATTTAAACAAAGGCATCTTTTATGGGAGTTAATGTGCAGCTTTAGAAAGCCAGTCATGCATGCAAATGCATTTTGGCCAGGCTTTCCCACCTTGTCCTGGTCCAGGCTGCCTACCTTGCTGACAGAACCCTCAGCAGGCAGCAGGGACTGCCAAGATGTKCACTGGCTACATGCCTTCAGATGCTATCCTTCATGGACTAGAACACCCAGGAAGGCTGAGGGCCCTACCCCTTACACATCTGTGTGTCCTTTCGAAGTGAGCACAGTCCCAGAACATAGCCTAGGGTATAGTCTGAGCTGTTCCCAAAAGTGGGTTCAAATTGGACCACACTGTTTCGTAGAGATGGGCATCTGTGAGCTGCGCTATGAGGACCAGAGAAGGATGCAATTTACTAATTGTTTTTATTTATTCATTATTTTCCTTTATTAATATTGGCATCGCTATAGGGACCAGAAGATACCCATGAAGGCACTCCAAAACAGCCTTCATGTGCCTGGGAAGGAACAATTTGTGCAGGAAAGAGAGGAGACTTTGTAACTGCAGACCTTGGGAGTTTGTGCTGTCAGAGAAGGAGGTAGGCAGATCCCACTGTTGGGTGGGAGAAAGGAGTGCAGCATGGCTGGATTATCTGGAGGAGACCGGGTGGAATTTTCCCAAGAGTTAGACTGCATAACACACTGGGACCGCAAATGACTGGAGGCAAATGATTCATTGTGCTAAGTACCGTAAAGCCAAGAAAACAGATGTCTTGGCTGGACTGAGGACAGAACAACATATTGTATTAAGCAGATTTATCAATAGGATAATGAATATTTTGTTCACTTTGTTGTAAAGTTGGGGTTTTTTTTTAGGTCCTAAAACATTATAACTAGATAAAGCATGAAACCCTCTAGCAAGAGTCACCAAAATCCTTTCTGAGACTGAAACATTAACAGCGTGAAAAATAAGACTTTAAGTCTGAATACAGAGAAATTATTAGCCAGTCCTGTGCAGCTGATTCATACCCACACTTTTCTATTGATACCAGTGGGATTAGATGGATCTGAGTAAGTCAAATATACAGCTGAGTGATTTTGTATTGACGTACAAAAAAAGGGCTGAATTTAAAGTTAATACTGACTGGAACAAGAGCCTCTTTTTTGATGTTATATGTAGAAAAAGTGCCATAAACCTAGGAAAGATGTGTAATATTTGTGTTGATGATTTTTTTCCAAAGCAGGACTGGCCTGCCTATGCACTTGGATGTCATCTGCCTAGCAAACTTACAGCCCCACTAAAGGTTATGAGATGGCAGGTGCCCTCTGCTAAACACTACCTCATTGGCACAGGAGGATTTTCTAAAGAGGCAGATGGAGGTTTCCTCAGAGCAGCRCAGAGCGTGGCAGTGCATGTAGGGGCAAACAAAGCCATGTAGACCATGTAGGTCATCTGCAGCTGGCCAGCAAGGTGCCTGCTTGGCTCCTACAGCCGGAAGTGTTGAGGAGGCTCTGTGGGGTATTTCAGGTTTGTGTTCCTCTGGGAAGCATTCAGGACAGATACAGACATTGGTTGCAAACCAAATGCCATTTATCCGTTGGAAACTAGAGACAAAGTTTTCTCTAGGTGTTTTCCCTAAGGATCCCAGTTGRCCAAGAAGGCCAGTGGCATCCTTGTACCAGCAATAGCGTGGCCAGTAGGACCAGGGCAGGGATTGTTCCCCTGTATTTGGCGCGTGAGGCCACACCTCGAGTTCTGTGTCCAGTGCTGGACCCGTCATTCCAGGAAGGACATTGAGGTGGCAGCAGAGAAGGGCAGCCGAGCTGATGAAGGTCTGGAGGACAAACTCTGTAAGGACCACCTGTGGGAGCTGGGGATGTTTAGCCTGGAGAAAAGGAATCTCAAGGGAGACCTTGTTACTCTCCACAATTGCCTGAAAGGAGGGTGTAGCCACATGGGGATTGTTTCATTTTCCTGGGCAACAAGTGCCAGGACAAGACTAAATGGCCTCAAGCTTCACCAGAAGAGGTTCTAATTGGATTTTAGGAACAAACAGTTCCGAGAACAGCTCCCAAACAGAGTCACAATCCCAGGTGGTATTTAAAAGATATGTAGGTGTGGCACTCAGGGATATGGTCAAGTGGTGGTCTTGGCAGTGCTCGCTTAACTGTTGTCTTGATGATCTCAGAGGTCTTTTGCAAGTGAAACAATTATACAATTCTATGAATTTATTGATGTCCCACAGAATACTTAGAAACCTTCATTTTTAGGCTACAACCACATGGCTTAAGTCCTTTGATCCAAAACCTTCTCTCCTGCCCTAGAGTCCACRTCTGCAGTCAGATCTTGTATGGGCCTCCAAAGCCTTTTTTAACTTCTTTGAAACTACAGGAGCTCTCAAAATGCCAAGACACCAGAGATTGTGACTGCACATGTGAAGTTCTTGAGGCAGTTTCCTCAGCAGAAAGCCACTGTGAAATGGCCTGTGTGATCCCACAGACTGCCTGTCACTTATGTGATTACCTCTTGCTGACCAAATCAAAAAGATTTTTGTAAGGAAAGAAATGCATGCTCCCCACCTTATTTTAAAGCAGCAAGCAGCCACAAAGCTTACCATATTGTGAATATGTTCCACATATTCTAACAAGAGTACAAGAAAGAAATGCAAGCCTGTGAAGCTTGCTTTTGTCTTGAGTAGATAGTTACTTCAATTGCGCAGCATGTCCTGACTCTAGTGCTCTCCTTTCTGCTCACGATGATACATTACTGCATAGCTGGCAGGTCTGTCTGAACCCAGGCATGATGGCTGTGCTCTTTCTTTGGTCAGAAGCTGCAGTCAAATCAGTATAGTGATAGCAATCTTAAAATAATAAAAATAAAAGGAAGAAATGCAGATGATCAAGTTTTTGGGGTGTGGGTGGGGGAGGTAATGACGACTAAAGAAGACTGCATTAATCACTCTCCATAATACTCCCAAAAGTATCTTGCCAAGGCATTAATTTTAATCTTTATAAGTTGAATGATTGCTGCAGGGTGCATTTAACTTTTCACCTCTGATGGAGCAGCCCATTCTGGGAGTTAAAGATCTCCCTGTTCATCCTTTCTGTGGAATCTCGCTCCATTTCATCTGTGCAGTGCACTATGTACTCTGCTGGAAAAAAAATTAAAAAAAAGTGGGGGAAAAAGTCACTGTTAGTATCGTGAGTTGTTTTCTTTTCACTTGAAAGGGAATCTTTGCTCCTTTCATGACTCAATGTGTTTTAAAAATCCCATCCCCTTGACAGAGCATTCAGGCTTCAACAAAGGAGCTGCAGCTCTCWCCAAACAAGGACAACTTGTTTTAAAACCTTCTCTGTCCTGGAGAAGCTTGTCTCTTGTGACTGCCACAAGACGTGTCAGATTGGGTTAACTGCTATCTCATTATTATTGTAAATTGCACTGTCTGATAACAATACCGGTAGAGAAGAGTCAGTCTGCTGAATAGAATTTATTCCTTGCTAAATCATCAGTCCCAGGGACCATGAACAGGCATAACACTGAAATCCCACTCTGGGACAGATTATACCAAAGCAGGGCATTCTTTCTAATGAAGGTCTCCAGATGGAATATTGGCAACTGTAGGGAATTTGACTGGCAATACCCATGATGGTCTGATCATCAGCATCACATGACATGGTTTTCTGCCTTTTTCAAAGGTTCCTGGTGGTTCTCAACCCTTCCCTTGAGAAGTGAGGCAAGTGGTTACCACCAGTATTTGGAAGATTAGGATCTGCCAATGACAAGACACTCTACCTCCCTTTCAGGCAGACCAAAGCACAGACATCATGCAGAAGCCCAGGTYCCAGTGACCCAAAACAGTGCACAGATTTTGGGTTAGGGTTAGCATTGCTCCATCTGCATGCTCCAGGTAATGGCTTTGGGGAGATGCTCCTTGTTTCTCCTTTCTCTCTCAAACCTCATTTGCGCTGAGTATTCAGAATTGCTTACTGCCATTTGAGGTGGTCAGGTAGGAGATCAGTTTTCCCAGAGAGGTCATTCAAGTTTGTACAGTCTCTGCCACTTGCCTCTGAAAATTCTTCTGGAATATGCGGGCCACAAAATATGGAGCAGCATGTGTAGAGAGTGAAAACTTGAGGGGATTTGGAATAAAGAATATGTGAGGACCTAGACTTACTTCTTCCATTCCCGTTTAAAAAAAAAAAAAAAAAAAATATCATTCTATCTATGACAGGATGGATTATTGCTTCCAAAGAAACCCCAAAACAAGAATACTTCAAAAAGACGGCAAAAAGAAAAGGCAGCCTGAGCCACAAGGCTATGTAATTTCTTTGTGCTTGGGGAATAAAAAACTTTTCCCAGCAGCACCCATCTCTTTATTGTAGAAACTACTTCTGTCGATAGGACTGCCTCTCCTTATGTCCTATACAGTGAGTGGGGGCAAGGTGTGGAGCGTCAGATCTCTCTCTGGTCTTTCCAAGGCAGCAGACAGCTCCCTGGTTGCTGTAGCATTGGGTGGGTGGAAGTCATTCAGATCACTTTTTTGTTCAGACCTGCCTCAGATGGTCTTCTCTCACCTTTGAAGCCTGCCTGGCTACATACCCAGACTCTTGAGAAAAAAAAAGCCAAAACCCAAATGCATAACAGTTTTACCACTGCATGCAAGGATCTGGCTGCTCCTGAAGTGGTGGGTCTAGCAGAGCACATGCTAAATGGACTGCAGCAGGGTACACCTGCCCCTCCCATGTGCAGGGTTTCTCTGTCCTTTCRGTGCCTTCCATCCCATGTATGACATTGAGCTGCCTGGAGTAGGTTGTGAAGGTGCTGGAGAACTGTTTAGTGACCTCAGCTTCCTGACCATCAGTCATACAGGTGGTCAGCACAGCTGCCAAAACTTTGCGTTAGTTTTCATCTTCATATGGCTTAGCTGCCATATCAGGCAGCTGATAGTCCAGGTGTCCAGGAAGTCCTGTCCATGTATCTTATTTCCCTTATGCGATTGCTCTGATACTGTTAGACTCACCTGTGGTCACAAACATCTAAACTACTCTCCTCCTCAGGGCACCAGWTTCTGGGTCCTAAAATACCTCTGGACTAGCTGTGAACAAGAAAACTTGTAGCTGGTAATGACTTCTTTCCATACGAGACATCACTGTAAAAGATTAAATTCCCACCTGCTCTGTTGCAGTTGGAGAACTCCAGATCATTACATTTTTTACACATTAAAGCCAATTATAAACCCAATGTATTCTGACATATGAAAACTTCGAAATGGTCCCTGGGACTGATGATTTAGCAAGGGATAAATTTAGATCATATCCGTCCCAAGAAACAGGGGATTTTTCTCTTCTATCTTTAGAAAGAGGCACGTAAAAATTTTCAAGATACATGTGGAGATGAACTGCAGAATAAATATGAGAGAGGAGAGACATCGGGAGAAGGCACTACTTGGCTGGGAAGCTGAAGCAGTAAGAAGAGTGAGATATGGTTGGGTGTGCACATAAGTGTCCATGTTTATGTCACACATACGTAGTTTCTTGGTTTAATCCCCATTCACCCATAGGTAAGTCAGAGGTTTTGCTTGTGCTGTGTGCAGACATTGTGCCTGCTGTCTTGGTGCCATCTAGYCTGTGTGAGGTTTATTGTGGCAATGAGGACCTAGGTAGGGATGATCTGGGCTTGTTCATGAGCACATATGGCCAATGTGGTGTGCCACCCAGCAGCACTGCTGCCCGCAGCATTAAGGGCAGTGGGAGCGGATGTGCAGCTACTTAGTGATGGTGTCTGAAATGGGAGAAGAGTAATTACTTCCACAGCTTGAAAATATTAGCTTCCTGCTGAGACACTGTTGATTTTCTGGTGTAGGAGGGCTGTGCTCAGTCTGTGTGTTGTGACAATGTGTGGTGGGGAAGAGTGCACACAAACAACAGGAACCTCCTTCAGGCTCATTCCTCAGCTGGGGCTGGACCCTCAGGGCTCAGAACGCTCAGCAGCACCCTAGGAAAAAATGTCCCCAAGCAATGTGCAAACAGCACCTTGCAAGCATGAAAAAGTCATTTGCAACATCGAATGGGCAAATTTCTGTCAGCTGGATAGACCCTTTCTGATCCAGTCACTAGGGGGTATATTGCTTCTTTGTGTGAACACACTGCTCACGTACWATTTATAGGAATGACATGTTTTTGCACAGGAGACTAGCACACCCCTAACAAAATTTAGAAATTGCAAATGGCCCTGAAAGCTTTCACTGGATTGCCACTGTAACTTCCAGAATTCCAACAGTTTCTCAAAGCTTGGAAAAACTTTTATATTATAAAAGTCCTTAGGAACATGCTTCAGTAAGGGTGCTCAAGATTCAGAGTTTTGGGTTTGGTTTTTTTGGTTTTTTTTTGCTTGGTGTGATGCCKGGATCAATTTGCCACACTGTAAGGGCTGAAAATCAGGTCTGCAACAGGAGGCTTGGGCTAGGGTTTGTTTGACTTTACAGTCCATCTGGAAGAGTACGTTGAAACAGCTTTGAAACAGGAAAGCCTCAGCCCTTCAAAAATTGACTTTAGTAGATGCTGTCCAGAGGTTGTGGAAATGTCATGTAATTTATTTAAAAAAACAATAATATTTCAAGAACAGAGCCATCCAGAGGATCCTAAATCAGTTTGCATTGTCTTCTTTAACAAATGTTCATCTTCCTGTTCAAGCCAATATTTTATCTGTAAAAGCAGAAATTCACCAGTGAAGGGACACAGCAATAGTCCGAATTCTCTATAGACAGGTTAAACTAGAGTTAATACAGGAGATTTTTCCTCTCCATCCTCTTCCAGTCCTTGCAGCAAGTTTCATGCTCAGCCTGCAGCAKATCAATGGGAAATCTGCTGGTTTTCACTGAACACGACACTGCAAAAGGCATTTTAGAGGTACATTCAAACAAAATGCACAACCAAGTGCATGGTTAAATATTTTACTTCAGATCTGAAGGCAGGTATGTTCCCATCTCCYGGCACTACCTTCACACAATGTTGAGCAGCATGCTGTGCCAGTTTGAGGTCTCACACTCAGTAGAGGTTTTTGGAGAGATCAGAAAKTTGTCAACTCTGGTGCAGCACCTTGTAGGCATGTCTATGCTACTGATCTTATGWACAGCCAGTCTGGTCATCTCTGCTTTTCCCCATGACAGCTCAAGCTCTGAGGTGAGAGRTGGCAGAACATAACCCTAATCTCTGTGTTCCCTTGGCCTGATGCCTTCTCTCAGTGAAACACTGTAACTCCAGGAAGGCATTTAACTGGGGGGGGGAGGAAAGGGCCATACAGGTTTTGTCCCCTTTTCCAAGTCAGTCATTTGTGAGACCTCTGCTATTTTGCTATGACTATTACTGCCCATCTAGATCAGGACATATTTTTAGCTTTTGGCATTTGCTTCTTTCTCCCTAAGCTTTCTTGGATGTGCAATGAGGGAGGTTCCCAAATTCATTAAGGAAACATTTGTTTGTCTGCTCTCTGCTGCGTGTGAAAGCTACAGACTAAAAACTGTAAGACAAAGCATCAAATTTATGAATATTTTCAAGTTAACCTCATGATTCTCRCTCATGAGGTCTAAATATTAGGAGCTGGCCATGTTTGTGAGCCTCTTTCTGTGCCCACCAACCTTTGCCTTTCACTCCTTCTCCAGCTCCAGTTTAACAGCTGCTTTAGGAATTTACTTGGGCTCTCTGTTGTTACTGCAATCACAGTTAGATGGATTTTTTTTTTTTTTTTTTTTTTTTTTTTTTTTTTTTTTTTTTTTTTTTTTTTTTTTTTTTTTTTTTTTTTTTTTTTTTTTTTTTTTTTTTTTNTTTTTTTTTTTTTTTTTTTTTTTTTTTTTTTTTTGTGGAGGGGAGAGTGGTAGTACTCTAGTTACAAATTTCCATGGCTATTTTTAAGTGGCATGAATTGCCAATAAACTAATAGCTGCTGATTTCTGAGTTGCTGATTTGTCTGTTTGTTCATAAGAGGAACACAAACTGTCTCCGTTTTTCCAATTCTATTTTGCACGCTCTTATCCTCTGATGTGGACTAGGGCCCCCACTATAAATCAATTTAATTTGAAGCAGCCAGTGCATTAGGACTGGAAATCTGACCACTGAGTGAATTATGTTCAGAACGTTTTAAAATCATTCTTTGTGCTGGTACTAACCCTCACAATGGCTTCTTGYCACACACTGGCAAGATGCAGCAGRCAATAAAAGTAAACAGAATGCATTATTTTAAGATATGCATTATTTTATGAGATACGCATTATTTTATGAGATATGCTTCCTAGGGGAATTTAGGTCAGATTCTGACCTTAACACAATCTGATCCATCTCAATGGTTTTCATGGCATCCTTCTGAAATTATTTGTATAAAAATGTGGGGTTTTTTTGAGATGCATTTTAGGCCCTAGAAGGACCTTCTTGTTCACAGTCAATGCAACTCACTTCAGCACAGGACATGTGTGCAAATGCACTGGGCCATGAGGAAYGTCTTGAGAAAGAGAAAGTCAGTAGTCTTTCTGTGCACAAGGTGAATTAAATGAAAGAATTGTGAAAGTTATGAAGAAAACATTTTATAAATTGGAAGAAATGCATGTTATTTGGCCATGTTCTAATTTATCTTACTTGTCTTGATGTCACCATGAAGAACCCATAAAGTACATTTCATTGATAAAAGTTTTGCACCTCTTGAAAAAACAAGGTTGTTGAAACCATTGTAAAAGATAAAAAATCGCCAACTAAAATTAATAGCAAGGCAGCACTTTTTCACACAGGACATGAGCAGAACTTATTGCCGCAGGATGTTATATGTTCCAGATGTATAAAAGGTTAAAAAATCCAACCCCCCCAATCAGGTGYGAGAAGTCTCTAGTGTGCTTCCTGATGATATGGGTGTGGTCTCTGGGTCAGGAAGTCATGGCTGGACTGTGGGTAAAAAGCTCCAAAAGAATAATGTTTCCCCCTGACAGATGTCCATAACCACTGGCAGACAAAATACTGGCATAGATGAACCTTTGTCATAAGTGTGAATATTTTATATTGTCATGAAAAGAAAGGTGAAGTTCTGATGGAAAGGTGATTTTCCTTTATGCCTTGTGATGAACTTTGACAGTATCAGAGCTATTTTATTTTTAAATCACTATTACACCTGTTTTTGAATATTTAAAATGAATCTTCACAACAAATACATCAGTGTTTCTTACAATAACACAAAAATTCAGTTTGTTCTCTTACTTGAAAATCAAGGAGCATATTCATGGCTCATGGCACATTCATTTCTTTTTCTGCAAAAGAATAAGGTGGTTTTTAAGTGTTTTTTGTTTTTTTGTTTTTTTGTTTTTTTTTTTTTTTTAATTTGTTTGTTTGTGCTTGTGCTTTTCTGAAGGAAACCCTTCTAGTTTTGAAAACTTCTGGGGTGCTGGCCAGAAAGCCACTAAATGCTCAGGCAGTCTTACTCCATATATATGCCATACCATGACCTCTCTGAAGAGAGCTCTTGCATGTCATTGTGCATCTAAACATTAGCCCAAACTCTGTGTTATCCTGATTAGTACCATAAAGAAGCATATTCCTTCTCTATCCCTCTAATGACCTATCTAAACAAATTTTCCCTGAACCCAAAACTGCATCTTCCTATTTAGCTTTTGTAGGAGTTAGACCTCTGTAAAGACTTAAGAGATGAGATATTAGATTTGAATGGCCTTTTACTTGCAGAAATGAAGAAGTGATTTTCCTAAGTGATTTTTGGTCTGACACAATTCCTTTTAAGAGATGGGGATCCCTTTAGGTTTTGGCATAGTTAAGTTCCCTTTAGCGTGAATCTGTAGGAGAGATTTCCAAAGGTAAGTGTGAAGTTATACTATACTCTTATAGGCAGATGAACAAAAGCAAGTTATCTTGGCATCCTTTTCTGCTTTTCAGTAATCTTTGCTGAACTTAATGAGACTGTAAGGCAGGTTGGACAATAGAAAGGAAACCAATGCAATATACATGCACTTCTCTGTTAGCAATCACAATGGTGATCAAGCAGCCTGATTAATTCTGACTGGGTATCAGGGAGCAGCTGGCATTCTAAATTCTCCAGTTTTCACCTAGTCTCCRTGACTCAGACCTACTGCAGAGCTTTTCCATTCAGACATTAACAACAAGGACTGAATAATCCTTCTTCAGCTCTAGGGAGGGCAAAGAGTAAGGAGTGGATGACCCAGTCAACACTTCATGGAGATGATGTGGGGAGGACCTTATCCAAATTTAAAAGATAAGCAAATGTGCTACTTGGGGACCTGGTTTAGTGGTGGATTTATCAGTGCTGGGTTAACTGTTGGAGTCAAGGGTCTTAGAGGTCTTTTCCAACCAAAATTATTCTATGATTCTAACGATGTTGGGCAGTGACATGGCTGACACTGCTGGCATGGTGTGGGACAATGAGACAGAGGCTGATTTTCTGTCTCCTTGTTGTTGCCAAAATACCATCCAGGTCCCCTTTCTGCGTGGTGTCCCCCAAATTCTAGCAAAGGAACGTATCCCCCACCACCATTATGATAAATTCTCTCCATTTATGCTGTACCCATTCCCTGCTAACACAGAGCTGTGAAACTTCCTACAGTATTTCATACCCTGAAAAGGGCATGATCTGATTTCCAGTCTGAAATAAGTGGCTCTAAACACTTATTTTGTGTTCAAAATTCACAGGGACCATGAGGGCTGGAAACTCATGCCTTCTCTCRCTGGAGAGCTGGAAGCTTTCTGACCTTTTTCTTTGATTCATGAAAGATGTTTATTGCAAGTCCTGGCTGGGTGTGGGCCTCACACKACCCTCACACAGGTTAATAGGAAGGTTTATTTCCAGAGCTCTCAAACTTTCCCAAATTGCTCCTCCTCCCTCACGTCTCTACTAAAAATTCTTTGGTATTGAAGCAGTTAAGCTTGTGTAAATATGAAGATATGGAGAATATTAATGCAAGTATCTTCTCCTGAATGTGTRGTGTAAATGCAGTACATGTCGGTCTGTGTTAATGTTACCGCTCTGGCTGCCCTTTGGCCAGAGCAGAGCATCACCCAGCTGGCACCAAATGATGAGCCCTGTGTGCTGCAATCCTTCCCTTTCCTCCCTGCAGACTCTGCTGGTGCCATCTGCCAGCCCTGGGCTGTGCTCCTCCAGTAAGTGCCTGTTTCTGAACCTCCAGCCTCACCTCGTGCTGCAGGAAGGCACTGAGCACTGGAAGAGTCTGAGGTAATATTGCTGCCTCAAAGAGTTGGCAGTGATGAGGTGAATGCTCAGCACGAGTCCAGTGGTTTGCACCTGGAGAATGAGCCCTGGCCTGCAGCTGTGTGCACAGGGAGATGATGGTGTTGCCATTTGCAGGTGCTCATTTGGGGTTCCTGTCATGTGGGGAACCTGCCTCAGGGCAGGGAATTTTTTAACTCTTTTAACTCCACCAAGCACCTCAGCTCTTACACTGTCAGGAAGGCAACRTTTTTTCAGTGAAGTCTCAAAATCAGCAGTCCAGGTGCAGAGCTGGGAAGTGAGGCCAAGGATCTGGCTTGGTAGGAAGCCCAGATGCTGTGATGGCTGGGATTGACTCCAGCACAGCCAGCTAGCACGCCCTCTCTGTTTTGTGCTTGAGTTGTGTGCACCAGCAGCAGACAGGGCTGAGTGCAGACCTCTGCACCTGCAGCACCCAAGGCAGGTGGTCACCTTTGGCTGAGAGAAACAGCATCCTCAAATATCTCATTTCCTTTCAGGGTGGGCYTCTTTTCATTGACATGAGGACATTCTGCCCTTGACCAATATTTATTTTAAATTCATTTAAAGAGACCAACTGTGTTCTTCATGGTTAGCTGGCCCCTGGCTCCCCTCCAGCAAAACATGGTGGGACAAAAGAAGTGCTGATGAGCTTCTACATCCTTGAAGATCTTGTCCCTTTGACAAATGAGCTYCTTGCAGCAGATGATGGAGAAAAAGAATATATACAGCATGAGGAAGGGTGGAGTGAGTAGCCAGAGATGGAAACCGGGGGCTCAGAGAAGAATACATATGTAGTATTGAAATAAAGGTTAGACTGTTTATGGAAACAGCTGTGGAAACCCAGCGTGAACATAGAGAACCAGACTCAGGGGCTGTCATTTCTCCATGCCAGCCTGGGAAAGCATGGCAGCCGGAGAAATATGTTGTGGGAAGCCTGCTGTGGTGAGAGCTGCTGCATGCACAGACCGTGCCAAGCATCTTCACCAGCTGGTGAAAATGGGTGAMGATTGGCCACAGTTTTCCCCATCCGAAGATCAAATGGCCTGAATCACTGCAGAGCAGAGCCTTGATACTGACAGCCCTATCCTTGTGGTCTGTTGTGTGCAGTACCACACTGCTGACTGGATTGATGGCGAGTGGCTGTCCCTTCTTTTCAGGAGCGTCGGTTTGTTGGCAGTTCTGGTGGGCAGCCAAGGGATACTTAGTCCAGTACCTCTGACCGATGAGCAGGCTGCTTCAGGATACACAAGGCAGGGGTCTGGTCCTACTTTTCAGTGTGTTTCTATCTTGGTGGTGTTTGTTTTCTTTAGTTCTACCTTCTCTTTAAGCATGACCATCCTAAGCAGCCACAAACATGAATAAGATGACAATATCATGCAGTTTGCTTTGAAATTACTGCAACAAAAAGGACTGTGTACCCTTCCTTTACCTTTTAAAAATTGTGGTTTTTTTATAAATTGCAGTTACTCTGAGAGTTTGTTTGAATTGTTTTTCTCCTATTCCACTGTTTCTTTTCTAAGAAATCTAGAGGTACACAAGTGTCTTTATTTCTGACTGGGAAATGCAGTACTTTCTGCAATAACCCGAAGTATTGCAGTTTCCTGTGGGCACACTGGGAGGCACAGGAATGCCAACTCACTTATGCTATATTGGTACCACCAAGTACCACTTGGTACCACCAAGTGTCATTAAAAATAAGTACGTTGTCCCTTCAGAACACAAACTGAAAGCTTGACCTTATGTGCAGTCAGAGGCTACATTCATGTGTCTGAAGCATGCAGATAGCTGCTCTGAGAGGTGCAGAAGCCTACAGCTGTCAGGACACCCAGGAACTAATGACCTGTCAGCCTGACCCCTGGACCTGGGATGACAGGAACAGATCCTTCTAGAAGCTGTGTTAGGGCACATGGAGGACAGAGAGGTGATTCTGGACAGCCTGCAGGGCTGCACCAAAGGCAAACCCTGCCTGAGACCAACCCRTCAGCCTTCTAGGAGGCGGTGATACATCAGTGCACGGGGGAAGGGCTAGAGATTTATCCGGACTTTTGGAAAGCCTTGGTGTGTAAACTTTAGATGGATAAGAAACTGGCTGAGTTGAGTGGTTGAGTCCAGGAAGTAGTGGTCAGTGGCTCAGAGTCCTTCCAGATGGACATCAGTGAYACCTGCCAGGTGTCTGCATTGCAAGCAGTACTGTTTAMTCTCTTCATTAATGACACAGAGGGATCGAGTGCACCCTCAGCAAATTTAAAGATGGACTTTTTACAAGAGCATGTAGTGACAGGACAAAGGACAATGGCTTCAAACTGAAAGAGAGTAGTTTTCCATTATATATTAGGAAAAGAGACCTTTACAGTGGATATAGTGAGGCCCTGCAATAGGTTGCTCAGAGAAGTTGTAGATGCCCCATCCCTAGAAGTGCTTATTGTCAGGTGGGATGGAGTGCTGAACAACCTGACCTAGTGGGAGCAGTCCCTGTCCAAGGGAGAGGATTGGAAATATATGATCTTTGAGGTCTTTTCCAACCCAAACCATTTATGATTCTGTGATATTACTCTAGCCTTGTTCAGACAGGCAATTGACAGGCTGCTCTAGAAGTCCTGAGGTGTTCCTTTGGCTTCAAAGATGGGTGTAGATCTGCACCTATTTCACCTAAATGGAGCAGAGCCTTAAAGACATAATTATCAGTTAATTTCAAAAACTCACTAGGGTGGTGATAGAGTGGAAGACCAGGTACTATCTGCACAAAAAATAATGTATCCATCAAATATTTCATACTCTTTCTCAGTAGAGGAAAGTGGGTGATTGTATTCTAAGGGAGTTTTGCAAACATTGTGCTAGCATTCACTAGGGAGCAGCAGGAAAGGTTGATTTTTCCAATACATACTCATCTTGCTGGAACTGAGGCACAACAAGCTCGACAGTCACAGCGAGAGGTCGTTGATGGTGTGGAGTGACACAGTCAGAGTGCTTTCCTGGAAGGGGGTCTGAGGACAGCTATAAACTTTATGCTGTGATATGTTGATTCAAAATAAACACAGACCGGGTGTGTAAAGTTACAGGGAGGTGTTGAAAAGCAAATGCCAACATCTGTGCCCTAAAGAAAGCGTCATTTGTTGRTAGAGACCTTGCAAACCATCCTATCGTGTGCAGTCCCTGAGCTGGGGTCTGGAGTCAGCACAAGATGATATTCACGTGCACAATAACAGAAGGCATCACTCAGTGCAGTGTGTGCAGCCAGGAGAGGCTGAAGGCTGTCTGGTGCTGTGCACTGCAGGAATGTGCTGGTCACTTTGGGYGAGGTGCTTTGCCCATGCACCACCTAAATATGCTTCTGTCTCCAGGAAATCATCAGGGACCCTTGCTGGTGATCACTGCTGCTGCAAGCCTTGCCTCTGAGTCTGCTGCAGGTTGTCCTTCCTCAAACCCTGTCCTTGGGGTCTCCATTGCTTCAAAGAACCTGAAACATCAGGATAAAAGCAGCAGTGGAAAGGGTAAAAGTTCACTGTGGGAGGTATTGCAGTACCCTCCATCACATACTTAGCACCATCTTTTTGTACCTTGCCTTGAGTGCTCAAGCAGATTTTGCAGCTTCAGCATTTCATTTTACTTTGATGCTTGCCTGTYACAATATAAAAAGAGATGAATATTTTGGTTTCAATTTCTTTTGGAATAAAGAAAATAGAACACATCTTGGGAGTGAAAAGCTCTAGCAGWGTACTTAAGTTAATAGCACATGTGCAGTCCTGCTGAAAACAAATAAAACTCACTTGCTTATTTATTAAAGGTTTTTCAGAAGATAAGGCAGCTGATCTGCCCAGGTACACCATGAAGTGGGAATTACTGATAGTCTAGAATTACGCAGCGTGCATTGTCTTCTGGTGGATTAGTGTCCATGTGTTCTATTTAGACAAAAATAGTGCCAGAAACAGCTTTGGATGAATGTTCTGTGTTGTATCCAGATACTCTCACTTACAGATGTTTTCTGAAAAACTGCTTACGTGGATGCTTGGGCCTTATGCATCAGACAAATTTTTTACAGGTACCACCTTAAAAWGGGCTTTCAACTGGAATTCTATTTAATACCCTAGAATATTTTTCCTTTATGTTGTGAGTCTGTTTCTGAAGCAACAGCTAAGTCACAGCATGATATGGAGAAAACAGTAGCAGGAGGTTGAAAAGTACCTCAAAGGGTGARAAGATATCATGAAAGAAAATTAAATATCCATTAATAACAATGAATGTATCCTATGACTCTTTTCTATTTTCCCTTTCAACAAATGAACCTGAATTTTCAGTGACTTCTTTCATTCTACTCCTAGAAGGTATCCAACATTCCCTATTGAATCCCTTAGGCCCCCAAAGGGAATCATTCAGCCATTGTACCCTCCTTATTTGCCAAAATGACAGCTTTAACACTGTTAAAGCACAGATCCTGGCTCATTGTGYGGTTTGTGCTGTTCACAACATGTGAGTCTTGAAGCACCCATGAATGCTGTAGGCCATTCACAGTTACTATGCAAGTCAGAGAAAAATGGTATCGATACWATTTAAACTCCAGTTTAGCATGTGTCCTGTAGAAAAATGTAAGCATTTGGAAGAGCTGTAGGATTGAAAGTCTTGRGAACACATGKAGCTGACAGCTCAGAACTTTGTGGRTTTGAAGGAGTGCTCTTTTTTTCTGGGTGGGAGCCTGTCCCCTTGGGATGTGGCCAGGGAGGWTGGTCAGTATGTTACACTGTGGCTGGACACTGGAAGCACTATGGCTATGTGTGAGTGTGCCTGCTCTGGCCCCACAACAAGTGTAGGCAGCCCCATTTGGGGTGATCTGCTCTTCCCAGGCAATTGCAAAAAGACCACAGCTGAGGCTGAGCAAACCCTCTTTTTTCTGGGGATTTCTGAGGCCTTGGTTTTATTAGCAATGAGAGGGAAAAGGATGTTATCTTCTCAAATGACATAAAGCAATTGGGTTAATTTGAAAAATGTTCAAACCTCTATCTTATCTCATCTTGCAGCTCCTTCTACCTATATTCTATTATCTGCATCATGCAGACGTACTGGTATTAAAAGAGAAAAATAATAGAATGTTGTAACAGCATGGATCTTACTTAAACTCAGGTGGCTGAAAGCTAAATATGAAACTCTGTGTTTGAGGTGCTTGTGGTTTTGCCTAAATCAAGTGGCAAATGGGAGACCTGAGCTCAGAGGAGCCTGGCCTTCATCACAGTAAATTTCATGGTGCAGATCAGWTTTTTGCCATTTCTCTCTTTGTTAGAAGTTGATATGGTCTGCTCTCCTCAGGGACAGAGCCGAGTAGTAAACAAGTAATGAAGAAAAGCTGAAGACAGCCATGCTCAAGCCACCACACCAGGCTGGAATTCCATGCAGCCCTGCAAGGTGGGGCCCATGAGGTCCCCTGCTGCAGTGTAGGCAAGACAGGATGGGTACTGAGGATGTCATCCTTCCACATGGAAGGATGGACATAAGCCACCTTCCTCATGACTTGAAAACAACAAGGCCCACTAGAATGTGGCCCTTCTTACTCTCAATGCACCTAGGATTACCCTCATGGAGCCACATTCGTGTACAGCTCTGTTGCCAGCTGTAACCGAGGCTGCATCAAAATGTTTTTCCATTAAAAGGCAGTAGCATAACTTATGACCTTTTCCTTTCCCCAGAAGAGCTAGCTGAGTTATTAATTTTAAGTGCAAATATTCATTATCCACTGCTAATTGGGGATTGGGACAAAGAAAGCAAACATGGGAGGCACCAGAGCCTGTGTTCAGCAAGGGCAAAACCACTCATTTCTCGCAAATGAGGAAGAAGGCAGAAATGGACTTGCTTTTGATATCTAGATCTTGACAAGAGTTCAAGATGACAAAGATTGCTACARTTAATGATCTCAGCCCCTTGGTACTGATTTTAGTGGTAATACTTCCAGGTTTTTCAGCCTGGMAATTATCCACGATGTCAACCTGTTTTTGTCTTGTAGTATAGGCAAGTTCTTGTACAGTTTTAGAAGCAGGCAGAGACAAATATTGACAAACATAGCTGGTCTGTGGAAGAGATTGTGACCAGTAGGTTTGGAGTCTTGTGAGAGTAATACAGTAGTGGCAAATTACAAAAGAAAAGACCCTGCAAATCAGAGGAAGGTAATTATTTCTTCTACCCTTTCCGTGAAAATGGATTATTTGTACCACTTGTACACAGTGAGGTAGATGAACTACAGACCTGCTCCGGGAAACATTCCCTTTTTTGGTTCTTTTTAGAGTGTTAAATTTTTACCATTTCCTTTCCTAATTTCTCAAGTATGTATTAAATCTCATCGAGAGCACAATCAGCATCTCCAGAAGTTGCAATTGTGAATACTCAACTTTTAGATAGACAGAGTCAGATTTTCATAAGTAGTTCTGTTCTGTATTTTGGACATGAGTCTGAGCTCTCTAACTTTGAGAGAGGGCACACAGTTGTGCATGCTAGAAGACTTTGAGAATGGATGAGAATGGATGGAAAAGAATCAAAGAAGGTTAGGATCTCAACATCTGTTGGCACAGCCCTGGGTGTTCTTCTTTCTGGTTTGGTAAACCCAGCTGCACTTTGATGCATTTGTGGCCAATAAGAAAGAAAGTGTYCCCCAGGTCCCTCTTGGAAGGGCTCTGCTGTAGGGATCGATGGGGACTTKGCCAGGCCTGTGCCATGTCCAGCCATGTGGGGCACTCAAAGCAAAAGGTCAGGAACATGCTTCCTTGTGCACTCCCTGAAGGAGAGTGCAGGCATTTAAACTGAGGTCTAAATTTGGACATGCAAATTCAGTCAGCACATAGGTCCTAGGTAATATGCTCATTTATAGTTTTGAGTCTATTGAGGATTGAATCCTCTTGAATCCTGTTGAGTCCATTGAGAATTTTCTGTGTTTAATCATGTTGTTTCATGATCAACATTTTCAGCCTGGTGAGGGCTTTTGGGGAATGGGGACTGAGCACAGTGATAGCACTTCAGTTCTACCACAATCTCTATAAAACGGTCTCTAGAGATGGCCTCTGTTGCCAGCTACTTACCATCAGCAGGCAATGCTAGTAGAGAAAGTCAAATTAACTGTTTGCATAATAAAGGTAGATATTAAACTCATTATTGCATGAGTGTTTGAGAATGAACTGTGGCACAAATGCAGAGGTAAGACTAAGTTGCTTCAAGAGGTGGCTGGGTCTCAAGACTGTGGACATCTTTCACTCTAGTACAGAGATGGAGCAAGTATCACTTGGGAGATTAAGCCAATTCTGGGTAGATCAAAATGGAGTCAGACAGTACCTAGGAAAGCTCCCTACATTGATATCAAAATACTGGCAAAAGGAAACTTGTTCAAATGGGTCACAGCTCTTTAAACTCACCAAARTATTTTCATCTGTCCATTCAAGGAGTGCAATCAGCAGGCTTCCATTTCCAGCGTGTTGCAGTAGAAGTTAGGGACCAATTTTTTGTCTGGGTCTGAGCCATAGAAGTCTAAATGCCCTCAATGTCTGTTTCAAAKGAAATGAAATAATCTTAAATATTTGACCAGATATTGAACCCAAAGGGTAGATATTTATTTCCATTGGATACCTGTGCAGGAGTGTCGGATATCTTCACAGTTATAAGGAATGAACCTTAAGCAAACAAAGGTAAAAATCAAAGAGAAAGAATGTCTAAATACCCCTAGAATATTTTTATTTCAATGCTTCCAGTCATTTTTCAAATCACCTAGAAGTTATTTAAGAATTCCTCCTTCTGACAAGGCTGAATTCTCCCCTCAACTGAGCTGTGCTCTTTGGAAAAAAAAAAAAAAGCCAACAAAAGTAAGAGAGTAATGGGGATGTTTTAATGCTTTAGGGGGCTAGAGGAAGCTGGGGGCAATTGGTCATGGGTACTAAAGAGCTACTGAAAACATCTTGTTTCACTATCTAGATGGCAGAGATAGGAATGGGGAAAATAATTTCTTTTCCTGTAAAAGGGAATTCTTGAGGWACAAGAACTCCCTCTCAGCACGGAGAGGAAACCTTTGTTCCAGYAATGCCCAGCCATTGCAGGGGGACAGGAATACTTCAGATTTCAGGGTAAAGCAGACCAGTAATCTCATGTTGGCCTAGTTTCCTCTTGTCTTGTTAATCTTCTRGGAGAAGTCTGGGAAAGTCCTGTTAATCCTCTTTGCCAAATATTTKTGGGTAATTATTTATTCCACAATAAATAAACTATTATTTATTCTTTGTTGCATTACATGGGCTGGAATCAATCCAGAAACAAAACTTCCACTGAGAAGTTTCAGCRCTTTAGTCCTACCTTTTGTCCTTGCTCACGCATCTAAACAGGTAAACATCAAAAACATCATGCTCAACATCTGAAACTCACAAGGCTGTCATTTAATTGGAAATTGAATATGTTGTGTATTTAATTTTGGAAATGCTAAGGATGCCTTTACATGAAATATTCTGTTTGGAAAAGGGCCCTATGTCTTATTTTGATTAGGCCAAGACATCTTGGTTTGACTTCTTCATTACTTAATTTTTAGGTAAAAGCATAACACAACATCAGTCATATGGGACTATCACATAAAAGGCATCACTAAGTTTTTGCTGAAAACTATAACCAATGACCAAGTAATTTTTTTACTGGCTTTTTTATTTTATCAGATCAGTGTTCTCTGAAGGAAGAGAAAATCAATTGGAAAATTTCCAGCCAGTGTTACTAGAAACAATGTTCATGCTGCGGTGTCCATCTCCTTTGAGGCCAGCAGTCTGGTTATTTATCGTCGGGGATGTATGACAATGAATATGCCCTTACGTAAGTCAACAATTCCAGCTATTTCAAATCAGCAAAGTTTATTTAGTGCAGACATGAAATCCAAAGCTAACAGAACCTAATCAGAATAGAGCCCTGCACAGGCTACAGTTACTGTGATAAAAATTTCCAGCCTGGCTTGTCTACAAAATTGGCTACAAATGTTTGGCTATATGGGGAAGCCTTAAATAGCAGGGTAGAGCGGGGCACAGCTTCCTGGGCAGTCTGTTGCAGACTGTCCCTGCAGCTCTGGGAGGTGGGAACTCTCAGACACATCCAGATGGAGTGGGCAGCAAACCTCTGCCYGGCCTCGGACAGCTTTTCAGGGCTSCCTTCTTGATCCTGTGGGAAGTCGGGAATATGAACACTCCCTGGTTTTACTGTGAAGTGTCAGCGCTCTTCATTAGCTCCAGGTCTTAAATTAAAAGTTGGTGGGTAACCGCACTGAGCCCTATCAGTGGACCACAGAATCACAGAAYGACTAAGGTTGGAAGGGACCACAGYGGGTCATCCACTTCAACCTCCCTGCTTGAGCAGAACCACTTGGTTTGTCTGCCCTTGTGCCAGGGAATATCTGCATGGACAAGAGCCCGTTTCTGCTGACTGTTTGGTTTAAACTGAAATTTAATTTTGACCTGTAAAATACTAAAATGCTTGTTTCATTCAATGTAGACTGAGGTGTATTTAATAACATGAAAATAGTACATTTGCATCAGTTTCAACCTGACAGCAAGAARCTGAAAGGCCTGTGCTAGCACCAAAGCTCACTTTTAGGAAGAKGTTGTGCCTGCTGCTGAAAGGCACCCTGTGCCGGTTGTTAATCACCCCTGCACAGTGACAGTGTAGGTATGACACAGGTCCCCAGTGGATTAGTGGCACCTTTCCTCACTGGAGCAGTGCCMGCACTGGCAGCAACTTGAGCCCGTGAGCCAGAGGCTGGGCAGCTTTCAGGGTGCTGTTTGCCACCAAGTGCTGCAAGTACCTCTGAGGACTGACCTGAGGGAAAGCCAGGCAACCCTACAGGTCTGAGTGCTGGATCTGTGCCCCACCAGCTCATCCTGCAATTCAAATCTCATGCAGATGAGATRTGAATTTACAAAGCACATTTCCACCCGGTGTCAAAGGCAGAGAGCACAGTGGCAGCACTGCCCTCATGTCCTGCACCAACCTCACGTGGCTGCGGAGCAAACCGATCCTGAGCTTGTGTCAACCTTRCAAGGGCAAGTTACTCTTTCACAGGTTTATTTTTTTAACGAACATGTGTGGGCAAAACAATTATGTACCTGTTCAGAGCTCCACAGGCCTGTGAAGGTTATTGATCTGAGGTAAGGGGCTAGCAAAACAGGTTTAGTGTCTCAAACTTCACGGCCAGTCACCACTGCTTATGTCTAGGTAGACACAGCCACAGTTGCCTTCAGATCTCAGCACTTTCAATTATTGGGTGACATATTTCCCAACTGGCCACAAGGTATGAAGGGCAGTTTATGTATATATATATATATATATATATATATACACATAAACACACAAACATTGTATATGTATATGCGTGTATGAAATCCTTTTATCTAGGGGTGATCAGCCTTCTGCTTCCTAATGTACCAGTGTTAACTTCCCTGACTGAGCGAGAAAAGCAATTTTGACTTTGGAGGCAGCAGAAGTCTGGACCATACCATATACTCAGAGATATGAAGGATGATGAGAAGAGCAGGAATGCTTTTGTGTGCCAATCTCTTGGTCCTGTGCTGACAGATTTATACTTGGGCCTGATATCCCACTTGTTTGCCCAAGACCATCTGGTGCTGGACAGGATTGCAAGGTTCCTTCATGCTTGTAAGCTTGTAAGAAACTCACATCCTAAATCAGACTSTTGTGATCTGGCAGCAAGTGGTCCTAACACATCCGTCTCTAAAATACATCTGTAGCAGGTTGTATGCATCTTTTTGGATTCATCATGCCATAACTTTCTCAATTCTTCTCCGCTTTGCCTTGCTCCCATATCCAGGGACATACCTCAGGGGTGACATAAATAAAATTCTTATTAATTAAGGCTGAGTGTCAGGCTGCTCTAGACTGTCTAGAAATAAATGACATGAAAGGACACTGTGAATAACAGCACTGCAGATGTACACCGGGCYGTTTCTAGCAGGCTCTGCCCTGCACCCAAACATGAAACCCTGGGACAGGAACACAGCACCAGCTGTGTTGGGGTGAGTTCCTGGGAGTAACTCTGGGTGAGCGCTCTGCCTCCTCTTCTGGCTGTATACACACCAGTATATGGGTCACAGACCACTGATGCTCCCGTATACTCCTTATCTTCAAGTATCCACTTCCTCCTCTTCTCTTGAGCTATGGCTTCACTGCAAAATTTCACTTTGTTCCTCTCCCCACATCCACTGGATGAGTTTACTTTTAGGTAGCATGCGAAAACCATAGACACACATGGAGTGGGATGTGTAGATGATTTAGGGCTTCTGTCYCTCGCTTATTTCTGCTGCCTTGCTGTTTGGTTACTGCTGCCCAATATGGGCCATGCTGTCTTGTGCCCATTGGGTTTACATACACAGCATATTAAGTAAAGGTGATAGAATAAAAAAAAACTTAGCTGTGTGTGTGTCCTGAGAACATTGTGATATGCAGCCTGTGTGCTATCAGTCTCCTGGAGAGGACTCACAAGGCAGTTGACAATGTTGACATACTTGTTAGAATACTATTAGCACTAAGAGCTTTGGTTCGCAGCTGGTCAAAAAAGATCAGAGTAAATGTTCTTCAATGTAAAAATTGCACTCTGATATGTTTAGATGAAATATTGAATGCAATTAGGGGAAATATGTCTATTCCAGTAAGACTGCATTTAGAGAAATGAAAATTAATAGCTTGGATTAATTTTTGACCTTATCAGAACAGAAATTTTTCATATTCCATTTTTTTATTACTTAACTTAAAATTAATGTGTTACAAATTGAAKAAGTTTATATTACTTACATTTTTATGGAATTCAGGTCTTATCAAAGAAAAGCAACAATCTTGTTTGACATGACTGTGGGTACGGTTTATAGGCAATTGTATTGATACAATAGTTGGTATCTTCAAGGCATCATCCATGATGATTTGATTTAAAACACTTACAAAATTAATGGGGACCATAATAAAGGGATTAAAAATCAACTTATTGATATGTCTCAAAATGCAGTTATCACTGAGAAAGTATTAAAGACCATGCATAGGGCCAATTCTGGCCAGATTACTCCTGTTCATTGTCATATAGTCCTTTATAATCCATATACAGATGTTACCTTGTCATGGAGTCATCATCAAATTAAGGACAACAAATGACGTCATTATGAGGAACACATTGGGAAATTTAACTGCCTGTTTAGGTCATCATTGTTGAAGAATGGATTATTGTTCTGGATTGAAGCTGCTATGACTTCATGCTTGCAGGAGGGTTTTCTTCTTTAATAAATGGTTGTGAGGGTCTGYATCTAAAGCAGCTCCATGATTGTGTATACACCTGAGGCATATGACAGGATGAAGTTTAAGTTTTGGTGCAATCAAACCACTTCCCAGAGAATGGCTGTCAGCCCTTCCAACAGGTACAACCGAAGAGTCTTCTGTAGATTTTGATAGCACAGTATGACCCATAAATCTAGTTTAAATATGTATACCTTTTTTGGCTGGTTTTTACAAAAAAAAAAAAAAAAAGCTGAAATTATCTTCAGGTTTCACTGTATGTCTTTTTCCTAAACATAACATTAATTACAGTGTGTGTTGGCTCTGAATTTTGCATGACCACATCTGCACAAACTTGAGGGGCATGGAATGAAATTCCAGCCCCTGGCTCTTGTGCAGACAGTAATACAGGTCCCCATCAGGTTCAGTCCTGTGATAAGAGCAATTGTATTGGCCTACTTGTAACTGGGATGGAGTCATCACTGCAATTCTTGGTGACATTTCAGTTTAATGAACTCATTTGCACTTGTTGCTTTTATATCTCAAATTGCTCCTGAACGTGTATGTATGGAAAACAYGTCATATGAAATAAGTGCTCCCTATTCTCAATGAACTGTTCTTCTTTCATTTCCCAAAGAGTGATTAAGGAGTAGAAAACAGATAAACTCTCACATCTCCTTCTAGAGAGGTTCCTCATTAAAACACAGATAATCATGGGAAGACCAAACCCCCCCAGTTACAGAGCCACGCAGGCGAGCTGCGCATCACAGACACACACGTGAATAACCCTGCTGCAGTCTCAGCTTTTTCCTGCCTTATGTTTGTGCATGGCCCTCCTCTGCCTTTACATATATAACTAAGCTTTCCACTTTCTTTATGAAGTGACAAGGACATTAATCTCTGTAATAATCTTCATTACCAAGTCCCCATTTCCCAGGAATTATTTGAAAATCTGCCATCATCAAGATGGCAGCAGTGGCACCACCTACTTTGCCTGGGCTTTCCCTAGTCTAGCCCCTGCTATCGTAGAGCTTGGCTACTTTCATAGTCAGATATTTCTTGTGAAGTTTGTTGTCCAGAACATTGTGTCTTATAGCATTCTGGAAACTGAAAACTGTTGTTKGGGATGATAGAGTCATCAGCTGGAACAAAGATGTTTCATTTCTATCCCAGGTCTGGGTGTGGCTGATGAAGCTTTCACCAGAATGATCTCTGGTGTGTGCATGCCATTGAAAATGTCACAGAACAAAGACACCTCTCAAGATACTCCCTCTTTGTACTGAGCCCTGCAAATCATGTGGCTGGAGCCAACAAAATGCTAACTACACAAAGAATACAGTCTTGCTGCTTTTCCATGAAAAAGCTCCTATCCAATGATTGGAATGAGGCAGTCAGAAGAATTAATGAGATTTACACCGACAGGCCTTGAAACATTCACCCCACAGGCAAGTGCTTATCTTGGAGACCACAGCTCTTCCCTGGCTTACCCAAACCTATCTGTTTACAAACAGTTTTCTTCTACAGATCTTACTTTCSTTTTCTTCCAACATAAAGGGTGTTAATTAGGAGCAGAAAATTTTATTGTCGTTACAGTCATGTATGCCATACACATATGTGTATYGTGCAGGTATTTACAGAAGTATAATGAAACCCATGTATTATTTTAAACTCCATCACCAGTTGAAATTCAAGACAGAAGTGATGTGCATTTCTTAAAAAAAAAGTCTTTAAATATTTTTAAGACTACAAGGGAATCCTCAGAAGTTTAGACATGGGGAGATTGACATTAGACTGGCACCAGGACTAGTGAGTGCACAGACCTAAGGTCAGGAGTACCTCAAGAAAATGTCAAGTGGGAAATAATACACCACAAGAATTTCAAAAATAGCGGTTTGTGGCTTAGTCTTCAAGCCTTTCTCTGATGTTTTCTCACAGTAATGATACAACTCCTATATAGAACTTGATACAAAAAACTTTAGAGATGTAAACATACACAAACCAAGCCTTTGCTTTATGACAGAAATGCTTCTGGTGGTAGGTCACATCAACATATATCCTTTCCTATTTTAGTTAGTTTTATCAGCAGGTTCTTTGGCTTTTATTTATTTAATTTTTTTTTTATTAGGAACATGTGTTTTTACTGTCAGAGACTTGGAAGCACTTTTTATTTTAGAGGACCTGACTATCTTTTAAT
The DNA here is from genome assembly GCF_030028575.1 of Malurus melanocephalus. Lineage (NCBI taxonomy): Eukaryota > Metazoa > Chordata > Aves > Passeriformes > Maluridae > Malurus > Malurus melanocephalus. Next base: position 3,681,927 of record NW_026623263.1, read on the forward strand.
GAGCACCTTGCACATGGGAAGTAAAAGATCTGAAAATTCTGCAGCTAGCTGAAAGAACCTATAAGAGTTGGTTTTACATTAAATGTGTACATTACTACGAATACGTGTTGTTCACAGAACTTGGGTTCTCATTTCCTTATATAAATTTATGATATATAAATTCTATCTGGTTTATATATTCTTGTGTCTAAAGCTGTGAATCAAACCTAGACGCCATGAAGTGCTCCACTTTTAATGACGAAATGACACATTTATTTACTCAAGATGCTTACAAAACCCTACAACCTTCTGTACATTGTTCCTCATCTATTGCCCACCGTGTATTTCCTTTACAGAACAGAAAAAAACTTTGAGCTCAGCCTGAGGTGTGGGGCTCTCCTGCTGCATGACCCAAGGCTCAGAAAAACTCCTATTGAGCAAATAGCTGCTTCTGAAATGTCTTATTGGTGACTTGCCCATGGCATTGCAGAACAGCTCCTGCTGCAGCTAGGATCCTCCTGGGTAACTGCCTTTTTGCTGTCTTGCTGGAGAGCTGTGCTGTGGCCAGGGACAAGAAATGATGCAGAGGCATCACAGGAGGATCACTTATTGCCACGGCAGCCGACACAAAGGACCAGACCTGCTTCCCCAAGGCAGTGCCCCCACAGAGGTACATGACACACAGCAGGAGCACCTCAATCCATCAAAGAGCYGCTCAGGAGTTGGCACCTTGATGATGTGCAAGCCTGATTTGCAATACACTGGTCTTGCACCTGATACCTCCTGCATAGCTGGGAACAGGAGTCAAGAGTTCCGTTTATGGCTACCCATAAGGAGGCAGCTGCATTGAGTCGAATCCCTGTGGAGCACTTGTTAAGGCAGGATGAGCATTGGTTACCCTGTGATCTGATGTTTCGGGCAGGTGTCTCATGGAGGAAGCTTATCACAGCCATTGGAACCTTGAAAACTATGGCTCTAATAAGCATATCTCTAGTTGGTGCTTCACTGAAATTTGGTAACTGGGGAGATGGAACTACTACAGAATATGTGAATAATTGGAGACCAGAAGGACCACTGTTTCTGGAACATAGAACTTTCTCCTGAACTGAGAGAAAGCAGGCTTGCAGGGCTTGGTTTGTGTAGATCAGTGAAGGAAGGCACCACCAGGAAAAAGAGCTCAGCTGTTTGCTATGAAGAAAACATGACAAATAGGGAACTGGCGTTGGATCAAAAAGCTACTGGAAATTTTGTCCTGGAACGAGATTAGCAGGACTGAGCTAGTGCAGGTAAAAGTGAGTTTTTGTTTTCACCGTTAGTATTTATCCTAATGGTCCATGTGTGTTGCCAGTGCTTGCAGTACCTGMACATCTAGGAAGTTTCCAGTGGCTCTCTTGACCAGATGTCCAGAAGGAACAAGCACAGGTCCAGAAAAAGCTCACAAGGAATTCTCACGTGTGTATAGGTAGCAATGCAGATGCTGTATCTGAAGGGTTCATGGAGAATACTGGAGAACCAACAGCTTTCTGTCAAGGTTGTTGACCTTGGCAGGTTGTTGACACCTTTTATGAGGGGTGAAAATGGAAGCCCAGCAGTTTGATTTTAAGACAAGAYTGAGGAGTTTGCAAGAGCAGCCCCCATAGCTCTGTCCTGCAAGGTGTTTCATAGCAAATTTGCTGCTGACCACAGAGCTAGCATGTGCTATGTGTCAAGAGCAAACACAAAACCAACAATTGGCTGTGAGGAGGCAACAGTGCCATCACCCAGAGCTCCTGTGAAACCAATTGCACAGAATGCTGTCAGTTTCCTCCAGCTGTGCAGCTGCTCTGTGAGAGGAAATCAATAAAACATCATCTCAGACATTTAGACAGTTTGAGGTTGTGATCTGCCCAATCAAGATTCAGACACAGATCTCAGTCCTTGGGAGGAACAGGGTCATGTGCGTCAGCTGAGCCACAATAACGAACTATGTTTTCCTCAGCAAAAAAAGGTGATTCAAACATCTGTGAAAATGCATCTGACCCTAGAAATGTCCATACCCTCATTGGACTTCAACTGGTGCAGAAGAACTTCTTCAGCACAGGAGTTTGGCACCTGAGATATCTCCTGGGTAACTCCATGAGAGTGGTGCTCATCAAAGAGATCATAAATGAAAAACCAAAACAAGTTATAAAATTGCCATTCTTCCACTGCTGCATGTCCATGTGGAGACAGTAGGAAAAGCTGGGAGAAGCTGAGTGGTTTCCTTCATGGAGGATTCCACAGAAATGGGGTTCTCGTCTGCAGTTGGGAAGCAGATGTGTGCTCAATTCAACTAGAATGGAGCAGCAGCTTTAAGATCCACTTGTAAAAGTGGTTTTGTRTTTAAGAGTTTACATCCTGTCATAATTGCTTCTTTGCTTGATAAACATATTTGCAACTGGTGTCTACTCTGGAGGATGGTCAAAAACTGAATGGCAGAGAGGACATCCTGTTCTCTCAGATGTATTGTGCACACAACACAAGAGCCTTGACTAGTGATGTTCTTTATTTTTAATTGTTTTTAGAGCAGCCCTAGAATACTGTTAYCAGCTTTGTTCCTACCACACCCATTTTTTAACAAGGACTCTGCCATGTGTATGATATATGACCTCCAGAACTCACAGAAAATAAACCCACATGGACACATTTTGTCTGGGAGTCCAATCCATCCAATGTAGCTTTATACATGAAAATGGAGCAGCCCTGTTTAAGTAACCTGCTCATGTAGAAATAGAAATATGCAACTGCCTCAGAGGGTGTTCAGGGATCCCTCAGGCAGACCCATTCATCTTCTGCAGATCCATTAGACACTAGATGTGGTTGTTCTGTCCTAATGTTATGTTCTTTTCTGGACTATCTGTAAAGAATGATGTTGGTTAAGAACAGAACTGTCAGGAGGGTCATGATGCTTAATGTGGACCATTGTCATCATAGCAGTGTTGTTGCTTGTCCCCTCCTGTGTGTGCTGCCTTGTCTGGCCTCTAGCTTGGTTGGGGTACCTTAGTCACACTGAAGGTGTCAAGCCCTGCATAGTGTGAATAGGATGAGGTCCCTTCTTTCAAAAATGTCAACATCTAGTGCAGTGGAAAATGATAGAAAATAAAAATAACTTTTCCACTAACAGTGATTTTGTAAATGTGTGTGAATTTGAGGATTTGAACAAGCAAAAGTGATTCTGATCTGCAGAGGTCCCTTAACCATAACCACTTGCAGAGGTTATCAGCAAACTATTGTCATTTTTTTATTAAAAGAGAGTTAAATGAGTAACAGCTGCTGTAACCTTCTTGACTGAGGACCAGTTAAATGAGTAACAGCTGCTATAACCTTCTTGACATTTACCCAACTCTTTGTTGTTTCATTAATTTCTTGTTCCATTTTTTGGTTGGATCAAAACTTGTGCAGATCACAACTTGTGCTGGGCACCTTTTATGTTTGATGGGTATTTTTTTTCCCCTGTTGGTTTTTTTTTTGTTTGTTTTTTGGTTTTTGGTTTTTGGTTTTCTTTGCCAACTTAACAGCTCTTTGCTAATAATTTTTTCAGTCAGGATCCTTAAATTAATCTTAGCCCTTGGTCACTGCTAAGCTCATGATACCTAGTCTTTGTCCTCATCCATTAACAGAAATTCTTCTGGTAAGATATGTTTTTCAGTTTTTCAATAAACATGATATTGGTCCTTCAAGCAAATGTTCTTCCTGGATGTAATTTCACTGTATTTGCTTCCCACGTGATACACTGAGGAGCAAAAATAACTCTTAACAGATCTTAATCTCCTATTCTATATACATTAGAAAGTCCAATTGTAGCCAAGTACATTTATAAGGACATGCCTCAGCTATTGAAGTTTCTTGTAACTTGTCATGAAAATTAAGTCTTGAAGTCTGCATTAGCAGATGAAGCAAATTTTAAACAATAGATTTGAGGGTTTGTCCCAGTGTTTTGTTTCCTTGTTAATTTGCTAAGGAGCAGAATTATCCTGTATGGAAAAGCAAACTGTACCTGATCTTCCTCCCTTTTCTTCTCGGTTCAGTCCTAACTCTGCCCCTGAATTTTGCTAAGGAAAAAGAAAATTTGACACTTCTAGAGGGGTTTTCTGTCTGTGTATTGTTTTCAGCATCTGATAAAGCTTGAGTTTGTTTTTAGCTGAGGAGTTGCAAACGGCAGCAAAACGCCAAGACTGGATCAAGTTGACACCTCCATATAATTATATTTGAAATTTGTGCTTTGAAACCTGTTGTGAACCCTTTGGTAACTGSGGGCAGCTGGACAGACTGATCAGTAACTTACACCTTGATAATGTTTTCATGTCCAGTAGTTTTGGTGGTTTTTTTCACAGGGGTGGACAAAATTCTCGATTCATTTATTGCTTAGTTCTAATAGCCCCTTAAACTTTACAATTGGGATGTATCTTATTTTAGAGACAAAAAAGGCAGCAGTCTTACCTAGACGCAATGTGTTATTATCTTGAACATTTTAGGTGCAGTCAGGAATGAAGTACAGGTATGGTACGCACAGTGAATCAGAGTGTAAGTATAATAAAAATACCCCTAGAATAAAGAGGCTTGAACTCAGGAGCTAATCACTGCTTCAAGAAACTATGGACATGAAAATTTCAGCTTTATGGTTCAGCTAACTTATGTGAGAGAGCAATTTGAGCACTGCATTTAGACCCTWCTCGTCATGCTATATAGGGCCTTTGTGAGTATTAAAATAACTTTTCTCAGCTGGGAAACACAACAATCCCAACCACTCTTGGGATTTCTGTGCGTTGTCTGGTTATGGACCAATGGTTTCTGCCTTTGGGGATGGGAGTATGTGCAAGGCAGGGAAGGTAGGCATTGTGCATTTTTACTGACCAAAATTCATTATGAAGGATAAGATCACAGAAATGGATAGTTTATTGACTATTTGCAAGTCTCATGGGAGCATTTTCCGTGGCATCGTTCCATATTGGTGTCCCCATCAGTCTGAGTAAGTTTTACTTGTCTGATATGTCTGTTTCCAATGTGGAATAGTTTTCTATAAAAATATAGTTTGTCTGATGTCTGTCTGTCCCATATCACGCTYGCCAGGACAGCTGGCTGGTTTATATTAGATTTCAGTAAGTCCAGCCCACAGAGCCATCACAGCTGCTGGAGACACTGCTGTGTTGCAGGACGTACTCCTTCTCCCTAGAATGCCAGCTATGTTTTCTTTCCTAAACACATGCAGCTGACAAAGGTACATGAAATCACACAAGTGCTCCTTGATTAGGATAAAGATGCAGAAGGGATGCCTGTGTACTGGAAGACACATTGAATATTGTGAGAAATTATATTTTCAAGCCTGACCTCTTACRTGTTAAAAAAGTTACAGTGCCAGTACACAGCATTTCAGGTCAGAAATAAATAAAGTAACAGTGACAAATGGGTGCTACAGCTCCTGCACCAGAGACAGCCCACTACCATTGTGGTGGGTTTTTTTCTTGCATCTAATTATTGACACATGAAGATTTCAAAAGTCATATTGCTTAATGCCACAATATATAATGGAGCAGACTGCAACTACTGAAACATATAGAAAACTACTTTCAGCKGTTTTGTCCAGGGAATAATAGATAGACTTATTTAGCATTGCAGAACTATTCACATCAATAATTGTTTCTACATGGTGTTCCACTTTCTAATCCCCTAATTTCAGAGGAGAGGATCTAAACTTCAAATATACAGCAAGAACAGATGGTTCAAGCTGTGACTATTGTACTTCAATAAAAATATTTCTTCTCCCTATGGTAGTTGAAATGTACTGGGGCTTCTGCTGAGGGGGAGAGAGAAAAAGACTTTTCAGATTTTTCCTACCCATACGTATTTTACAGATTAAGTAGTTTGATTACTTTTTTTAGCATTAATTACAGTAGATCTGCCAGGTACACTTATGCCAAACTTACTGCAGACACTTACTGCCTGTCACCCACGCCCACTCAGCTCATGTTAGCCATCATTTTATCATTGCCCAACGAACCCACATGCTGTTTTGTGGGGACCAGACGGYTCACAAAACACTGCCAACTGCATAAAACCATCACATCTACAGAAAATCCCTCTGAGTCCGAAGAAACAGAGTTTTTCATATGATTTCCCTTTTCACAAGTGCTTCAGTGGTAACTGACCTTTCTAACATTTCCAGAGAAGTGAGTGGTGGTTAGTGTGACCATCTGGTCCCTCAGTATTCATGACACTAACACTTAAAGCATGTGAATGCTTGTGGAAAGTGAGTGTGAAAGTCAGAGGCGACTGAATGTACATGAATTTTCAAACAAGAACRAGATTTCAGACATTGCTCTTTTCCTCCGTGTAGGCTTGTGATGCTAACCAAGCAAGAGCCAGTGAATGTGCTGACCTCTGGGAACAGCTTAACTGAGAGTCATGGAAATTCAGCTGTTTTTTCTAGACACTTCTACATAAAAATTAAATTTCCTTTCTGTACAGAAATATAAATATGTACAAATTTTCTCCAACATGTAAATCCTAAGTTAAACATTTTTGTTATAATGTTTATTTTTTTTTAAATCGTGTAACTTGTACTGTATTTGCATACGTCTTTTGTTGCATAAGAGCACGTACGACTACTGACTTGAGAAGATATACAGAAGTAAAGCATTGAAAGAGTTTTAAAATCTTCAGTAAACAAGTTCTTTTCATTCCAAACAAATTCTGTCTTGAAAATAGTATTTGAAATATTATCAATTTTTTTGGAAACTATTTTCCTCCGAAATTTTCCTGGAAYTTATGCATTTTATTAAAAAAAACCAATGAACAAGCAACACTTTCAAGTGGAAAAACCGTTTAGATAAAAAGCCTCTGAGCTTTTTTATCAGTTGTATCTCATAAGTAAACTAGGTAGTATGAAATAGGCTTTCCTAATTTCTGTGGTCATCCTGTGATTCAGGTTGGTTTTTGCTCACATAAAGTTTAATACAGTATTTGTTTTCTTTGCCTCTCAGAGAGCCATTGGTATTTGCTATGGGTGTTCTGTATTATCATTATTATTTTTACTACTATTAAGCAGCTACTTATGTTTAATGAGCACTCAATGAAGTACACAAACACACACTGCAGATGGAGTGTGTTTGTCTTTGAGTGGGAGTGACTTGCATTTTAAGTTCTTACCAATTCAGGCTGAGCTGCCTTCCACACTTCAAACTCCTGGCTGTCAAGAAGACAGTGGTTTGTAGATGACAATGCAAATTACCTACAAAACATGCATTTTAAGCATAATGCAGTGGTAAAGTGGTAAAGGGAGAAAAATTTTCTTTAAATTATTTTTGGATGATATTTTATGTCTGTTACCAACAGTTGAATCGGTACAGAAGTTCCAATAATGTTACAAATATTTTTCACATACCAGCTCCATTTTCAACTTCTGTATCCTCRCTTTAAATATTGCCTGTGATTGGAAATGCTCTCTTTAAAAGTTCTCTTTCTTAGAGAAGTCACCTGGATACTGATGTATTCTGGCGCCTGTTGTTTTGTAACTCAACCCCGCAGAGGATGATTTTGGTTGGAAGGAGTATTGCTTTAAATTCAGCAAACCAGGGACAATGTCTACTGTGTCCTGTATGTGAGAGCTGTAGTGGCATTGTTGCRATTTCAAGCCAGTCACCATTTATCCAATAAAGGTACAGAAGTGCAGTTATGAAATAGTTCTCTATATACTCATTTATACCTTCTCGCATTTCCTAACAAAACTGCTTCTTCTTCCAAATCCACAGCTTTTGTGTGCTGCAAATTTCATGTCTGAGTATTTTTTTTCTTCCTTCTGACTGTTTTGTTGGTTTGTTTGTTTGATTGGTTTGGGTTTTGTTTGCTGTTTGTGCTTGTGCTTGTGTGTTTGGGTTTTGTTTGTGGGCTTCAGTGTGTGTTTGCTTGGGGGGGGGGGCTGTCTATTTAATTTTTATCCAAGTTTCATTTTGCAGAAATAAAAGATTATGAAATGATGATACACTAGCAAACARTCCAGTCGCAGTAGGGTCAATCTCTAAATGGACCAAAAGTTTTCTGATACCACAGTTACTTAATGACAATATGAACAAGCACAACAAAAAGMAAAATTTCAGTGTTTGGCCACATGGCACAAAGTGCTCAAGATGATGCTCCCTTTGTAAACAGTACATTATGTAAATTGGAACAATACAAAGCAATTCAATTAGAGATAGTATGACCTTTTATGGCTTAAGCTCAAAAGCAGCAGAAGGAACCTTGCCTATAATGAACATTTAGCTGTCTCTACTTTATTACTGTTTTCTAGCATTATCTAAATGAACACGTCTTCTCTATGTTGCAGATGGATTTGGATGTCTGCAGCTTTTCAAGAGGGAGATTGCCCTCTCTCAGCTCAATGTTCTGAGTGTTGTCAATGAGGTCATACATATGTTCTCAGTAACATAATGGTAGCTTCAGTTTAACCGTCAAGATATTGATTTCATCCTCGGGAAACTACCAAGCTGGGTGTTATTAAAATAACATTTGCCACTTCACAGTGATTGCAGTAATGCAGTATCTCCTCTGGTGCACAAGAGAACAGCGTTTCTACCTTCATGTCCTTCCTGTGGTGAAAGTTGYGCAGGTGCCTGCTGCAGGTTGCAGTGATGTTGCATGCAATACTTCGCCTTATTTTACTTGTAATCAGCCTAGGTTAAGATGTGGTTTATCCCAGAAACAAGGGAAAGTAGTTTTAAAAAAGCCTACTCACTTCACTTAATAAAAATATTTATCATTTATGCATCAAAACTAGTGAGTACCATCTGATCAAGATCTCAGTAAATAAAATGCTATAACCCCTTCCAATCATGTTGGTAAACTGGTTCAATAACAACTCAAAAAATTCCATCTGCATTTCCTATCCAGCAGATGAGTTTTTCTACAAGTCTCTTAATCAGAAATACAATTTCCTATCCAGGCTTTCAGGGTTTTGTTTTTGAAAGAAGTTACTGTTCTTGYGCTTGACTGCCTTGTATGTTGTTTTAAACTGTAATGGTTGACACATGCAGTATGTGCTTCTAAATAATATCATCCTGSGCAACAGTTACAGCCTAGATTATAGTGTCAGAAATTGGTTTGTTGTATGCAGGAGCCTGTTTTAGTTAAGGTGGGAGAAAAGCACCTTGCTGTGTAGYGTTGTATTGCCTTCAGGTACAGCTACTGAGCAGCTCTCAACTCTGTGAGTGAAAAAGGGGGAAGAAATTAGGGGGATTAATTACAGGAAAGTAAGGAGCAGGAAAGTGGGAAGTGAGTCTGGGGAGGGTCTGTGGTTAGTGGCATGTTTAGTCATGTTGTACCAGCCACCTGGATTTCTGGGAATTTAATCAGTTTCCAGAAAGCCTGGACAGTTAGTTGGTGAGCGCTGCTGAAACACCGCAGCAGCACTCAGAGGTGTGGAGGAGGCGAATGCCTGCCCTTGGTTCTAATGGGCAGGATTGCAGCTGAGTAAGGGAGGAAATAATGAACTCAGTGGGTGGACTCATCAGAGAGACAGGAAGGAAATCTCTCATCCTCCTGGAAATCCCCAGCCGAGCGCAGAGCACACAGCGGGGCAGCTCGTTACTCTAACTCACATATAAGGAGACCATATATGTGCATTGTCTTGGGATTACTGTTAAAAGGCAAATTTCCATCCCACTCCTCACACAAGAATGTTCAAAGCAGGAATAGCAAAACTTTTTTCCAATTAAGGCATTGTTAGTTTGTGAGGGACTGGAGACTCCAGATTTTCAAGGGGGAGGATGGATACTGAAGGCATTTCTCCAGGGTTCCTGTGGACCTTGACCCTTCAGCCCTGCTAGTTGACTCCTGAGCTTCAAATCATGGACCAACTAATTCCTTTCAAAAAGAAACACTGATGAACAGAGCTGATGAACAGAACCATGGAATCATAGGATGTTAAGGGGTTGCAATGGACCTTAAAGATYATCAAGTCCCAACCCTCCTGCCATGGGCAGGGGCACCTCCCCCAAGTTACTCACTCAAAGCCTTATCCAACCTGAACACTGAGAGATTTGGAGCATCTGCAACCTCCCTGGGCAACTGGTTCCAGTGTTTTACCACCGTTACAGTGAAAATTTTCTTCCTAATATGTAGTATAAATCCCTCCTCTTTCACTTTGTACCCATTATTTCTTGTCCCTTCACTGCAGTTCTTGACRAGGAGGCCCTCTCTGTCTTCCCTGTAGGCCCCCTTCAGATAGTGGAAGGCTGTTGCGAGGTCTCTGTGCAATCTTCCTCAGGCTGATCAGCCCAAACTTTCTCAGCTGGTTTTTGTAGGGCCAGAGCTTTGCTTCAGGATCTGCTTACACAGCCRATGGGGCCGTGGAGCTGTGCAAGGGCTGACTGCTCTGCCAACCAGTTTTTCAACACAGTCTGTGTGAGTTGTGGGTTCCCCCACATCCTATGYGTGTTGAGATGCCACTGCTTTCCTGAGATAAAAACGCTGTTCTTGTGGGTTCTCAGGACTCTTTTAACACGCCTTATCTTGGACTGGTGCACTAACAGCAACCAGCATGCTGCAGAGGGCAGWGGGGAGACCCAGGGCTGAAGAGCTCAAGGGCATCCTGGATGCCCACAGGACTCCCACAGCTCCCACACGATGGCAGAGCGGCTTGGCACAGGGCACAACCGCTGTGATGAGCTGCAGCAGCTTGCATTTCAGGAGTTTGATGCAACCTTTCCCACCAAAAGGCTCAGTGCATCTTTATATAAATGTGGAAGCAACAGAGTCAGGTGAGATCTTCGCAGTCCCACTGTTCCTATACTGTGTTCAGCATCCATCTGGTCTGGGAATGGGGCTCTGTCCCAAGCCCAGCAAACCAGGGAGTCCAGCTGCCATCTCCCTGTCCACAACTCTCAGCACTAAAGATGAGGATCCAGAGGAAGTGCACCCTCACCAATGGATCTTTATCCCTCCTGATCTGACACGATGGTGTTCCAGAGGGAAACCAAACCTCTGGSAGCAGATGAGAACTGATGCTGGGAGAGCCAGGCTTGGGGCTTATTTGTTGCTGGGGCAGCTACACTTGCACAGATGGCAATGACACTTGTCTCCAACTTAGAGGAGGTGCCTGGATGGTCCTCTTCACTGGGTTTGTATAAATCATTCAGCACTGTCATGCTATGGCCCACTGGCTGCAGCATGAACACGGAGCTTGTCAGCAGCTCCTCCCCCAGAATGAGTAACCCTGACTATGCAATGTGGACCATGTGGCTCTTCAGAGGACATTGCAAACATCTATTGCCTGTGTGACCACAATGTATTTTTTTCTGTCTTTATATCCATTACGTCTTCTGTCCATAAAGGCTGCATTTTCTGACTCCCTTTCTATGGGAATGACTTTTAAATCAGTGATGTTGCTCCAAGGAGGCTCCCAGTTCACACCCAGTCCCCTTAGGGGTGGTGTTCCATCATTCTAGATTTTGCCTCCTAGGCTGGCAATTTCACGTGGTTGGTCCCAACAGTATCAGACAAATTTTATTATTGGTGAATAACTCCAAATCTTCCCTATATAGGGAAAAGATAGGTTGCAATCAAAACTGAGATTGTTTAGCAAGTGGGGATGYGTTGAGGAATGCTATAAGCAAGTGAGGTCTGGAGATCTGGGAGCCACAGTTACACCCTATCTGATGGTACCCGTCACTCGGGCTTGCCCCATCTTAGCCGGGCTCTCCCAGGCTGAGGCCAACTCTGTGACGATCTTCTGCCATTGCTTTGCAAGACATCGCTGGTGCAAGTGGGGCAGGAAACAGTCGAGGGTTAGCTCTGTCAGAGAGCAAGGAGGAAGCAAGCTGCCTCTTTTTGGTGTGCTCTGTTGTGGCCAGTGCAGATGATGAGGAGTGAAACTCAGGGGCACGCTGCTGAATGAACATGAAGAGCTCTGCGACTGGGACCTCGACAAGGTTTGTTCTGAGTTTTGCTGCAGTGCCTCTGCTCCAGAGRGGCTGAGCATAAAGAGCGTGAGCATGAGTCATCCCTCACCAGCTGATGGGAGGCTCCCTTCACGGCTCATAAAGACTGCAAAGATTTAGCCTAAATGTCTCTGTAAGCATCAGAACTCAATTGCAAGGCACCGCTATTGCTCAGGGCTTGTCATTTGACAGGGTAGGTTCCTCTGAATCTGATTTTCCAATAAAAGATTCTAAATTTGAACATATTTTTGGTGGCAGGTAGACATCCAAATGATAGTGCTGTCCAGGGAGTAACTTATGACTAAGTCTTACTGGAATTCACAAATTTTTCAACCTCCTACTTAGTTAACTTTGCAGGTCTTTGTCACACATATACCCTGAGCCTACTGAACACAAAAAAGTGTGGAAAGAAGGAAGAGAGGGTGGTCACTGCATCACCTGCCTTCACTTGTTGCTGAGCACCTCCTCATAAGGGCCCAAGAAGAGGATGTGCTTACAGCTGGAATGCCTGTGAGTCCAGGGTGGAGCACCCATCCCAGCTAGGACCCTGTAGCTGTCTAGGTCAACCGTGCCCAGACAAATGTCCTCATTCCCTGATGCTATGAAAGAGAGCCTCTCTCATCAAGAGCTCAGCTGGCCTCCCTGAAATATGGGAATGACACCTTTCCTCTACACGAGTTATTTGGAAGAAGAGTTTAGACCCCTGAGATTGTGACAGTGTTCACAAGTCAATAAATCACCAATTTTTCCCTGAAAACCTTTAATCAAAAACCCCATCTCTTTTCCAACACTGCTATAGAACAATATCAAATCGATACTGTAAAATAATCCCTCCAAATTATTGTTTCTGTATTAAACATGGCTTTGACCATTTCCCATTTTGTATGGGAAGCCTGTATCTACAGCATGCCAAGTCTGCTGTAGATMACATCTATTTGATTTAGATTGGTCTGAAGCACATTATCAATTTGGGGAGAGAGGCCATGTTTTGTAGCATTGTTATTGGCAGGTAGAGGGAGAGGAGAGGCAGGAGGCAGCCAARATTAGGTCTGTACTAAATCTACTGTAAGTGGCATTCTGGTCTTCAAGGTTTCCTGGAGCAGAAGAAGACATCTCAGGAGTGTTAATCTGTTTGTGTGAAAAGCAGTGAAGACTGTTTTTTTTTTTAAAAAAAAGCTTCCTTATTTCTTCTGTTAATTCATAATTTATGTTACCTGGGTATTAATAAAAGCAAAAAAAAACCCTACAATGACAAATGTTTGAAAAAGATGTCTTGAAGTCCCATCGCTCCCACCTGTACTTACTGGGGGGTTTTGTCCTACATAATCTCACCATTTCATTAGCTCTTCATTCATTCAAGTCTCCCTAGTCTGCAATTTTCTAGCTTGTATTTTTGAAGAAAAAGAAACAGAAATTCCCAAYACAAGGGATGTTTTTTCACTATTCATCAGGCAAGAGCTTTGCTGGACCACTGAGATCCTTGTCTAGAAGCTCCATGGCTAGGTCCTGTAGCTATCAAGGCACTGGCAATGATGTGAAGACACGAGCCACCCTTTTCTTTGTGCTGGCAAGCCCATGGCATGGAGTGCCTATGTGGTGCTGTGACCATCCTCATGTCTGTGGTGCTGAAGTGCTCTCAGCAGTCTGTATCACCAGAAATCAGCTCTCCTCACTGAGGTCTGTGCTGCTGAAGAGTCACCCCTTTGACAGTGAAGCCCTTCATTGTGTTCAGCCACAGCTTTGAGCAGCTGCATCTCAGCCCCTACAGGGAAGGCCAACATTCGAGGCCTGCATAAAAATGCCACTACACCCTAAAGCAAAAGAAATTTTTCTATTTTCAGTCCTACTCCTTCTCAYTGAAAGTCCGGGCTGTTGACACACAAAGGCAAATGTAAATGATACACACACGTTAATTATTCCTTTGCTCACTTTTCTTTTTGTTGGAAATACTCTAATAGTGCAACAATTTTGCTCTCAATGGTGTTTGATACCAGATCTGACATGGACTTTATGGTAAGACTTGTATATTAATACTTGGTCCAGATCATGACATTAATATTTCTCCTCTTCATTGCAGCATAATAGGGTATACTACATTTTCAAACACTTAAATTACCTGTCACTTCTGCCTTGATTATTTGAGTGACGCCAGAGCTTTTTCTGGAACATTCGYTATCAATCTAAACCCTGCTCTAAGACCAATTGCACCCTTTTCATGCTGAAAATACATCATTCTGCACCTCCCTTTCCACAAAAAGGACTTTTGGTCTCCAGCACTGAAAAAATGCTGAGTGAATAGGATCATGGGTCTCATGCACAGCCCTTCAATGGTTAAGTAGAGGTAATTGTYCACTGTGCTGACTTCATCCCTTTGGGCATCCCCTCAGACACTTGGTACGCTCTGTCTTTCCTTTTTCTGATGCAATGCAGCCAATGCTATTGAAACACTCCATTGCTGATTTGCTAATTAGCCTTTATTACCAGAATTGGTCTGACCTTATCTACTTTCAGTACTGTTCTTACTGGCTGTGTTCCTCCAGAGCATTCTCGTCTATTCCCATGCACAATGCACATTCAGGAGCTTGTTTGGGTTATGAGTCAGAAGATAAGCCTGTCTCCCAGTCTCCAGCTGAAGCTCCTGAGGCTTAGCTGTAATCTACAATATCCTTTACAGTAATTGTTATTTTCTTTATAGGATAATTTGAGGGATCAATATCTAAAAGCAGTAGAGATATTATTATAATTTTCTTGGCATTTGTTAYTAAAACTATAGACTATACAGAAAATTTGTAGAATGTGTAGAAGTGCATGTCCTGAGTATCACAACACTTTTTCTTGCTGTTGGGCATAGGGTGAGTGTCAGGAGTCTCCAGCCTGAGGTGAACAGTGTTTGGAGGCTAGGTAAGGGGTTTTTTTGCCATGTATTTCTTGGTCTGACAAGACTCATGGAGGCTGGTGGGAAGTTGTTGTCCTACCTTCTGCTTCTTGAGCAGCTCTGCCAACAATGCCATGACATAAATAATCAACATAAAGATAACTTAAACCAAGAACTAACCAAGCCAGGAAACCTCTCCGCAAAAATGCCTATCTGCTCAGCATGCTCAGGTGGTGTGCAGAAGCCTGCCCGAGGGGTTGGTTCATTAGCAACCAGCAAGGTTTCACCAGATTATGGTCATGTTTAGCTGAAAGGCTGGGGCTGCTGCCAGAGGCCAAGGAGTCCAGCCCAACAAGAAAATGGGTGCTACCAGAAGAGTTGTGTGCAGAGTGAACGGGAGAATGCTGGTGCTTGGAGATTTCAAACAGGCGKAAGAGCAGAACATTTCTCCGAGAAGCTCCAAGTTGTTCATTCCATAGAACCTGTCTGATTTCTCCACACACCTGAGCCCGCTGCCTCAGTGGACCAGCTGCATCCCAAATATTTCAGGGCCAAAGCATGAGGAATTGTGTGTTATTAAATCACCATTCACACCCTGCACTTCAGTAATGTCACTGTATTAGTGTGGTAGCATGTCAACATTAATGTTTGTTGCCCAGGCAAAAAGTAGGAGGAATTCCCTGATTATAAAACTCTACATTACTCTGATCACAACATGATTTAACACAGACATTTGGGAAAGAATTTCTGTAAGACATATTATTGAACTGGGAATGGAAGATTTTCCCACAAAGTGGGAATTTCTTACAGAATGCTCTCTGGTTTTGGTTCTCCCTCCCCCCATCAGAAAGATGCACTTTATACTGTTTTTTATTATGGTCAGCATTGTTTTAAGCACAAAGCATAATAGTTCTAACACAAYATTATGGATAAACTTGTTGTGTCATGTTGTGTCCCATATTTGTAATATCAACAGTGCATGGTGCATGGGCCATTCTGTAGGCAGAGGCAAAACCATTTCCTCGTGAGGCATTGTTAAATACTGACAGCATGGAACTGCACAGTTTTGAGCAGGCTGGAGCATACTGCAGTGTTTGGAATTGCATCTGCAATTTTCTCTGTAGATTTTGTCCTACGGGAAAATGGTGCTGTCATTACCCGTTCTCTTTATAAAGCTGCAATTTGGCACTCAGTCCTTCAGCTGAGGGACAAGGGGACTGTGGTCTTTAGTCAGGTGCAGCCATTTTTCAGGAAAGTATAGCTGACACTGACAGAAGACTTCCCAACAGAGTACACAAATCAGGGATGGAAAAGCCTCTGAAGTGCTCCCAGCAGTGAAGGCCATGCTCCTTAAACGAAAAAAATCTTATGATTGTAACCAATAYTCTGTTCCCAAGCACATGCTTTTGAAAAGGAACGAATTTACCAATTCTTTTGGAAAAACTGTTTCCTTTTGATTGTGATGGAACCACTAAACCCACTGGCTGAACAAAGAGAAAGTGAAATTAGGAAYTGTATATATTAGATGGTGGGCAATGATATCACCTGCATCAGCAACATCCAGCAATGGCAGACTCAGAGGCTCCATCCAAAATCTTAAAAATGCTCGAAAAGCACACTCAACTCCCCAGAGACATAAACCAATAACCTATTTTTTGAGTGAGAGTACTCAAAAAGGAGAGAATAAGAGACTGCTCAAATTGCAACAAGGCAAAAGACTGACTTGAGCAAGGAGGAGCTATTACAAGGTGAAGCAGTTTTTGCTAGATTTTTAACCAGAGTAAAAGGCAATGTCATTGAAAGGAAAATTATCAAAACAACCACACAATGCCATGAAAACTTGGGCAAGTCTAATGCACAGTCTTCCATTTGAAGACAGAGCAAATATAGGATACACTAAAGAGCTRCTGCCAGAAAATGTGGTGGCATAAACAGGGAAAGCTTGCCTAGAGAGGATACAAACTGCAGATGCTCTGAATGTCAYGAGGAAAAAAAGTGTACAAAAAAGGGAAACAAAGGATTAAAACCACAAAAACAAGCAGGCATCCAAGGAGTAAAAACTTGTACATATATGAGCTCAGTGAAGCACAAAGGAAACCACCAACCACAAAACACAAATGAACATAAATGAACAGAAGTTGTGCGGCAGCAGATGGAAGAGAAGTGCCAAAACCATGTATAAACTCGAACTACCACAATACTTTAGGGTTGGAAGGGTACTCTGGAATTCACTTCGTCCAGTCCCTCTGCCAAGGCAGGGTCACCCAGAGCTGGTGACATAGAAACACGTTCAGGTGAGTTTTGGATGACTCTGGAGAGGGGCACTGCATGACCTCCCTGGGCAGCCTGTTCCAGTGTTGTCCTGCCCTCAATGCAAAGAAGACCTTCCTCATGTTGAATGAATCTTCTGTTATAGTTTATTGCCATTGCTCCTTGTCCAGT
>NW_026623263.1:3700740-3733593 GCF_030028575.1 Malurus melanocephalus
TATTTTCCCTAGTTTTCCTTTTGATGCAGGTGTAGCTGTAGAAGCCCTTGCTGTCCTTGGTATCCCTTTACATACTCAATTCCAACTRGGAACTGGATCCCTGCATCCCCTGACAATGTTTCCACAGATGTTCCATGTGGCCTGTCCCTTTCTCCACATCCCATGAATTTTTCTCTTCTCTTTGAAATTTGGTAGAAGCTCCCTGCTCATTTCTGTGAATCTTCTCACCCCTTTGCTTGATTTATTGCTTATGGKATTACACTGAGCTTGAAGGAAGTGATGCTGGTAGTGAAGCCAAAAGCAAAACACATGCCTTATATCACAAAGAGATCCCAAGTGTTTTGCAAGGAGGTGAAGTAAAATTACAAGGAAAGAAAGTGAAATTACAGCAAAGCAAATTAAATTAAAATCTTATGATGTCATGCTCACAAAACTAGAACCATAGTGTAACTTAAAAGCAGAGTACAAGGAAAAAGGAAAGTTAGAATTTCAGGTAGAGAAAAAAAAGAGAAATAGAAATCTCTGCCTTTACTAAAATATATGACCCTAACAATCCCACAGTCAAAAGAAACATTCTCCTCATAGAAAAATGGCAAACTGAAGGTATAGCAACAGAACCTAAATTTGATGTTTCATCAAGGCTGCTGGATTATGTTTTGGTCTTTTTTATGGTGGGCAAGAATATCTTCCAGACCTGTTATATGTGATAATAGATAAAAGAGTTTGTCCATTTTAGGAACTGCTCCCATTGCAAGAGCTAAACAAATAACAATGGGAGCCACAAAGAGAATGGAAAAGCAGATTGTGTTGTCACAGAAGCCAACTGAGTAGCATGGCACTTGCTTAGAAATTAGGCAAGCTGTTTGCCAGAGATGCTCAGTGCTTCAAATAAAGCACTAAAAAGAGCTCAACATCAAAGGTCTGCAAAAGGAGACATATTAACTGAGTTGACAACAGCAGAACATGTTGGCAGTCAGTGCCAATGATGGATATTAATAAATGTTTTTAGAGCTGCTTCACCATATTTGGTATGTCACTAGGTTGATAGAAATGGCAAAGAATGACATCTGGGGTGAAAACTGAGGGCAACTTCCAATGTTACCAGAAAGATGTACAAACAAGATTCCTGGGAATCCGTGTCATAGCAGATGATGTTCTGGCAGCACAGATGCAATTGCTGTAGGGGAAGGCCGATGGAAATCATGGCAAAAATCCCCATGTCTTTTGACCACTGAGGGATGCAAGACTGCAGGTGGAAGTGAGGTCACTGAGYCACTTGCGGTCTGGGACCTGGCCTTGGCAAGGCAGAAGTAAGCAGACTCAAATCCACACTGAATGGATTCASTCAGTTTACAAATTAGTACTGCTAAACAACTTCACTTGTTTCCCCAGGGTCTKTAGAACTTCCACGGTTACTATTGCACAAATGACCCATACCTCAATGTAGCACAGCTATCCCATACCTCAGAGATGAATTACCCACCTAAAAATATTGGGGTTGCATGGAAAAATGTGATAGAGGACACCTACTGCAGAAGTGGCAGCAACTGTCTTCTGTGTTGAAGGCCACCCCTGACCATGTATGTGTGTAAAATACAGGAGAAATATGTTCAGATTGCCCAAGTGTTGAAAACYTTCAAAAATAAGGTGACTGTGAACAACAAGCTTTTAAAAGAAGCCCTTATTGGAAGCTTCTGGAAACTTTTGTCACATGCTAGTGATACTGCGGAGCTGGCACACAAGACATTTTCAGGGTACTGAGGTGTACCTAGCTGGCTTCTTTTCCAACAGAATGTTGTCACATGCAACGTGGCAGGTCATCAAAAATGTAATACAAGAAACCATGTGACACAGAAAACTTCACCTGAGGTACTTAAGAGGCGTTTTCAAGACAGATGCTAGAAAGAGTCAGAGAGCAAGCTGTATAAAAGGACAAATTACAAGTGTTCCTCCGTTGCTCTGCTGGGAGTACAAGCAATGAGAGCAAGGCATGATCTTCCTCTGAAGACTGGTGAGATGAGATGGGTGGACCATGTGGCAA
Organism: Malurus melanocephalus; assembly: GCF_030028575.1. Lineage (NCBI taxonomy): Eukaryota > Metazoa > Chordata > Aves > Passeriformes > Maluridae > Malurus > Malurus melanocephalus. Next base: position 3,702,782 of record NW_026623263.1, read on the forward strand.
CATCATATGTAAAAACAACCATATTGCAGAAAGTTTCCTCTAGGACATATTTGAGCCAATCTGGAATATAATCTGGGAAAGCAGAAATGCCCTAGAGTCTGCTAGACTTTTCTAGCAGATCTTCACTGCAGAGGTGGGAACTTTCTTCACAATCTTCTAGTGTAGTTCTAAYGAAATTTTCTCCTCAGACTGCAGGGACCAAAGATGTAGAAAACATGATCACAGCAACTGTTTTGGACAATGCACGKAAGATAGAGAAGGCCTTCTATCTCATGGAGTGGTTTCATGGGGAAAACCAGTTTATACAACGCTTCGTTCAAGATACCCGTGTCTGTGAAGTCACAGGTATCACATCACTGGTAGTGGAAGGCCTGCTAGAAATGTTTTTGTATCCATCAGAAGTTTTTGTGTTTACCACAATACACCACTTCTGCAGTAAAATTTTTGAAGGCATTTGATGTTCATTGTGAAAACCCTAGCAGAAGAAACCCTCCATGCAACTGTAGTTCAAATATGGGGCTTCAATTTTTACTGTGGTGGATTCCCAAGAAAGAGGATGTGTTAATGTTATATGAGAAATATATTCTGTATTGAGTCCCTTGACTTTACTCTGCAGTTTCTTTCCCTTATTGCTCTGTTTTTCTGCCCTGTTGGGGAGGAGGAAATGAGGAGAGGAAACAATTATTTTTGCCAAGGATAGGTTGAAAAAAAAATCAATGGGAACAGTGCCCATAGGGGAGTGTCAGGCTGTAGTATATTGCCCCAAGCACTCTCCCAGCCTGAACTATGGCAGCTTTGGGATATCCTGACTTAGATGCACCTCAGRCTATTTGTTTTTCAGCGGGTACTTGTCCAGTATCCCCTTGAGCCCCTGTTAACCTCCAGTAGTTTTGGCTTCGTCACGCTCTTGTTTTATGCTTGTACACTGAGCACAACCATCTGCCTTAAGCTTTTGCTTGATTTCTCTACATGGAGAGTTATAAACCACCCTTTTCAGCAAAGAAAATCCTTGAAGTGGCACAAGGTTTGTGGTCTGTAGCTACATTAATTTATAGGAAAGTCCTTGCTGGAGACAAGAAAAATAAAATATTTTAGATTTTTCATTTTATCAGATTACTGTATCAACAGCATCACTTCCAATTTAGATTCTATGGCCAATAAAGATAGCCACATGCTGAACAGAAAGTTACATCCAATAGGATTTATAATTAAATTACATTAAAACATTTCTCATTAWTTTCTTCAATGCTCTTGGACTTCAGCCTCAGACTGCATTTTTCTGAGATGTCCCAAACACTGGCTGATCTGTTTGTACTGACCATCATTTGTTATCCGTAGGTTTACAAGGCTYATTCCAAATCTCCCTGTGAGAATCTCCAGTACCTCCAGTGACAGCCAGAGTGGGTTCACCCAGGCTGAAYCATCTGCCACCACCTGTGCTTCTTCTCCAAGGACAGGTTTGAGAATAAGGTTTGGACCAAAGGGAAGGTAGGCCTGGCCCTAAGTGTTAAATAGTTAAGAAGCCACAAATGTCTCCTATTGCAGATGAGGGACCTTGAGTTTATGACAGAGATGTTAATAACTAGGCTGGGGCAGATTTTTTCCTCAAGCTGAGGGAATTTTTAGACTTTCACAATCTGCATCTCATATAAAGGTAGAAAGTTGAAATAACAGAAAGCAAGACAAACACTCTTCCCCTCTTTCCTTCTGTGTCATGTTTTTCAAAGTGTATTTCACTTTCATTTTTCCTTTTTGTTTTATTTTTGTCCTTGGGAAGAAGTCACATGTCACCTTTGTTCTGCTATCYCTCGACACTGTTCTCCCCTCCACAGTAAATGCCCAACATTCTCCCTCTGACTGCTACTATAATACCTACCCAGCATGATATAGAAAATGGGTACAATTTTAAATTTAAATGAGATGTTTCAAATGTAAAGAGTCTTTTCCATACATTTCAGGACACAAAGACATTCCACTGGGTATATTGTAATAAACAGTAAGTTTGGATTAAGCTCTGCTTTTGTGGCTGGCTACTTCCCATGTAAAATGTGGTGAAATTCCAGGATGGGCACTTTTAAGAGAGAAGCAGGAGCTGAGCTTTTGCGCCTTTCAACACAGGTGATTGCAGAGGGAACTGGCCTTGTTTTCCAATGTTCCAACTCTAGCAAGTCCAAATGAGGTTTAGCACTTTTGAAAGTCAAACCTTTCTATCAGGGACTCACACACAGGTCCTGGATTTATCTTCAAGTGTAAATGTTTGTGCCCAGTGTTTTTCTAAAGACACCTACAGGCACAGCCCTCACCGAGATGGCAGTGGAAATGACTGGACTACTATTGATTTTTCTCAGACTATGGCTGTGTTATGTAGGCATCTGCATTGCTATGAATTTCTCAGAGCACCTTTTCAATTTCCTGGCATCTGCTATGCCTGTCCTCTATTTATTTCCTTTATTAACTCCTTTGATTATTTTTTCCTGTTGACCTGCTTAAATCTAATTTTTTTTTTTTTTTTAATTTCTTGATGCTCTGTACAGAAGAAAAGGGGACAAACCCATAACTTCTTGTTTTACTTCCATCACCAAAGTGCTGAGCACAGTCATGTCTGTGGTGGGCTTATACCTACCCCATTAAAGCAAGATTTAGTGTYCCACATGAAAATAGAGACCAGTTTTATTCAAAAGATATATGTTAATGTTAACAGCTTCTGGCATGTTTTCTCTTTGCTCAYACCACTGCTGCTGAAGGGTATACACAGCCGCAGGAACAGAAACATTCAACATCATTAAGGAATGCCATACRGGTAGAGGTGTGCACATTCTGTTGTGATCAAATGATATTTCCTTAACATGTTGTCTCCTTTCTCACTGCTCGTTTGCATCTGAAGCAGRTTGTAAGGGATGCTTTACAGAGAAGGAAAGACTTGTCTTCCTTTTGAAGAATGTTTTTGTGCAGTGCTACCCCTGCTGTGTCCTTGCATGGCTATGTCACCTAAAAGCCCCGCTCAAGGCCCATGACATTCTGGCTCTTGGGCCAGAGAAGCATATCAAATCCACAGTGCCATGCCTTATTTTTTGCTCTCATCAMGTCTCTTTTAATGACAGGACACAGCATTCCAGTTCAGAGCCCTGGGCTGTACCTTGTGGTGCTCCAGCAATGGCAGCAGTGGCAGCCAGTTATGGTGTCACTGCAGCAGCTGGCACTCAATGTGGCACGCTGGGGGCCACGGTGCCAAGCAACAAACAAGCACAGAGCAAAGGCACTTCTCCTTCTTGGAGCCTGCAGCACAGCAAAGAGAGGAGGTTTTGGGCAGGTGGAAGATGGGGAAGCAGAAGGAGGGAGATGGCTGAACAGAGAGAGTGTTTGTACTCAAAACAGCACACGTGCTGTCAGCTTGTCCATGTACAGCTACAATAACCAGCCAAGCCTTCTTCACATGCAAACACCTGCAAACACCTGCAAACACCTGCAAAAACAGCTGTTCCTCCACGAGCTGCCTTGTGATTCTGCCAGCTATAACCTGAGTACACAAAAATCAACCAGCAGGTAGGACAGAGCCAGAATCCGCTTAAATCCATTCCTTTGCATGTAGAGAGAACAACTAAGCAGGGCTGGTACTCAGGGATGTGTCTGAGCTCCCTGAAGAGCCAGGCACTTCATCACCATAAACCCCACTCACAAAATATCCTGAAGAAAATAACCACGGTCCTAGAAAGTCTACTGCACACTTGAATGTCCAGGGACGGCCACTGCCCTAGAATATTTTGCCAGTGATACCAGGAATAGCAGTTCAAACAGGGACCTGATTCATTGACGTTTGTTCTGTGAAATCTCACACTGATGCAATTTTGGGCAAATGCACACAGATGGAGTCAACCCACTTCTACTTCAGGTAAATAGCATTTATTTATTTTCCATGACCACTAATAGGCAGAATCAATCTGCTTTCTCCACAAAATAAGCTATCCCTGAAGTAAAAAGTGAGTTTTGCAAATCAACATGGGAAAGTTTTTAAGCCAACTCCATTCCTTCAAGAAGAGGTGAAACTGCAACAGGAGACRGGCAAAATGAAGGCAGAAAAAAAAAAWTTTAAAAAGGACAGTAATTGGAGATTCAATAAAAAAATCTGATTAACACAGAATGACTTTGTGTAGTTTCWATTGCCTTGTCTTAGTGCTGTGACTAAGCACACAGCATGGGAGAGTGCTTAGCCTTGCATCCCTAGCACTGGCCCAGATCAGTCCTGCATGCAAASAAATCCCTGGAAGAAGTTTGATGAGGAGTGATGGCACTGGGGTCTCCATGCAATACCTGCTGCCCTGGCAGATCCCACAGTGCACATACCATAGACACACAGCCTACTGTGTCAGTTGCACTGTGAAAACAGCTTGTTCAGCCTCTTCCAGCTCCTTCTCTGCCTTCAAGATGGACGAAAAAGTATCAGAACTCAACATGAGGGTGTTGCACATCCCCTGGCTGTGCAACAGAGTGCACTTCAAACACAAAAGGGAGCTCTGGCGTTTGCCTACAGAGCTGCTGGGCTGACTGCAGCCATGCACGCTCTCATCTCCTAACCTCGCCTTCAGCACATTTTTAATTTATTTATTCAGAACTATTTATCTGCCGTTTTTAAATCTCACACTCACAAGGTTTCAGCAATTGAAAATGCTTTMAACCATTTTCACCTCCTCACTTCATTCTGATGTTGAAAGAACAGATACCTCATGCATTATTGAACACTGAAGACAGGGACAGAATAAAAAAACCAGGGAAGCTAAATCTAAACAAAATATAGTAATCACTGTTCTTACACAGCTCAGTAASACCCAGACAAAATTGCCCTGTGATATCCAAATTTTTCTGTGTACCATTTGGAAATCAGAAGCTAAGGAAGATCTTTGGCAATGTTTTGTCAGCAGATAAGCCAGCTAAACATTAACCTCTTTTTTTTTGCAATCCCTAATCAGAGGTTTCCATTCATACAGCTGCTCTGTACTCTGAACCTTGAGTTAATGTATCTCTGTTTTACAGGAAAGCTTTGCTCACATTGCCTTTGGACTCTGCAGACTTGACAATGTGACCTCCTGCTGCCAGCTCAGGAGGCAACCTGATGGTGYCTTTGCTTAGGTCATGTTAGTGAGGGGGTTCATGTCAGGTCCAGTGCTTAGCTTGAAAGTATGACTTGTGGTTTCCAARTGAGGTGCACAATCCGTAAAACAGAATTTTACAGAATAAGAGGAAGCATGATGATTTGGAAAGTCATATTAGATGGGCAAAAGTATTTCAAAATGCTGGTGCGGGAGGGCAGCAAGCCTGAAACAAGTTGTTGGCCTGGAAAAGCAGACCCTGACAAAGGAGCATCTACAAGTTCTCAAGAACCTTCTCCCACGAAAAAAAACCCCAGGCATTCTGGTGTTTCTGGATACTGTATCAATGTGGTATATTTTTAATATGTAAATAAGAAAGACAGGGAGAGGGRGACTAGCTAAATGCTGTCATTTATCAGTACCAAGTATTAAAAAGGAAAGAGAGAAAAGGGGCACACCAGCAGCCAGAAGTGTTAGATTTGGACTATGAAGACTGAGTTTTTGTTTTGTCATTTTAGAATGTTTTGTGATTTCTCAGTAGTGAGAAGCAGATGCAGTTAACCTGGTTGTGGGACCTGGGCAGAGTCCAGGGGTCAGAGCAACTCAGCAGCTCTCTGGTCTGTGAGGGAGCCCAGAATGGCATGAGCAGGACTGGACTATCTGAAGAGGAAGAAGCATCTAATAATATTCTCTGTCCATCCTAGCCTGCCTGAATTCTGGGAAGGTTTTGTGGGCAGTGCTGGGCCACCATGTCCCACACAGTGGACCCGTGTTCCATCTTCCCCTCCCAAATTCTGCTCTGGGACTTGCTAAGCTGCAGTGAGAGCTTGGGCAAGTCTCGCTTTAATCATCCTGGAKACCTGACCCTCATGCTTAAGCATCCTCTGCAAACTTGCTCTGTCTCTTCTGTGTCCTGAGAACCTACTTTTGAAATGCTTTTCCTCAGCTCCTGCTTAGACATTTAATTTTCCAGGCAAGAAATAAAGCTTGGTCAAGATGCAGTGAATAATTCCTATGCCACACAATACTTCATCACATATTTAACTGTAACTTTAGACCTGACCTAGAGGATGTGAGCACATACTCAACTTTATGTCCCTGTTAAATGATTTTTCTGAACAAGGACTGTCAGAAGGATCAATCCTGAATTGAACTGAGGCCTTGACAGATTTTATTTCTTAGACTTCAATTGGTTTTGGCTGTTGTTTATCCTAAACCCCCCAACAACACCACAGCAGCATTGCAAGAATTTAATTTGCAACACAAGAAAAAACATTTATTTTATATTCTGCCATAACTCAGYAACAACAGAATGGATAAAGCTCACTAAAATAATTTATTTTTGGGTTAGAAATCCAAGATGAACATTTTCAGCTAAAAAGTGAGTATTTTTCAGACTCACAAAATGTGAGAGCTCAAGGGTGATGACTGAGACTTCCTTGTGTACTTACTGTACCCTTCATGGAAAAGCTCCTGAGTAAATCTGATCTTCTCACCTGCAGTTAAAGCAGTAAAGCCTCTTGGAGGTCCTTACAGTACTGCAAAACAGTCTGGTCAACATAAGACTGGGGATTATATTTATTCTTCCAGTTGCACAGCTCCAAGCAAGCTCTGACAGGAGACAAGCCAGGGGCAGTAGCAGAGTACAGGCCAAAAGCAGAGTCACATCACAGAATCACAGAATCACAGAATCACAGAATCACAGAATCACAGAATCACAGAATCACAGAATCAGTCGTGTTGGAAGAGACCTTCAAGATCTTGGAGTCCAGCCCATGCCCTAGCACCTCAACTAAACCATGGCACCAAGTGACATATCCCATCTTTTTTAAACACATCCAGAGATGGTGACTCCACACAYCTCCCTGGGCAGACCATTCCAGTACTTTATCACTCTTTCCTAAAAAACATTTTCCTAATATCAAACCTGTGTTTCCCTTGGTGAAGCTTAAGAATGCGACACCGGTGATTGCATCAGCTTTGGTTTTGAGTGCAGATAAAATCACCATTTTCTGATTGCATTGCATCTGTGACCAGGATGAACTCCACATCAGCTCTTAGCAAACACAGTTCAAGCCCGAGGGTCTAAATTTTAGACTCTGCAGTGAAGAGCAGTAACACAGAAGCCTTCCTTCTTTCTACACATCCTTTAGGCATGCACAGTGTTTGCTGCAGCTAACCAGCTGTTTGTAAGTGTGTGGACCCCTGCTCCTGTCCCAGACATGAATTCTGACAGAACAGCCTCAGCCCCATGTGTGAAAGAGGGAGCAGAACCTTGACATGGAGCCCAACGCTGCCCTAATGCCTGGCTCAGCTGCCTTTCCATCCCTGCATGGCACCTCTCCTGAGGCTTTTCCCAGAGTACTGGAGTTCTCCAATATCCTCCCTGTCCTGGCCCTGCTAAAAGTAGTTATCTCCCAAGTACCCTTCCCTTAGAGACCTCTAGAATGTCTTCCTACAAGCTGTTTCTCCTCRTCTAGGTGAATTTGTTTCTCTCTAGGACCTTTCTGTGCTCATTTAAGAGACTGAAAAAATATTTTCATACCAAGAAATCATAAACAACTTTATTCATAATTCCTTTATGACTCACTACCCTGGCCTGCAGACTTCTTTTACCATTACTTATGTCAGTTACAGCCTAACTTTTATTTGCATGTGTTCTAGGCCACTGCTGTGGCAAAACCTGGTAACTGCTTAGGACTAAGCAGTATTACCTGATTTTTTTTTCTGGTGTCTGAAGAACAGTAATATACGTTTCTATGCAGTAAAACCATTATATAATGACCCATCTGTGGAAGAAAAATTYTCATGAACCTAGTGGTAAAGGGACTACTCATTTTAGCAGAAGAATATTGCTGGATTGCCTAAAACTGCCTGTTCCAGGAAGGCTGATATGAAAGACAAGTCCATGGATGGACCCTGGTCTGCTGGAATACTGTTTAGTATGGATAGGCTGCATCATTATAAATGTCTGTATCTGTTTGGATTTACCTCTGCGGTCACTGAGGAATTGCAGAAGCATAYAGTGTCATGTGCAATTACAGACTTCATCCTTCTCTGTGTGGCAGGAGACAACACAGCTTTCATTAAACATCTTTTTATCCCAGACTAAGAACTGTACACAACTGATCAATAAACTGGGAAGCCAATTATATCTTTTATTCAAACTAATGAAATCTCAAACTGAAGTGTAAAGTGCAAAGGGCAGACTGTGGTATCCTCATGGCTGGAGAACAGCATTAAATATGGAATGGTGGAGGAAAATATTGGGAGCAAGGGATTTAAGGGATTAGACAGTCAGCAAAGTACTGCCATGAGTCTAAACCAAAAGAAATAGAATGAAAGAATGACAAGTGAAGGGGAGAAGTCCAATGAAATATTGCCATGGTTGTATGGAACCGARTGGGTTTTCCTCTGCAGAAGTGTGTGAGAAATCTTTGCTGATGTTCTGTATATTGGTGCACTGACCCCTCTCAATGGATTTTCATGAAGATGTCACATTTCAGATGAACTAATCTGAACCTGTATGTGTTGCTATATATGTTCTTTTCATGTTATGCGAAGTTATAGGGTATAGAGACCATACAATGCATGTAACCTGCTTTAGAGCAGCCAGAATAACTGTAGAAATCCAGCAGTGATGTTTTAGGATATCCAATCTGCTGATATCCCTTGCAACACACGGAGTAAGAATGCACCTTCTCAAGATTGAAATGAATCTGTAACTCTTGCTTTGATTGCTGCTGTCCGAGTTTCTACCTCTTTATCTGATTTGTGCCTTTCTCAAGGTGATCATAYGAAGAGCTGCACTGTGAGGTGTTTCCTGAGTTGCCTATACTTACAGGACATCACAAGATGTTGGATTGTTAGTTTCAGATGTTTTTTCTTTTGCAGTTTCCCTCTTTTGGCTTGTAGGTATGATTGATAACTTGATTTTTTTAATTTTTTTTTCCACAAGAACAATTATATATTTCCTTTCYGTATGGAAACTTTTATATGCTCTTTTGTGGCTGCTTTCCCTTTCTAGTGTGCTGCTTCAGATGATTCAGTAGGTCCTAACAATAACAGTTTAAATTGTTGACTGCTGGTCAACAGTTAGAACCCCTGGGAGTGCATGACTAGATGCAAGCTGCAGTGTTGATGGGGAAAKGAGCTGAACAGAGAAATCCAGCCATGCCCTGCTTGCTGCTGTGAGAGCTAGATGCGCATACAGGGACCGGCAGGACTGTCTCTGAGGGTGCATCTTCCCCTTGGCCTCTGCCTCCCATGGAGAACACCTCAGAGTGATTATTTGCAGGACTTGATAAGCCTTCATCTTGTTTGAGGAGCTATTCTCTTCARTCAAGGGAAGATGCTAAGACAGGCCCTCATCACACAAACAGTGGATGATGTTAATCTGCCCTGTGCTTATTTTACACCAAAATGACCACCTTAATTTTGAATGTCAAAAAGAGACATATTCCTTCCTATCCATCTTGGTATGTACCGCCAGCATTGCCTCTGAAAGTGACTGATTTATTSAGGTTTCTTTTGAAATCTAGTCCCACAAGCTTTCTGCTTTGCCACAAAGCATAAACCCCGATTTATCATCATGAGCATGCACAACTGCAAGTATAACCGATTGTGACAAAAATAACCTCCTAGCACCCAGCCCCAACCCCATTTCTGAAGTGTGAGCCACACATACATACAGTTCCACTGTAGTATGGGGTTTGGAGGTCAGCATGCTCTTTTGTGTAAATAGGGTACACAGTCCAAAAGAGATGAACATTTTACCCTTTCCTAAGAAAAATGAAATGAGCAAGAAAAATATATTAAAAAAATATCATTCTGGGACATTCAGCTTAAGCTGAGTTTGTTCTCATAATTCCAGAAGCATGGCCCATTCTTGTAAGCATGTGGAAAGAATTTATGGACACCAGGGGTTCAAAGTGACTGACTTGAGGTCCTGCCAGATGTGCTCAGTTAGTGGTAAGGTGCTTGTGTAGAATGAACCTTCACATTCATGCAATGCATCCCTCCATCTGCTGCTTAGAAGCAGCACTTCACAGAACTTGCATTTGCAGAGTCTCTAAGRATGAACAGGAATTCTCTTATTTCCACAGATGAGAAAATTGCATGGCAGAAAAGCCGAATGATTTTCCCTCAGCCACACAGTCAGAAACAGTTTGCAGGAATAGGTGATTCATCTTCCTGTCTTGAACCATCAGATGACAGCTGCTGGGGATGAAGAAAAAAGGTCGTTTTTTCATTATCAGGTCCTAATTGCTCCACAACAGGGAAGATTGTAAAGCCATGGTTCCTGATGTTTGTYGCCATTAAGGATACAATTTTAAGAGTTTTACAAAATGAGAATCATCATTATGAAATGCTGTTCCTTTCTCTGTCCTTCTTGGTGCTGGCATTAGAAATGTAATCCTCTGCATCATTCTGAAACCATTATGTTTGTGTACCTATTCTTACTSTCTTAGGACTTGTCCCATGAGCTCTGTGGATATATTTGCTGTTTTTGATAAATAGTTCTGTGAAGGGTCTTAGATAATGAGCCTAGTGATCCGATCTAACAGCCTCTATATGTGCTTCCAGAACCTTTCATAAGTGAGAGGGATAGTGTGCCACCTCCAGACAAAGACCAAGATTTGACTAACTGAGTTCTTTGATAAACTTAGAAGGACACTGCGTGGAACAGGTGTAATCTTTCTTTCATGAAGTGCTCAATTTTAGTCAGATTCAAAACAAAGAAAGTGAGGGAAAGTAAAGAAACATATTCCAAACCCATGACCTAAATAAGGAAATAAAGAKAAATAAGTAGAGCAAGGAAAATCTTAAATAATGCAGGGATCCAGTTCTTGAAGTAAAAAGAAGTTTAATCGATTTTAAAATATTTAAACTAGGAAATCTACTGTAGGAAACATTTCAGATAATTCATTGCACTAGAAAAGAATTAYTACCAGAGATATGTGTTAAAGGAATCTAGAATGATTCAAACCCAGGAAGATGTGGGATTCAGAGTAGGGTCCCTGTTATTTTCTGGGTCAATACTTCTTCTCATTTTTTTTGATCCAGAAATCAGGATTTTTTCCTAATTCTGTTGCCAGRTGCCCTGTAAGCATAAGGAGTGAGCATGCTGGGTGAGGAGACAGAAGCAGACTGGAAGAGACGGAGGCAGACTGGCCRTCAGGGTGTTATCTGCATATGAAATGGCACCAGGTCACCAGAGCACTTTGCAGAAGGCATCACCTCCTAGGAAGAGAAGAGACAGGGGGAATGCTGCAGRGACACTGCTCTTTTCCTTGGATGAGATGGCCAGAACTTCACTCTTTCATTTCTGGGAAATGCTCTCTTCTTTTTGCTTTGCTTTCAATTCTCATTGAGGAGGGTAAGAAGGAAAACATTTGGACATGGCTTGATTGTAAATCATGTCTTTTATTCATAAATGCACACAAGAAACTTAGTTGAGGCCCAAAGCTAGTAAAAGGAGTGCAATSCTATCTATATCTTTGTGCAATTTTACATCTATTTTCGATGGAACATTTGGTGGAAAATCATCCCAAGAAARTAAAACTTTCCTTGAGAAAGTGTTTTCTTCCCTCTTACAACTTCCTGTAGGCTATTCTAATCTTGGAACTATAAGAGAAAAGGCTTTCAAAGATGTATAAAAGARATTATCAAATCATGGAATGGTTTGGGTTGGAAGGGACCTTAATGATCATCTAATTCCAAATCCCCTGCAATGGGCAGGGGTGYCACCCATTAGATCAGGTTAAATGAGAAATAGCTTGTCTGTCAAATGCAATGCCATTTGTCTTGTAATCACTCTATTCAGGAGCTTTCTTTGCTTTCTAAAATTATCTTCTGGGTTCACTTATTTTGGGGAATGAAGTCATTAGGCATATGCAAAATGATTAAGTCATCTGCATTTCCTGGAACCTTTCACCACCCTGTGGCACATCTGCAGTGTGGTGAGGCAGTGAAGAATGGTTGGCACAAGTGGAATGAGTCTCTTGCATGGTGCTTTATGATGRTTTTTTGCTTGCTTCCAGATGTGAGATGTTAAATGGATTTTGGAGGTGCCATTACACTTTAAACACTCAGCACTCACCACCCTTCATATGAATCCAATGTCCACCCCTCAGTGATGGGCTCAGGCAAACAYCCTGAACAGTCTGAACCAGACATCCTGCTGAATTATAATCTATTGTGATGCTGCATGAGCAAACTCCTTTGGTGTAGAGACATTTCGTGATGTTTACTTATCTACAGTATTTGTACTCAGGTATTTTTGTTACTTCCATTTGGTCTTTGCTCAAAATTCACCCACTGCCTGTTGTTTTGATGCTAATAAGAATCAATATTTTTCAAAAGTTTCTCCTTCAACSCCATGAACAATTTCTGAATGAAGATGTGTATCAAATCCCATGAGAAAGCGCAAATATTTTTAACAGCCTGTAGGTAGATGGTGACTTCTGTTAGCATGTTAACATGTTGTAATACTGTGATTTAGTCTCAGGGATTAACCTGAGATAGTCAAAAGATTTAAAATAAAATATTTCTCCAGTTGTTTCATAATCCCATTTCTCAGCAGTGCCTTGGTACCAAACATGATTTATAGAATCAGTTAGGTATGAAAAATTTTCCCAACAAATTCCAAGCTCTGGTTCAAAAGAACCACCTTTCTCAGGGCAATGCTGACAAACTCTGTCAGYAATGCTGTCTTAGATATTTTCCATTAGCTATGTCTGGAATGGGTTGACTCTGATTTCTTGCAACACTTGCCTGAAGCACAGCTCTGTTAATGTGCTGAAATCTGAAAGAAGGGGAAACATATCGTCTTGTGAGTTTTCAGTGTGGTCTCCCACATGGAAAGATCTTCTGCAGTGCCAARGATGCCTAACACTTGTATCTGCCATTGACAATGTGCAAAGTCCCTGACATTGTGCAAAGCTGATTTCTGGAGAGAATTTGACTGCTGCAAAAACAGAACTGAAACTTCACCTTGCCTTTGACACATACATTTTTKAGGATGTGGGGAACATTGGAGGCATGTTTGAATCACTTAATCTTTTCAATGCCTTCTGTTTTATTTTGGTTTTTCATATTCAAAACCAATTTCTTCTGCAGGAATGGCTTGGGGATGCGATAGCAGTCCTTGTTGCCATAATTAGCTATAATCAGTTTTAAGGTGCTCAAAGGAGGGGGCAACACTATTACAATGTACACTTCAACTGTGAAGCAGTGAAGTAGTTTGTGGATGAAGGTGGAAGAAGTAATTAATACACAGAGAAGTATTACTTTATTGAGTTCTAAGGTAGAAAGGGAATAGTGCTGTATCAAATATCTTTTCATTCACTCTTACTGTAGTATAAAATGCCCTCTGTGCTTCTCTTCTTATAAAGAAGTACAGCAAATGATTAAAAGAGCCCTAGTGCACCAAATAAATAACAAAAACAAAACAAAAAATCAAAACAAAAATCCAACAACAAAAAATAAAACCAAAAATAAACCGAAAAAACCCAACCCAACAACAACCTCTCACTACTTTTAAGAGGAGGAACTGTTTGATCAGGGGTTTCAAGAAATAATTAATTTATAGGTAAAACTTCTCTCTAAAGGACTGCRGGTGGGTTGGGCAGATGGATGAGATTTTGGCATACCCTGGGAAAAGGGAAGATGCCTCCTCCACACCAGGTTTAGTTGAGACAGTGCTCTGCCTGAGCAGGACTGAGGCTGGAATGTTGTGCTCCAGGYGGAAGAGATAGTGAAGAAGTGGTCTGTAGACAGCTGCAGCCATGGAAGAACAAGTCAAAATGAATATGTAAGTAGGAAAGACATTTTCTGGAAGGAAAGAACAGGTTCAGAATAAATACAGAAAGGATCCATGAAAGAAGTGAAAAAGGCGTGCCTCCCTCAGCACAGGCATACCAAACAGTAAGTGACTGGAGAGAGCTACGCAGTGAGCTCTGAATAAAATCTAGGTTTGGCATTGCCAATATCCTTTGCGTGATAGCACCCAAGTAATTTCATCTTTCCTGTGTTTTCTCCTTCCCACTATGGTAATGTCTCTTACTTCAGGTCCTGGTTCAAGCCAGAACAGGGTTAATTTTTTGCGACAACTGGAATGGGGTGTAGACAGAGCACAGAGGTTATTCTATACYACCTTATTGCTGGGAGCAGGGGAAAGGAGCTCTCACTTACAGAGAGAAGGAATTTCTTCTACTCCAGAAAACATGGTGGAGGAAACTGTCCAGTATTTTCTATTATTGGAGATGTTTCTCCATTTGAATAATTTCTTTTCTTATACCCTTTCTTATTAATATTTTTGCTGTTACTGTTTGTTTTCTTATCTCTTATTGCTGTTTCCAGTAAATTGTTCTTGTCCCCATGAGCTTTTCCTTTTGTGCTTCCAGCTGGGGCAGCATATGGTACTTATGCTGGGGTACTCCCTGAACAGGAGAGTACCATGCCTAAACCACAACAGCATGGCTCCAGCACAGGAAAGCCTCATGTTTCTGGGGCCTCCARACACCATTGCAATGAGATATTACCTTATTGAGACAAAAATAATAGAAAGGAGGCCAGGTTCAARGCCTGGAAAATGAAGGTGGTAGAGCAGAATGAAAACACAAAATGTCTGGACAAAATGTCCAGAACATTTTCTAGGAAGAAGGGGTGCTCATGAAATGTCTGGAACTCTTTCCTTTGTCCATTCTTTCCCTCTTGTCACTCCTCTTGTGCTGTGCTTTCATCTGATAGCTATCAGCCAGCACCCAGCAGCTAAAATCTACATGTGTGATTCCCAACTAAAGCTTGTACATTGCTAAAAACTGCATCTCTAGCCCTGTTTCCATGGAAATGAAAGCTAGCAGCATGACAATAAAATAGGAGAAAACCATCAAAGGAGAGCGGGTTGAATACCTTTATYTTACCTCTGCTCGGTAGTAGCAAGATGGCAAAATCTTTCCATCTAGAGCAATTTCCAGTGGTGGATCTCAAAATTCTTTCCAAGCGTAACTACAGCTAGCCCCTAAACATCCTGGARGAAATAGTCCTATCATTTCCTAATGGAAAAATGGGCTTTTTGGGCTCCCTTCCCACATGGGTGTGAAAGTCCTTACTTGAGATCAGGCCTTTCAGACACTATATAGCAATGTCATACAGCATGTGACATGACAGGACTATGTTAATAAATTCCAGGACTGCTTATCTCATCAAATCTTATTACATGATATCACTTTCCCTCAAGAGCAATYTTCTTCCTAGGTGCAGAAGAAAGCAAAATGGCCTTTCCTGGCTTCCTGGGAATACAAATTTAAATTAAATACCACCAAAAATAACAACAAGTAGGCTGTCTGACTTTAAATCTCACCACCATTCTCAGAAAAAAATTAAATCAGGGAATAATAAAGCCTTTCAAGTACCTTTACGATTGTCTATACCATATGCCTGACCTTTTTCCTCCCATTTCCATGGAAACAGAGCAGAAAAARTGCAATAGAATGGGACAGAGGACAGTTACACCAAATATATGTAGTAGTTCTCACTAAYGGTTCTCACTGCAGTTTCAGGTTGGGTGCATTTTAAGGAAGCGTTGCATATCTGAAAGCTGATCTCTCACCAATATAAATCTTCTACAGCTAATCAAATATCTTTTTCCTTATCATTCATATTACAATAAACTTTATTGCATTGATGTGAGAGTAATCGAGCACTGGAACATGCGACCCAAGGAGACTGTGGAGTTTTCTTCCCTGCAGACATTCAAAGCTGCCTGGGCACAATCYTCAGTGATGTGGCCTAGGGGACTCYTCTGGAGCAGGGAGGTTGGTTGAGATGGCCTCTAAGGGTTGGTTTCTACTTTAACCATTCTGTGATTGATAAATATCTTCAGCTTGGTTGTTGGTTGCGCCAAACTTGGCCTTGTGGAACAAATTTATTAGAATAGGCACAAATAAATACTGTGTTTCCACTGGGCCAAGCATATAGCGATGATTTGAGATTCCAAATTCCATATAATTCTCTTTGCTTTCTGGGGTGATACAAATGTYGTAATGAATGATACTATTCATTCTGGATGGTACCACAGCTTAATGGGAACACAACAGCATTTTTCCTTTAAGTATTTGTTTGACGTGTAGTCAATGAAAATTTGTGCATCCATCAACAAGTCCTTGGGAGGAGGCAGGCTTTAGATTTTGGCTTCTAGAGCAGAAGGCACTCAATGTCCTCCTTTGTTTGGCAGAGAGATGAGGAGAAAGTGGTGATGATGGGTTCACACAAACTTGTTTATTTTGTGTCACTTATGGAAGCAATGACAAAAAATTCCAGAGCAACCTGTAATATACATCTGTAATATTTTAAACAGAGCAAACTGACATTAGAAAAAAAAGAAGCAAAATACTCCCAGAGCTTTTTGATGCCATCCTGGCACAGAGGTGGTCGTGCATGTGCGTGAGGAGACACATCTGCATGGTCTGACTGTTGCAAAGGTCTGTTTGCAGTCAGAAGTTTGCATATGGGCACCATTTTGCAGGTTAAATTAGTCACGACTTTTTCAATTAAACTCTCCTAAATTAGGTATATACTCCAGAAAAGTGTAAGATCTTATACAGAAGGAAAAGGGGGGCACAGACTGTGTCCTAACTTTACCAAACTTTACCAAACTAAACAGAGATCACTCTCAGGAAAAACCTCTTTGAGCAAGAAGACCAGGTGGCCAATTTTTTTGCGATTCTTCATTACAGCTGCTGCAGAGCAACTTCAGGCTCTTTTGTCTTCACTATGGACAGAAAATAGAGGAAAAAATGCTCTGAGGCCAGTAGCAGCCTCTGAAGTCTCTTGTTACCCAATATTATTCAGAAAAGGAGATTGAGGGATTTCAGTGAGAAAAGGGGAGTTGCTAAGGACATGAGATAGAGAGACTTGGGGAAARGAGAGGCATTTAAGGCTCTTAGAAAGAAGAGCCTGCTGGCAGGAGGAGGAAGGGAGCAGGTCACTGAGTATAGCCTTGCAACATACTCATTGGGAAAATGTAAACAGGGTAAGGGAGGGGGAGCTGTGGTGTGCTTATGGATATGCTGGAAGCAGACAAATAACTACTTTAGCTGGATAAGTTATTAACCATGAATTACTCTTTCCACCTGGATGATTAAAAAGTCTGTTTAACTTTGCAGCCCATTTTGTATTTCTTCACAGACCTCACAGGTAAATGCTGAACTGGTTACTTAGGTAAGGCATTTTGATAAAGGGACAAGGTAAACTAGTCAACTTGATTACAGTGGCTTCCTGCCCAAGGGCATTTGACAAAGATTACATTACACAAAGAAATAATTCAGATGTGCCTCTGAAACAGCCACATGACTAGCTCTGACCCTTTATTAGAAACCTTGTCAATTGCTTCCCTGCACAATTAAAAGTCTGAATCTCATTTTGTCCTGAATAAAGCCAGTTCAATTTTCCTTGAACTTTACTCAGAAAACTCTGAGTTTAGACCAAGTAAAGCAGATATATTTTTGCCAACAAAACTGAGATGTTTTGGCAAGATTGATCTTACAGTTCTCTGTGCTTTAGAGAACTGTAAGCGATGGTGTCCTTTCAGTTCAGCAAAGGAAAGCAGGAACTGCTTGCTAATTTWTTTATCCTAAGATACTGCACAGAAGGAGAACTGCTTTCCTGGTAGAACCCTACCTTTGGTGCTAGGAAACAGTCAAAGCAAGGTTGGTCAAACAAAAAAAGAAAAGAAAAAAAAAGAAAAGAAAAAACCAACCAAACAACAACAAAAAAAGCACATCATTAAAATTTAGATCTTCTTTAAACTTTTTAGGAAGGCTTTGCTTTCTGCCCCATGTAACTTTTAATAAAGTGAGATCACAGCGAATCAGACAGTTTTGTCTGTAAGCCAGGTCACCCAGAGCAGGCTGCCTCTTCTGAGAAAAGGAGSATAAAGCTTTGCTCCCAGTCTGATTGCCACAGCTATCTGCCCCTAGCCTGCTAGACCTGCCTGTACCTCTGTGAGGGACAACTCACCCTGAAACACCTCTTCAGATCCAGGATCTCCACAAGGTCTTTCAGCCTGCATAGCTCATCTTAGTCCTCCTTCCATTATCACTGCTCTCCTGTGCATTGGTCCTTTGCTGCTGTACTCCATATCTACTGCAGAAYTAAATATGTGCCTCCCACCACCAASAGTACTTGGATTTTTTAGTTCCCTACCTGAATATTTTTGGTCTGGTGACAAAGATTCTTCATGTATGAGAGATGAAGGTGGGTGGCTGATGATAGTTCCTCTGCTTCTCAGCCTGCCCACTCCTTTCTCTATGCCCATGTTTCAGTTAAATACTTGTTTCATGGGCTAGTAATTGTTTCCTGGTCACTTCTCTCTCATCTGCCTTAGGAGGATGTTCCCCAAGGGGAGTATGGGGCTTTTTCCCCGCTTACTCTTGGCTGATACATGGGTGCAATATTTACCTTCAGACCTAGCTGTTGATATCTCTGCTATGTTTTAGGGGAGCATGAACTTGGTTGCCATGGCAGCTCAGGGCACTGAGTTTATCTTCTGTGAGGAAGGGGTGTCCTGCTGTGGATCCTGTCCTGCAGAGTGAGGCTGCTCTTGGCCATTAGGTCACTCTGCATTTGTGCCTTGCACATGACTTTAGGAACAGGTCCCTTTTCTCAGAAAATTCTCAAACATAAGTTCTGGCTTTCATCCAATGACCTGAAATTAATACACCAAAACATCAAAGGAGGCATACGGTGGGGTGAGGTATGGCAATGTTGAGAGTGTTTTTGCTTGACTTTATTTTGGAAGTAACGGRCTTTTTTCCAGAAAATCCTTTGGAACTTTTGAGGAGGAAGTTGGTTACTTACAGAGAGACTCCTGTGATCCCTGGATCACAGGAACCGTTTTCAGAGCTGCCTCTCTGTCCCTCAGACCAGTTCAGTTCTACCTCCTCCACGCTGCAATGCCTTCAGATTGACGTGCTGCAGTGTGGGGTGGTCCTGCTGGGAGGTGGCACCAGGGATGCCCTGAGTATGCCCCTCTCAGAGATCACAGATAGAACTCACTGGGGTGACTGTGGGTGTGGGACCATCTGTCTCCTTAGACAGATACAACTGCAGCCCTATTACTTTGACTTTTCTGCTTATGAGCTCAGGAGGGTAACCTTGGAAATGAAGTTCAATATTTTCTAAATATTACCTTTTGCTTCCAAACATTCTTCAGGAATCTTATCAGCAATGCTGAACATTGTGCATTGAGCTAAATTGCCAAAATAGCTAATTTAGTTGGGTTGTGACCCAAAAGATCAGGTGTCTGTTCCACACTGTGCTACCAAGATGATTTGTAATGCAGTGAGGTGAACTAACAGCAAAGTGAGGGGWTTTAATCAGCTAATGTTTTGCTTGTTCAGATGTAGAAATTATTTTGCCCCCATAATATGATAAGAAGCATTGCAGTGAGTGAAAAACACAGATAAGGTCTGCAATGATTCAGCATAGCATCTGAGAGCTGAGGAAATGAAGACACTACCTTCTAGAAAGGCCCATCTAGTCCTTCTGCTACCTGAAGCCTGTTGAAATGTTTTATCRTTTTTCACATCAAACTGATGTTTAAATTTAATTGTGAAGAAGCTGTAAAGTTATATAGTTGTAATTATAAACATKGGTTGCAGTTTTAAGATAGTTTAAATCTCAGTAGTTTAGATATGTATATAACTCTATGCATGCATCACTGGAGAACCACACACACTGTTAGATGTATATATSTGTTTCTTTCCATTTTAAAGAAAGAGTGAAGACCACTCTTATAACGTAGGGTATAACAAGGGTCTCCATTGAAGAAAACCCAACACAAAATCAGGTCAAGTCTAACTCTCTGCTTTTCTAAATGTGGTAGGAACAACCAATCTATCCAAAACATACTGAAGAGACAGCAGACCAAAAACATAATCTTCGTTACTTGAGAAAACCAGGCAAAAAAAATCAAGCTTACACTTCCAAAGGYTTTTATAGTGCTCACACTCTTAGCATGTGAATAAAAAGTAGTTATTTAAAAATAATTTTACTGAAAAATAGCTTTAGCGATTTGTTTGCCTCTCTACACTCTAATTTCACTAGATTATTTACTGTGGTTTTCACACTTGTCTCCAATTCTCTGTCCCTTTACTTTTTAATTAAGTTGAAAACAACTTATTAAAGGGCCCGTTATGTCAGCATAGCCTCAGATTCAGGTTAGTTATACACTGGATCATCTCCTCCCTACGTAACAGCTTTAGTTTGGTCTACAAGCAATTTTTAAATTAAGCTTCTCCACCTGGCTGATCAGTGACTACATCCATCCTGTGAGCTGGTTATGGCCATCTCCCAAACTGAGCTGAGCTCACGTGTTTCCACATATTTTGATGGATGTCTGTGTCCCAAGTCTGCCAACCCTTGTTGTGTCTATACAAGTGTCCCCAGCCTCTGAACCATTGTTGCATCCAACTCCTCAGTCTGTAGCATGGCCCCAAAACTGACATCTCAGTTTTGGAAAGACTGCGTGATACACAACTCAGCTTTCCATGAACAACTTCTCAGCTGTCTTTCAGACAATACAGAGAACCATAGAATTATTAAGTWTGGAAAAGAGTTCTAAGATCATCAAATCCAAACATAAAATAGGCATTGAGGTATTTCCTTACATTGCCCCAAAAATCACAAAGGAATACTCTAGAACTTGAGGACATTGAGAAATGAAAAGAGAGAGATTCAGAAACAATGAAGAATATGGGAGAATGGAAAAATCACTAACTGCTTATRCTATCTACTGTTTTTGTTTTGACCCAGAGAGTTTATGCCTTCTAATTGATCCTGATTATAGAAGTATTTTACGTTACTACCTACATGGGGTAATCAGGTTTTTCCATATTCTGAAGAAAAAGGTGGACATATTAATTGCTGTCACTGAGGAAGCTTGTTATACTTGCTCAGACTCTCTGTGAAAGGAACCTGAGCTGTTCCCTCAGCTCTCCAACTCTGRACTGCTAGCAGATCCTGTCCACACATTTTCAGCAGTGATCATAGGATTGACAGCATTTTCTGGGGACATTCTCACTAAAGAGAGCCCCAGTAGTGTTATTTCTCCATTTCACTGAAGTTTTTATGGACATAAGGTTCCAAAGTGGCCAAGGACTTAACTGCTATAGATGAACTGCTTGTGATCTTCATGTACTCCTGAACACTATCTTGGCTGGGGGACCAGCCTGACTCCAGGGACATTACAGAATATTGAAGGAAATCAGCACTTGGCCCAAATAAAGTCTTCATTGCCCTTGGATGGGGCAGTTTAAAYTCACCTTTTTGGAGCATGAAAGACRTCCTCTAAATAGGTTTCCACAGATGGTGCAATAGATACTAGACTAACCAAAAAAACTGGTAAATACTTGGTTTTGGAAGAATTTTATAATTTCAAATAGCCTCTCAAAATTTTAAGTATTTTAGTAAAATAGATGTAAACTGTTAGTTTTGTATAACGTCTTTCAGTGAACAGGGATTGAGAGTACCTATGGCTGTTTTCAACAGATTCACATTTCTTGTTGCTACTCAACCACAGGAGCCAGTACAAAAGGTTCCTRTTTGTCCCACCCACACAAGTACCCTATCTTTCCTCTCTCCACTCCACATCTGTGATCTTCATTATCAAACACAGTTTAATCTTCCAGAGTTTCTTACTCAGCAGCCATATTTCCAGGAACAGGAAAGTCTTTGCCGCCTTCTGATGTTAAACTCTGTGTGCTATCACTGCTTCTATTTTAGGTGGTTGCTTATGTGCTATGCAGGTACTGGCTTTTGGTCACATCTACATCCTGTTGTAGCAGCCTTTGTTCACTTTACCCTGCCTGTTCCTCTTCTCTCCCTCTCCTCCAATATCCTGCCTCAATTCCAGTGAGCACTGTATAACAACAGAAAACATAGAAATTACAAATATTTGCAAAATCCCACAAATCTACTGTGGCACTGAAAAGACCAAGCACTTCAGCTATTTTTACCTGAATCCTATTTCTTTTGGTCTTTCTGCTTTTTAAATCACTTCTGTGAAGTTATAGGGATTAAGATAGCTTTTTAATTCTGGTTTTGCATCTTGTTGATGATAGTGAATTGTGTTCTCAATAACAATATAATATATTAGTGAGATGACAATGGTTTTACATGCAACAGGACAAAATGAAGATAAACACTGCCAGCCTGAAATAAGAATCATGCCTTCTGAAGCTTACTGWTAATCTCTTGTCTAAGTTGTTAACTGATCAGAACAACCAGAATAAACAAATTATCAGATTTTGTGCACTTCTCAGTGTCTCAGTAGCTATTGTGTCAACTGCAGAAAATAAACTTTTACTTGAAGTTATTCAGTTCCATAAAGAACCCATTAGAATGCAGGCTGGATTGAGGCAAAACAACTATGTGACACCTCATTTTTGAGAGCAAGTGTTTCTCTCATTCTTCTTGGCAGTACTACTAGTCCTGGGTCTGACAACTTTTTTTGTAATCCAGTCCCAAGGGGGAAAGCAAATAAGGATATTTTTGTATCTCTTAATGCAATGCTGAGAATTACTTTGCTATAATCCTGTTTCTCCTTTTCACCAGAAATCAGCTGCTCTGATTCTGCTTGTGAGCACACATGGAAATAGAAAAATCCCAGTTATCTCTAGATTCAATTATGTCCTCTCCCATTATGTTCTGGAGGTATTAGAGTAGAATTCAGTTGCCCCTTTTACTTAGCTTTGAGTCCTATGGGGGAAAAATTTCACCATCTTTGAAATGTTGCATGATATTAGATGTATTTAGCGAAATCAATAATATCATATCAGATTATGTAGAGAGAGAATGAGGAAGGGGAGGTGAGCATATTTTAGCTTTGCAGAACAAGTGAAATATCTCCATCAYTATGTGGAATAGCAGTCAATGGAATCAGCATGTTGTTGAAGGTTAATTTTTGCAGTGAAATTTTAGCCTAAATACACTCTCCCTGCTGCTGCAATCCATATTGGTTGTCCACAGATACTTCAAAGAAGATGAAACACTGTTCTCTCATGAATTTCACGTTTATTAAAAGATTTCATCTTCTCCTGTGCAGTGTTTGCATCACAACACAAATCATCAACTTGCTTTGACCCTGACACCATTTTATAGGCTTAATAATAATAAATCTATGTCCTGAAATAGTTTCTGCAGATTACAGCAATCAATCAAAATTCAGGGAGCCTTAAACCATTAATGTCATTGGCAGTGATCCAGCACCCTGGGAATCCATCTAAATCAGCCATTATTATTGAAAATGCTCCTTAAGAGCCTTAAGATAAAGGTAGTATTTGGGAGCATAAATTGCAGTTCTATTTTTGTCAGCCACTGAGGGATGATTTTCATGGTGATTTTTTTTTGGTATTTGTTTAGAACAAGACAAAGCCAGAACAATTCCTTCTTTTGCCTCATGCAGCTCTTTTGGTTATTGTTATAGAAAAGTAGAAGCCAATACSTAACAGATTGCTTTGCCTATGTGAAAGTGAAGTGTTTGTGATGTAAAGACGTTTCAGGATTTTTTGAAGGCAAAGGAAAGAGCTGCTGTCACAAGCCCTTATTGTACTTCATGTTGTGATGTTTCTAATTCTAGGTAGTGCTCCTAAGAGAAGCTGTGCCCACTTTATTGGACTACAGATATCTACAGGTTTGGTAATTTCACACTCTAACAATGCAAGACTTCAGGACAAAGCAACCTCWTCACTGAAAGTTACATCTAGAACTTTTAGTCTCGGGATTTTCTGCAGATGGCCATTAGCAAAATACCTGAAAACCTAGGGTGTAGAATCAATGGCAACTGTGCAACACTGCAGAACTCACATATTTTTCTTTTTTATTGGTAAAACTGTTTAGTTTCTGGTTTGTGTGTAGTTTTTTGTTTTTTTTTTAAAGTTTGCTTTCACCTGTTTTAACGTGATTTTTTAAAATATTACTTTTTACTTAGCTGTTTCAATTGAAGTGTGTTAGTGAAAAAGAAGGGGCACGTGCTTTGGAATGGGGTGTTTTCAAAGTGCCTAAACTGCGTCCTGCTGATTATTTTGCTTGTTGTTGTCTGACAGTTTGTTCCCACTCAACTGTGAGCACACAATGCATCTCAAACAAATCAATGCAAGCTCTGCAATCGGCATTGTTCTGAGAACAGTTATAATTTTATAAAGACCTGATGTCCGYCACTAGTGGGAATGGATTCAAGGTACCATTGAAGACTAGGCTGGGCTCACAGGTTTGCTAGAGGCTGTCTGTCTGCCCAGCAGTCTAACCCTAATGGACAGGGCTGAGGCAGCCTGGCATTCTCCATCTTCAGCCATCAGTCTCTCAGCAGACATCCAGCCAGATAGCTATAGAAAACACTAGCAAATTTAAAAAAAAAATAAATGTTTAAGCCATGTTACACCAGATAGGGTTGTAAATCAACTGCTTAGACTGACCCAAATACAA
Organism: Malurus melanocephalus; assembly: GCF_030028575.1. Taxonomy (NCBI): domain Eukaryota; kingdom Metazoa; phylum Chordata; class Aves; order Passeriformes; family Maluridae; genus Malurus; species Malurus melanocephalus. The sequence goes on from NW_026623263.1 coordinate 3,727,354, forward strand.
GACTTGTCTGAAAAGGGAACTTTTTTCCCCAGTGACCTAATTCATCCACAGGTATGGCTACACTGTTTCAGTGTTCATGACTTGAATTTTCCCCAGAATAGAGCAAACATGAACTGGATGGATGATTTGAATCTTCACACCAATGACAAAAAATGTAAGAGCAGGGATAAAATCCTGTGTTGGAAAGCATGTTGTGTGAGACTCACTGAAAAGCATCTTAAATGTTTACTAATTCAAAGAAAATAAACCTTCAGACAGGTTTTCAGCTTCCCATTTCACACTGAAAAGTGGAATATGTGAGGGRATAATTTTTTGGTTCCCTGTGTTTAACAAGCACTCTAGTCTGACTCTGTGGCTCCCTGTTTTTGCCACTGCTCTCCCTGGTAGGAGACCAGCTGAGTTTTGCACTTWAAATATGACCCTGGTATTGTTGTCTAATAATGGCTCAAACCAAACTTCAGGGTGTAGAGGGAAAAGTATTTCCACAGATGACTCATTCCCAGTGAGAAATCTCCAAACTTTGCTCCCAGTAACCAGGAGTTTACTGGGTCTGTAATATTCTGGTTCCACCAGAAGTATGACAAGTTTGTCTGCTTGAATCTGGATTGTAGCCTGTGGAGTCTATGTAGTAGAGGAAGACAATTGTAAGGAAAAAAACCAAACATGTATTGTCCTTTCTCATCGGTTCTGYGAGTTAATGGAAGAATAATCTATGAATATCATTACCTAAAGAGCATGCAGCTAGATCTCCTTCAYTGATTCATCCCTTTACCTTGTATTTCCTAAAATTATACACTTGACCTTTTAGATCTTCTAAATTTGATAGCAGTATCTTTTAAAAACAGACAGGCAATTTGACATTGTCAATGTCAAAAAATTTTATCTGCCATTAGTTGCCAGTCCTTCTCATTTAACTGRTTTACATTTGGGACTGTGGCTCTCCCTGAGCCAGGTGGCTGCTAATGGGGCCTATTGCTGTGGCTGGTGATGCAATGAGCAATAAATGYAACCTTTTATTTAGCTTTTACTATCCAAGTAAAACCAGTTACTGGAAAAGCTGTTTGGTCAAATGGGTGAAAAAGCCCTTCAATTGAACAATGTAGCCCATTCTACATCTGAAACTTTGCTACAGGCATTGCAGTTAGAGAACAAAGGTGGGGACTAAAAAGCCTCAAATTCAAGACTTTGGAAGTGGATATCTGCTCCTTTAATGGAGCGGTGGAACAAAAAGCAAAGCTTTTACTAGTTATTTCTGAGGCAAGTTTCCTAGATGTACTGAATGAAAACATTTGGCTAAAAAGGAAAGGTACAGGAGAAGAAGACATTTAATTTCTTGGAGTTCATTAAATTCCCCAGCATCGCAATTCTCTAGCTGGTCTCGGCTCTATTTCACAGCTGCTCCCCACATGACAGCACAAATGCAGGTTTCTCTGAGTTCTCAGTCTTTTGCATCTCCATGGGCAACACCCCTGAGGCTGCATGGCACTTCTTCAGGCTCTGCTCTACAACTCCAACTAATRGTCTAATCTAATGGTTCTGAGATCAGTATTTGAAGTGATATTTTGGYGCTGGAATGAGCCACAACAGATCTCCAGACGATGATGAAACCCATTGGGCAGTTACAAAGCGCAGGGATATGCCCGATAATGACCTAATCCTCAGCTGAGAGTAAAGCTAGCTTCTTTTCCAGTTGCATTTTATCTTCAGCAGAACAAGCAAAGGCTAATGAAATATCTGTATTCTCCAAAGAGATCTGAAAGATTGAAGTTCCTGGTAAGTTTTGGGAAGAACATTTGAACTCCGAACATCTAACTCCTGACAYCTCTGCCCTAAAAGGAGTGTTATCTTATCTAAATTAAGTGCTAATTTGCACTGAGYTGTATTTCTATGCAATCTAAACAGGAAGAGGGTATTTTTTAGAACTGGGATGTCTGGAGTGTGTGGAGTCCCTGTACTTAGGAATGTTTACTGTTTTGCTTAATTTTTGATCCTCCAGTTCTGTCTGTCTGGTTCTGGAGGGGTTTGATCTGTGAACTCTCATCTTTCACCTAAACTGCAAATTAGGACATTGATACCATCACAGCAAAGGAGAAAAGATGAGCAGGAACAYCTGCATGCCGAGTATGCCCATACGGCACAGACAGTCCTTCTGGCAGCTAACTCCATCTCAGAGATTTCTAATTTTTGGTTCTTTTAAGAAGCAGCCCAGATTCTGTCACATTGCACTTGGGTGAAATTACATAAAGGAGATTTGGTGAATTAGTGGCAGTGTTTGTACTACAGTAGATAAATTAAAYATAATCTTACAAATCTATATTTGATTTTTACAAATACGTACATATATTCAAAAGAGAGTTTATTGCAATTAGTTAACCATATGCATAAAATGTCTCTAAGAGCTGAACTTTAATTGTTGAATGTATTTCATCTGGTTCCACATTCTCGCAGATTCATACCATCAAGAGGTCAGTGAAAACTCACAGTAGTTGGATATTCCTAAAGATTAATGAAGAAAAATTAGTATAGAAAGACCTAGCTTTTAAGTATGTCTATCTTTCTAAGCAAATCAAACATGATCTTTCTGACTTTGGATTAGTTAAATCGTAGCAGATTTCAGTTTCCTCATTTACAAGTTTCACACTCCACAAGATTCAAAGTCATTCTGTTGCTTCAAACAGCTTTAGGGATATCCCAGTTGTGCAGGTCCCAGCACCATTTAGAAGTTAAGCCAAAAGGTATCCCTTCCCTTCCAATGCACGGCCCAGCCCTGTGTCTAGTGCAGAGTAAGAGGCTCCTTAGGAATATCAGGCATCCCCTGTAGTGGAGCAGTTAGAGGCGTGAAGTCTTAAGGCACTGGAAAAAAGGAGTACAGATCAGAAATGGCACTGAGCTACCCAACAATTATTCCTGCCTACAGGAAYTAGACCTTTCAGATCTTCTACAGCTATAAAATAAAGCAATCCAGCCTACAAGTTGGCATGGTGTGTTAAAAAGAAAATTGGAAAGTGGGCAAAAAGCTAAGTTCAGTCATGCTAAAATGTACAGAGAAAAAATCTTCACCATTTCTGCAGGCTTTTCTGCTCCTAATCTGCAAACCTAAATCATATCCTCAGTGAGCTGGTTCTCCCTATTCCTGTGTCAGTCCTTCAGATTATATCCTTACTGGATGAGGACCAGAGAAGAAAARCAAGAGGTGGAGGCATCACCAGTGATACAGGAGAGAACAATACTTATACTATTGGCTTTACTGAAAGGACAGTTCAGGGATTAATGCTCACTGCTTATTGCTTTTGAGGCCATTTCTGAAATTGCAGATGAAGAGAAGAATTATTATTTTAATTATTATTCTGCCAAACAGTGTAGAGGGACATTAAACAGTCTCCAAAGTGCCATGAGGAGGTGGTGCTTGTCTCCAGATGTTCAGAAGRTTAGGCAGGCTATCTGGTGTCTGTCGTTTTAGAGTTCCAAGATATAGGGATATTATGTAATGAACAGTAGGATTACGGTTTGTTTTTTTTTCATAAAAAAATAAAGATGATCTTCCATTAAAATGTTGTCAAAAGCATCTCTGAGTCTTTAATTTCTGTGTAGCTACGTGCTYTCATTCCCATTGGGACAAGGTGGAGTCTGGACGGGAGAAGAAAAAGCCAAGAATACAAAACAATCTGGTCTGCACCCTTGTAGAGTAATGGTCTACAGTTAGAAATTATTTTAAGCATTCAGCTTGATGTTTTAGTGAGGATCAKTATACCCAAGGCCTAACGAGGCCTATAGAACAGATTGGTCATAATACAGATACAGCTTTCACAATCTTTTTTCCATCCACATTATTCTAGATATAATGGGAAACAACCTCAAGGAGTTACAGCTTTGAAAAGTCTAATAAAGACAATTTTTTCCTTATTTGAGATGAAATGTCAAGTGGAAGTGTCTGTATTGTGGGGGATAATTTCTGAGTGCAGTGAGTGAGCAAGACCTGGCAAATATGTAGTGGAGGGTTTCTGAAAACTAGCTGTGATTTTTGAGTCATCGTACATTAAACCTGTACGTGGCCTGACATTACATGCAGCTCTTAGSAGAGGTGTAACAGAAAAACATATTACATTCATGGATTTCTCTTTTAGGGCTTGCCAACTGTTATATAATTCCTGGTGGGGACAAATGTCTTTAAATCCCRAGAAGTTAAAAGGATCAGTAGGTGCTCAGCACCTCCTCTCCAAGAGAACTGAGTCAACTGGCTCACTGCAAATCAGATCCCAGAGCAGAGCTGGTAGGGAAGTGCAAACCTGCTGGTGGGCAGAGGCTGAAAGGTCTATAATCCCCCTGATCAGCATCACTTCAGGCAGGCTCAGATGCAGTCCTGGGACAATGCACGAAGGCTCTGAGTGATAGAGAGATGGACTTGGCTGGAGAGAGCGTGTCTGACTGAAGCCCCATCCACCTATGGTGATCCTATGCATGTCAGCTACAAAACAGCAGTGTTCCATAGTCTTCTTTCTGCGCTGCAGCATTGCCAAGAGAGTCAGGCTTCAGTGGCTGTCCAAGGTTTAAGTTCAGGACTAGAAATCTCACTGGGTAAAGAACAAGTATCTTTTGCACCACACCTATACAACAGCTATGATAACATTCACAAGCCTTCAGGATTTGGCCTGATTATTTTCTTGGGCAAAAAAAACAAAACAAAAAACCAATCAGCAGCATAAGTTTATTCTTTAATTTTGAACTCTGCTCCTGCTTCCTCAGAGATCCTGTTTCAGCATGCTAAAAGGCATAATTTTTCATTAGCTCAAGCRATGAAACTCATGCAGTTCAAAGACTGCTTCATGCTACGCTGCAGGCTAATGATGGCTCAAAAACTTGTTAGCTGCTCATATTTGGTGGGGGGGGGGGGGAGGGCTAGTGTAGGCTGCAATGCATTATACACCTTCAAACTCTGCTTTGCTCTTAATGAATAAACAAAATCAAGAAACCCTATGGGTAGCAATGCACTCCGAGACACATAAGCATCATTGATATGCATGCATGTAGATGGATACACATAAAGTTTCACTATCTAGCTTCTCTAGTAACTTTGCAGTGGCATTCATATGAGWGCCCACACAAAAATTACAGAATATAAGAGAGATACTAAAATATTTGCAAGTTTCATCTGTGTACTGTGCTGGGCTTTTCAATCACCCTGAGTTTACGTAGCTGCACCTTTTGTAGTCCTAAAGAAGAATTAAAGACACATGATCAAAGATACCTTTTCCTTATTGCTGACTTGTGATGAATGACATTCATTTGACAGAATAGTCAAGCTAAATCAGATATTTGTGTTTTGCTTGAACAAGTTTATACAAGKTACACATTTTCCTGTTGGTACTAAAACACATGGCAGATTGATGGAAGTAAATTTGTACAGTGGTTTGCTTCCGGCTCTACCAATTGACTCAGACTGAGAATCAAGCCTCAGTTTTCAAAGGATTTAGGACCATAAAAACACAGAATGGTTGCGGTTGGAAGGGAACCTAAAAATTACCTTGYTGCCACTCCCCCACCATGGGCAGGGAAAACTTTCACTTGACCAGGTTGCTCAGAGCCCCATCCAGGCTGCCTTTGAACCCTTCTGGGGATGGGGTAGTATACCCAAAGCTCATTTATTTTCTTTAAATCTTTACCGGAACTTTCCTTTGCAAAGCTAAAGAGAAAACTGAGCTCTTCAGCCCCAGCCTGCAGCTCCTGCAGCTGCACAGAGCAGCTGCGCTGTCCCGGCCCTSCCGCTGGTCCCTGCCGAGTCTCCATCCTTCTCTGGGCTCCGCTCTGTCTGCTCTGAGCGGGGCTTCCCCTGCTCTTGGATGGTGTTGGGCCGTGCAATCCCCTCCAGGGCCTGTCTTTGGGTGCTCACAGGGGCTCTGTGCCTGCAATGTCCTCCAGACAAAGGCACGGCACGGCTGTCCTTGCTCGGAGCTGCCAGCCCTCGTCCCTGGCAGAGCGTGTTCCCTCAGCCCCGCCGCTGCCAGGAGCTCAGCASGAAGGGCTCGCAGCTCTCGGCCCGGAGGAGAAGCTCTGGCTCACCGATTGAACCACCCTCGGTGTTCCTGRTGACATTGCAACTCGGTTTATGGACAGGTATTGCTAACATAGAGTGTCCRCAGTCAGAGCTGGCCCTGGCTCAGGAACAGGAGCGGCTCGGATGTTTCCAGACCTCCTGTGAGTGCCGAGGCTGGAAGCGATGGCGGGCAGCCCGTGTGGGCCAGC
>NW_026623263.1:3734320-3738317 GCF_030028575.1 Malurus melanocephalus
GGGCAGTGCACCGTGCCCTGAGCGATGGAGGGCAGTGCACCATGCTCTGAGCGATGGCGGGCAGTGCACCGTGCCCTGAGCGATGGCGGGCAGGCCAGCAGTGCTGCCATGCCCTCAGCTCGGTACCAGGCAGGCTGTGCGGACCGGCGCTGCTGCCATGCCCTCAGCTCGGTACCAGGCAGGCTGTGCGGACCGGCGCTGCTGCCGTGCCCTCAGCTCGGTGCTCCCCGCACTCCCGGGTCCGGCAGCGCCTCGGCCCCGCTGCAGCCGCAGCCCGGAGGAGCCAGGGAGGGCTGTTCCTGCTCCGCTGGGCACACGGCATCGCTTCCCTTCCTGCCGCAAAGGGACACTCTCGAGCACGGAAAGCTGCCCCGTCCTTGCCCTCCTTCCCAGCCGCGGTGCCTCCCCCGCTCAGGTTGTGCAGTTCATGGTCAGAGCTGCTCCAAAGCATCGGTGGCTGCAGCCACGGGGCACGACACGGCGCTTGGCTGCTCTGGTTTGGCACCCAAGGCACAGGACAGGGTGCTGGCAGGGGGGGACGAACACAAAGGGAAGTTTTGCGGCTCCCCAAATCAAGTGCAGAAACAGCAACACATTTACCATCCATGTGACAATCATTTCATGGCCCCAAAGCTGTAACCACACTGCTGTTTTAAAAAGAGGACACAAATGGAAGATTGATTCCAGATTTATCACAGAAAGGAATAAAGTGTATTCCTTAGTTATAATGGCTTATGTGCATTTTTCCTGACAGAAAAGTACGAAGAACCTCTATTCTCTTAGTCCTTCCACTGTAGGGTTCCTGATGCACCTTCCTTCCCCTAAAYCCCCTCACCCCACASAGCCTCCAACAGAGTTTCAAAAACCCTASAGGAGGGGGCTCTTCACTGCTCCARTCATYCTGCCTTTGTGCTGGAAGTCGYTCATCACCAGAGCTGCTTTTCRCCAGGCCAAGCAGAGATCAGGCTCCTCAGAAGATYACACACAGCACGGTTTRCATTTCCTTGGTGCTGTCAGYTTTCTGAATATTCTGAGTTGGATTCCCCGGCCCACTTCAACTATCCTGTTTGAACATTTTAGGATTGCTRCTGCTTTTATTTTCAAAAGGCGGGAACTGCTACAAACGTAAGCCCCATCTGCAGCRTGGCSTGGCTTTGGCATAAAATAGAAAAGGTGGTGTGAGCAAGAGCTGAGCACCAGCTGGAACTGAGCCGGCAAAGAGTGTGGTGATGGTGCCCTTCACAGGTAYGTGGACACCTGGTTCTTGYYCTCGGAAATGCTTGATTCTTTGCACAGATCAGGAGAAAATTGCCAGAGAGAATTCCATTGTCAGAGGARCAAAACAGGGCTGTGGAGAGCCAGGGGGCCATGGGGCAGGCMAGGGCAGGGGAAGCTGGGATCTCAACTCCTGCCTTGTCCCAGTTTCAYCCCTATAAAAATGGGAAGCAGAGCTGGAAAACTGAGGGCCTGGCAGTACCCACCAGACACCTGACTTGTATGGTGTGGCCAGMCTACACTGGCAAAARGGTCTCCACTATTCAAGGGAGCTTTTCTCAAAACTTAACTCACTCCCTGCCTCATTACACAAATACTTACATATTTATTAGGACATTGCTGAGGCCCAGGGCACATTAACCACAGTAATCAATCCCGGATTTCTGATCATATATTGGGACTATTTCACTGCCATTTTTGCTGGCTCATTTTTCTTTTTTGCTGATCTTTTTTAGAATCATTATTATTTTTTAATTTCTGTGCAGTTAAAGTACRAATAATGGGGCACATTGCCTAGTGAGGGATGAATTGGACTATTGGTACTTCTGCAAACCATCCCAAGCCTACAACATGATACAGATTTTGTACCTCCTAAAAGTTTTTCAACAGCTGATAATATTTGCTGTAGCAGTCTTTCAGTTTCTGTTTGAGGTAAACTGCAACCATAATACATTATTAAAACTAAGAAAAAGACTTTTCCAGTCTGAACTGAAATAATATATCATGTGTACAGAGCAACTCCTAAACCATATCCTGCCAAGCACCCTTTCTCATGAGAGAGACTCCTGCAGCAGCCCTTTGTGGTCCAGTACCCCTGCCTGGTTCCTTGTGCTCATACTCTCATGACTTCCTCCTCAAAAAAGCCTTAGCYACCAGCAAATCTTCTTGAGTGCTTTCTTAGAAAATTTAACACAAAAAATGTCCAGAGCACTCTTCCAGTCTCTGCTATTAATCATAGCTTTAAAATATCTAAGCAGTTTATTTYAAGCCATTCCTTCACCTAATTCCATGTCTCTAATCAAATTATCCTGCTGTTAGCTGTTCTCTCAGTAATCCTCWAAAAACTGTTTTTCAGCTAAGCTGATTTGTAACAAAGTCTACTCCACAAGCCTGAGCTATGGGGACAGAGCTCTTGGCCCCTCCACCCTGGCCCAGAGCTTGTGATGGCCTGAATGTTTCCTCTTGGGGTTGTTTTGTCTGAACGAGTCAAGGTGATGCCGCYCTCCTGAACTGATCCACAAGCAAAGCTCCTTTCAGAGGACTTCAAAATCCATTTACAATAGTTCTTGGCTTCCTTATATACTCCAGAAATCACTGAAAAGGTGTCAAATGAGACTAGGAAACCTGCCAGCTGGGACGCTTTTTTCTTACCTMAGGAATGGCATTGCTCTTAGATGGGGGAAAATGCAAGGGAAGGGACGAGTCTTCTGCTCACTAGAATGGCTAATTGCTAATGAGCTTCTGTCTCTGAGTCAGTTTAAGAAATCAAAAAGTACTTGTCCACAATGTAGTGGAGAGCGTGGAGTACTCTCACCATGATGCTGTTACATTATTGAAATAAGACCTTTCCAAATGGAAACTCTTGTTAGTGTTGTTAAAGTAGATAAATACTAGGACATATAAAGAATTAAATTGATGTTGGAGTGGGATCTTGAACCTTGTCCTATATCCCAGTGAGAGGTCTGGCCACTGTGCCATCATAGACCTTCTAATTGCCTATCATTGCTCTGGGCCAGGGAATGTTTAATTATTCCCACAGAGAATAACTCCCACAAAAGAGACTGGTATTGGTGGAGTCTGGTAATGATACTGCTTGGCTAAACATGGTGTGTTGGTTATAACACCACAACCCTCCTCTGGAAGGACAGAGTCCTTGGTCATTTCTCCCTGACAGTGAAAGTAGGAACCTGGGAGTCACAGAGCCTGGCCAAAAYGCTTCTTTTAAGAAGTTTTTTCCTTTTTCATGTATCTAATTTTTTACTTTTCATTTKATATGAATTCAGTGTTCTCCCACGCTCTTTCTCCCCACCTCAAAGAAACTTGTGGCAGAGAAAGCTAAAAGATAAGGTTTTGCTAAAACAGAGAAAAGAAATGTGACCAATTGCAATGACAAGCTTGCACTGGGTAATTTAATACACATTCACATGAATTTTGCTTGCCTAATATGCTGTATTAGTGTAGTAGTCAGACAGCCACAAGAAAAGACAAAACAGARGGAAAAAGAAAGAATCTAAGAAGGGAAGAACCTGCCAAAATTCCTGGGGACGAATGAATAAATTTTTGGTACATGAATAGTTTAGGTGAATTATGTCTCCTTCTCCCCAGAGTCATCTAGATGAAAGGAGGGAAACTGGTGAGAGCCACCAAGATTTCCATGAGCTGCCCAGCCTGACAGACAAAGTGTCCTCCCAATTAACTGCTATTAACATAAGGCCAAAAATGAAGTACAGTTGTGAGGCTRCTGGGGTAGACTGAGAAATCAAGAAATAGGACAGTTTAACAGGCCCATGTAGCAGAGTGGCTTCTCTGACGCAGCTTCATCTAGTGCCTGGAATGAATTCCAGATGGATCTGCATTCCACTGAATGGGAGGAGCGGCAATATCTGCCTTGAAAATTACTCTGGAAGATACAATTTTGTGCTAGTATGACTCTGTCTAAAAAGGTGGAGGGAAATATTGTCTTGTCACTGTCTTAATCTGAAAGTTGGTTTGTTTTTTGTTT
>NW_026623263.1:3738418-3746696 GCF_030028575.1 Malurus melanocephalus
TTTATTTTGGTTTGATTTTTGTATCTGCAGTGTATGGAAATAGAAGGAGATTTTATTTTACTAGTTCAAGTAATGGAGAATGACAAAGGAGATAAATAGCAGCAGGAAATAAAAATTTAGAAATTCATCAGATGGAAATTCAGTGACTAATCTATGATAATTCAGGGATTAAGAGGCTGAATCTGCCATGATCCTAGGGCTTTTGTTTTCTCTCCTTCCACTCCAAGACAAAATTAATCCTTATGGCTAAACATAGGGTAATAATGAAAAAAAGAATCCTCATATTTATCCTATTTGATAAGAGTTTTCCWGAATGGAAAGAAGGAGGAAGCCCTGCTTGAATGACTGAAAATTTAAAGGACTAAATTATCAGGAAAATGTTTCTAACCAAGTAAGTGTTATTTTCATGCAATGCAAATTTGCAATTTTCATGCAAATCTGTAATAGTCCACTCTATATTGGATGGCGGCTAATGAACTCTTGGCTTCAACATGTTAGGATAGAGCAGTACTTTAATTCATCTTCCCCTTTCTGTTAATGGGAAGAACAGCAGCTGGGAGGAACATTTGCTGTGGGCAGAGTGTAGACTGTATTAAGGATCAAACATTTAAGCAGAACATTTCAACAGGGATGCAGAACTCATTTAGATTTCAGCTGTGAACATGTTCTATCTTGTTTAAAACTGAGCCCCTTAGAATGCCTCTGCAAAAGCTGAGAAATATTAGAAATTAAGATTGCRCTTACCCTTGAAGCAAAAGGTCATAAGAATGAAATAAGGATATCCCCTTATTTGTTTATGTCAACAAATACATGGTGTAATTTTAGTATGTGTAGCTATGGTACTGTACCCTCCAGAGTTTGAAAGTGAGTTTCACAGCCCCTTGTAGAGATAGCATTTTGACAGATTTTCCCACATGTTTTATTAAATCAATCATGAGCTCCAGGAGACACCAGGGGRAAAAAAAAGAATTCTAAGTGTGAACCAAAATTCTGGAAAAAAAAAGCCAAAGCATAACAACACCTGACATTTCTGAATGTAGAACTTTAAATAACTATGTGGAGTTGATCATCGCAGGTAAAGCTGTAATGGGTGTATCTTCCAAAACCTTCAAAAATCTGGCATCTAGGTCTGAATTATTTCATCATCTTGTTATTATATACTTGATTGTCCCTGTATAATATCTTCTATGGTTTATCATTCCTTCCCTTCCTCTGCAGTCTAAGGATTTTACTGCCTAGTAGTTGTAGCAACAGTTTTTYGTTCAGTTGTCCTGCTGTATTTGGCTGCCATAAATTTGTCTAATTACCCCTCAGTATTCAGTTTCCCAGGCCAAAGAGCTTCAGAGTTCATCTATGCATTATTTGTATTCACGTGTCTTAAATTAACCACTTGTTAAGTTTGTTTGATGCCTTTGGACCTTGTGTGCTAAGAAGCAGTAACTAAATTTTCTTTAGATGCCTTCTCTGTGTCCTTCAGAAGTGGTTGTACCTATCAGAGCTCCATATCAGCCTCTTTTCTGAACTAAACTAGTCTAGCTTATGTCCTCTATCAGTGAAGCTATGCCACTCCTTTAACCACATTTGTCATTCAAGCTGTACTTCTGCTAGCTTTTTCATCAGTGTTTCTAGATAAAGAAGACAACAACCACATGGAGTCAAAGATTTCCASTGTCTTTGAAACAGCTGAGTTGTTTACCAACTTAAGAGCTGAGCCTCTTTGGGTTGGGTACCATCTAAAGGCTTTCTCACAGGTTCAGGTTTGATAAGGCAGCACTGAAGTGTGAAGTTCCACTGACAGCCCTAGAATAAAAAACGTGGGTCTGTGTGTGWCTTCAGGTTGGTTGTCCTCATGGTGTTGGGGGGAGCTCTAGCAGTGACATTTACTTATTCATTGTCCTGTGGGCCTGAATAAACACAAAAAAAACCCCAACAAACAAACAACAACAAAAACCAAACCAAAAAAACAACCACCAAAAAACCAAGAATGTTTTAAAGCATTGCACTTTTAGAAGAGGAAATGTACACCTCCCTTTGCCCTCATCACTAACGAAAAAACCACTTCCTCTCCACACCCCACCCCAGCTATCTCCACAAAGAAACAGAGACAGAAAACATTGAATCTTCCTGAATAAGGTGACCACTAAGAGAGTATCTTCACACCCACCCTGACATTTGCAACTGCATCCTGAAAGGGTGGGACTCCTGAAGACCAGGTGAGACAAGCATTTTTTCAAATAGGAGATGAACATGCTGGAGAATTAAAAAAGACAAAATTCACCTKGTGTGAACAATTTATAAACAAAATTGTAGTTTAGATTCAAAGGACAAAGAGATCAAGAAGCTTGGTCATCTGTAAGAACAGTCAGTTCTCTAARCGGGAAAGACAAATTCTGTTTTCCATTGCAAATACTATTCAGGTGCAGTGGGTGCAATCAGTCAGGCACAGAAGGGGAGAAGTTTTCTGTGACAATTGTACAAAAGCAGTCCACAGGAACTTGTGGAAGCAAAACTGAGACTGATTCGTTTTCTCACAACAGCAGTATCATCAGAGCTGGATAAATTATTGGAAAAGTTGTCMAATAAATAACCTAATGGATATGATCACCATTTTGCTGGTTGAACAACTTTTGAACAGGTGCTTCTCCAATACCCTCCAAACGGGATTGTCTGACTGAAGTTTTAATGTAACTTTCCTTCTACTGAACATTTTAAAACGAATACCCTTGTTGCAATTTTAACACCCACTTGTAATTTTTGCAAAAGTAACTTTGATACTGCTCCCTTGTAAATAGTAGTTAGCTCTTTACCAGGCCATGCATGTCCTCAAGGCTAGGAGGCCTGATCAGTGATTTTGATTCAGCCACATTTGAAAAGGCAGAAACCATTTAAAATATTTCACTGTAGCAGGTAGGCCAGGCTAATCATTTTGATTTAACAGCAAAAATAGTGACCTGAATGGCAGCCAGATGTACCTATAAGGTAGATAATTCTGAGACATTTTGTGTTGGGATTAGATAGAATCAATGAATCTGAAGAGCTTTTTGGCACACACAGGCCCATCATGAACATTTACCCATTTCTAGTTCACAGCAATTTGTGTTGTGATTGGAGCAGTCTGGAGGGAAGGGGTCTGAAACAAATAGCCAAGGGTCTTTTCTAACTTGGAATTTCCAATCAGTTAATAGTTATATTTTATGGTTAGTCTTTTATGGAGCCATTACAGATTCTAACACATTCAYTGGCCTTTTTTTTTTAAATTGCTGTATTGAAATGTTCATGCTTCTGATCCAAAAGACTTGGCTGTAYTGAGCTTTTTCAGTATGAAAGAGCCGTACCAAAACACCTTTTATTTCTGAATGGATAAGGTATGGTTATGAAAACACCAGTCCAGTCTGGTTTCTGTGTCATACTCATCTGGCTGGGTTTGATTTCCTGTTCCATTTTCAAGCTATATATGTATGTCCAAAGCAGAACGTTTTTCATTTCTACATCATTGCATATGATGGTTGTTCATGGTGGAAAAATCTCCCAGATTTTGATCCTTTGGCATCCCAATCCAGACTCACATTGCAGACCAATTAAGCCTTGAAATGTGAACATTGTTCTAAAAAAAGTTCTGCTCCAGATATCACTTCTTGAGCTGTAACACTCATTAAAAACTGAAAAGCTCAAACTGCCTATGGAAAAACAACCCCACCTTTAGAACTATACAATTACCCATCTCAGCCAAAGCCTGGCTAATTTTCATGCTCTAGACATGCAGTAATCATTGAAGCAGGGATGTGATTTCAATATTCCCTTTTCTCTGGTCAGAATCAAAATGACCAGGCACTGTAATCAGTTTTCTTTATCCAAATGAATATTTTTATTTATATGGAGTAAAACCACCAATGAGTTGAAACTAACCCTAGAATGTGGTGGAAACAGCATAAAGCATTCACCTRGAACACCTTCTCTCTGACTTCAGCCTCTGCTCACTGAAGACTCTCCTAGATCTCATATATGCTAAGTGACTACTAGGATGGTTGCTGTTGGCAAACAGGCTGTATTAGATGGAAAATGAAGTCCTGCTTTTAATTTTGAATCCAAATATGGGCCATCCATTTGAGAGTTGGACTTGATGATCCTTGTGGGTCTCTTGCAACTCAGAATATTTTGCAATTCTGTGAAAGAGTTCTGCTGAATTAATATACTTGTGAGGATTTCATAAGAAATAAGTGAGGATTTTTAATAAGAATTTCCCTTGAAGAATTACTCTAGATCAACTCTAATATGTGCATACTGAGCCTTTCATTCCTAGTCTCCTTCAAGGTTCATGACTAAATTAATTCTAGGAAAGGGCAGAGAATGACAACATCTTGTTGCTGAGTGTGTAATTTGAATGACACTTAAATATAACTGGGGATTATCAAATGCATCAGCACTAACAAATACACCAATAATTTTGAATTGATAAGGATGTTGGGCTGGAAAATTTAATCTTCAATTATCTGCAGAGTAAATCCAAGATTTTAGAAGACTATATGAACACCTGGTCATATTTTTCTGCTTTGGCCCCTCCCTTTTAATTCAAGAATATCTACCAGGAATTTAATCCACTGAAAAATGGGTAGCTCAGGAAAATAATACAAGAAGAGCTTGTTTTTCCACATCTTGGGGTCCTCCTCTCACAATGGGAGTTGGTTCTCAAAGCTGCAGAGCTGGGTTTATATCAGAAGCTATAGACATGAAAATGCAGATATAAACTTGAGGTGTGAAATACCTGCTGGGACTTTGAAGATGTCAGCACAAAGGAAAAAATCATACATGTTGAATTGGACATTGGCATACACCAGTCAAGGGCTACATATGCATTCCCAAATGGGAGAGCACTTTATTTGTGTTTCTGGGATCAGGCACGCTTCTTACACACATCCTGATTTCATGTTAAGGCATAAGTCAGTCACCACCTTCTGGCACATCTCTGTTGCCACAGAAGACAACCCAAGTGCATGGGTGGGAGCAGCTTTGGCTGCTATAGCTCGTTTCCCTATCAGTGGCCAGAATACTAAAATTTCAGGGCAGTCAAAAAGACTGCAGCCCTTGTTTTATGACTCAACATTAATATATCCAATCTGATAAAGAAATCATAAATATGTACAATAAGGATGGGATCTTCCGAGCTCCACAAGTGTCTCTTCTGGAAAACCCCTACAGCAATGTGTTTCACTTGGCTATTTCTTTACTGAGGCATTGGCATGGTTGTTTGTGTTCTTTTTGTTTTTTTTTTTTTTTTTTTTTTTTTTTGGTGGTTTTTTTTTTTTTTTTTTTTTTTTTTTTTTTTTTTTTTTTTTTTTTTTTTTTTTTTTTTTTTTTTTTTTGGCTTCTCCAGAGCTTCTCATCAATTTTTATCCAATTTCAAAGGATGCATGAATTTTAGAAATTTGGGGCATGTGGCATTGTGAAAGGAAGACTATCATTGGCACAGCCTGGCTAGAAAGCTAGGAAGCATTTCCATCAGTTTACGTGTCTTCAGACCTGAGGTGATGTTACTGAGTGTATTCCACTGAGAAATGTTGGTGAGCCTTGGGTCACGGATATTACAGTCGTCGTGTCTCCAGCACAGACATGCTGAAGGGAGCATATGCATAGAGAGAGGTACAGTGAAAATAAGGGAGCAAAACCTGTTTATTTAATTRCCACAGCCAACCACCCTTCCCAGTAAAAGGAGCTCTCCTCAGCCATCTTAACAGAGGATGTGCTCTTCAGTATGTGGCACCAAAAGGAAGATTCCTGCTCTCAAGACTTTAATACCAGTGCCTTTTCTTTCCTGTCTGCTCCCATGCTCTGGAAATGGCTATTTGGAGACAGGATTACTTAGGAACTGTCATACACAGCTGTCAGAAGAGTACACAGGCAAACTGGGTCCAGTTTCTGGCCGCACCCTACTGGAAGCACATGTGGCCCAGCCAGATAAGAGGCATTTTCTCCACTGGAGAACTTTGGACAAGACCTGGCTCATCTGTGCCTGYGGGTGCAAAATTGGCAGACCATGACCAAGATTTCAGTTTTAGTAACTCTGCTATCAGTAATGAAGATCAAAACATTTTGAAATATCAACATAATTTAGTTGTGTTTGTACAGAGTTGGCCTTTAATTTTTTTTTTTTTTTTTTTTTTTTTTTTTTTTTTTTTTTTTTTTTTTCAGTTTGTCCTCTCCTTTCTTCTGAAATACTCACAGTCCTGCAGGAGAGTGGTTGTACACATTTACTCACCAGTTAGGTCAGTCTGTTTTTCACCTAGAAGCAATAGGCTTTTGTCCAGAAACCTACAGGGCCTACCAGAGAGGTGCAATGCTGTGAATCCATGCTCTGAGGATTTGACTTACATATCCTGAGGAATCTTGTTGCTCAAGGGTTGTTTGTCAATCTGTGGCTTTCTTGTTTACATTGCCTGTTATCAGTAGAGCAACAGGCTGTTTGCATAGCAGCTTCTTTCATCTCAACACTTGTGAAACTTCTCCCCAAAATGTTCTTGCCTGTGGCCTGACACTGGATATGCTCTAGCCACTGAGGCTGTGCAAGGCTTGATCTTCCATTTCATTGGATGGGGAAACTCCCCAGGCATTCTGCAGATCCTTCCCAGTAGAACATACTGCACAGAAAGGCTTGGTTTAATAGGAGTGGGTATGCACACACTCTTGTGCCCAAAAAAACACCACAGGAACTGCCACCTTCTTGAATTTTTCATATAGTAGATGCCTGGGGGATTTCACACAGCTCTCCTGCCCTGAGGTAGAGCTCAGTCTGACTGGGAGAAATCCTTCCTATCTTAGTTTTACTGTCACAATACCCCACCCTGTGGTCTTGGCTATGGACCCGCTGGAAGGATAGAAAGTCAAGTTCCTTAAATTTCCCCCGGAAAAGAAACAAAATATAGATGTGGTGACTAACTGATCTTACTTGGAAATACAGCAACATCTTCACCTGTGTCTTTTCAATGACTACATGGCTGGCAAGAGACCATATTATTCCTCAAAAGGCAGGTCTATAACCTTCAAAAAGACACACTGTTGGAAGGCACTGATAAGCCAGGTCTGAGGCAGTGCCAGGCTTTTCCCTGGAGCAGTCGGAGAAGGCGGCAGTATCATGGAATTACTGCTTATCTGGATTCCTGTGTGGAGCCCAGCATTTTGTGTCTAAGGAGGATACGGGCCAGCATATTTTTTAAACCTGTATGTCACCCTTGCAATTATCATTGGTTCTATAAACCARTTGGAATTCCAGACCCAAATTAATTGTCCTTTATCATTATGCTTAAGAGCAGAAGACATCGCAGCTGGTACYGGAAAGACAAAAACTGGAACTGCCTCAGCAGGGAAGAGATGGGGTTCATCCACCCTCAACTACATGAAAGGTGCACATCTCATACGCCATTTGCCTGGGCTCTCCCTCCAGTCAATGGAGTGACTCCACAGAGTGATTCACTGCATCCTAGGAATAGTGCCTGAGGTAGGTGGGGTGAATCACTCTGGGGAATTGCCTGGCTCTCCCTGTGAGGAGAGTTTTGCCAGACGGCTTTGATGACAAACCTCTCTTTAAGTGCTTAAAATTAGATGAGATAAATCCCACTTCTGTATGTTCAAGTTCACTGTCTTTCTGAAACAAGGAAGAGCTGCAAATTGCATGAACATGCAAACAGCTGCTGTTTTTAAGTGGCAGCCTTAAAAAGGCCAATCCTGCATGGATTGCACAGGGAAGGTGGAATGCAGCTGGACAGTCTGGGTCCCTGCTCAGCATCTGCAGTGAGAGATGCAAAGCTGTTCCTTTCACTTTTGCTCCCTGTGCTGGCTCCAGCTCTGACATCAGCTGATTGCCTTCCTCTCCTATTTCCTTATCATCTCTTTGAAGTCTCTACTCCTGTGTTGGTTTTGCTTGGCCCAGTTTTTGGAAGTGGGGGGGGCGGGGGGCAAAAAGATGGCGCCTGTGAGAAGCTTCTGGAGGCTTCCACCATGTCCAGCAGAGCCAATTGCTGTTGGCTCTGAGGATGATGGGCATGCCACTGACCAAACCTGGGCCAACTGGTGATGGTGGTTATAACTCTGTGAAAACATATTTAAGAAGAAATCAAAACAAGGGAGCACACAGCAGTTTTGCCAGTGGAGGAGGCTGAGAAATATGTGAGGGATGCAGACACCAAGGTCAGTGCAGGAGGGGGAGGAGCTGCTCCAGGCACCAGAGCTGGGATTCCTTTGCAGGCCGTGGTGACGACCATGGTGGAGCAGGTTGTCCCCCTGCAGC
>NW_026623263.1:3748186-3751852 GCF_030028575.1 Malurus melanocephalus
CTAGCAATATTTATTTTATACCAAGCAGATTATACCAAGCAGAAGATTCGTGGAAAAATAAAATAAACCACGTAGAAAATAAATATGTATAGAGGATGAAATGCTCTCAAGTATGAATTAATTTTCTGTCTTCTCAGGCTACAATCATTTGAGTTAGGAGTATCCTAAGACACAAGACGATTCAGTGAAATCATCATCTGAATTAACTATACTCATGCCCATTTTTGTCAATATCTTTTTGTCCAAAGACCTGAGAAYGCAAGGTTTTAGATCCTTCTGTGTGCTACCTGTTAAATTTTACTCCTGTCAATACTTGCACATTTAAGTAACAGCCCTAAACACCACACCTCCATTTTTAGCATGTAAAGGTAATTTCTTTGTAGAYGACAGAATGGCACAAGTGGTGTCCTTGCAATGCCATTCTGGCAGAAAAAAAGCCCTGGCACAGCCATGGATAAAACCCTGCTTTTTCAAAGAAGGGACATTTCTGGTTATCCGATTGCCTGATCAGAGGTCAAAAGGCTTGACCCTGTGAAAATTACACAAAGTTTAAATAGTGGCTGATAAATTAGTATCTGTTTATACAGAAGGTCCAACAGAATTTCTCTTTTTGGCAGTSAATGTATTGGAGGACATAGGTCGTCAAAGGGATTGAAAAGAAGGGACACCAAAACCACGTGGTGCTCCCACAGTTCCTGCATTCTATCAGAGGCAAAAGGAAAAGCCTGGTGCCTCTTGCGCAGCTCATGTCTGTCTGGAAGCACTCCCCCGCAAGCCATCCTGCAGGGAAAGCAAAACCACTTATTTTTAGCCTTCTTTCCAGTCAGGGGGTGCTGGCAAGGCCCTGCAGTTTCCTCAGTTCACACCCTCTAAATGAGGGAATGGGGCCCCTGTGGTAAATGGCAACTGTCTCAAAAGGGTCCCCATATGAACAGGAGGGTTCCCCATGACAGCTAGGAGGGCCACTATGGGCAGTGTTAGGTGGCCCAGGGCTTCAGCAGCGCTGCACTCCTTGCCCCTGCCTTTCTGTGCCTGGCTGTCCCCACCTGCAGCCCTGGCAGCACCCTCTGGTCCATGGCAACAAAGTTTCAGAAAAGGCAACAGTGGGTTTCAAAATTTTTCCTTTCCTTCTTGGTGTCACAGCTCAGATAAAGGGATTTGTGTGAAGTTAACTTGCACGCAACTTTGCATGAGTCAAGCAACTTTGGGAGGAAAAAGAAGCAACCCACGAGCATTGCCAAGCCTTTAAAAATATCACACCCACTTATATCTGCACAAAGATAGATTTAAACAGCTTTTCACATTCCCTATGATTCTATGATCATCAAAGTTTAGCAAGAAAGCAGATAGTGAGAGTGGGGGAGTGTTTGTCTGCACTCAGCAAAAATAGAATGACATTTTTGCAAACTACTTTTCTAATCTGCCAAGAGTGATTTCTATACAATGTATGATACAGGCAAGAAATCGCCCAATCTATAGGTTTCTGCAGAGTATGATCCACCAGTCTTAATTTCTCTCCAACAGATGATGACAGATGATGCATGTTTCATCACCTAGCACACCTTAATTTTTGATGATGACTCTGTGGCTCCAGAAGACATTTCGATCCCCAAAATCAGKTCAGGGGACAGGAGTGAAATAAACTCAGTGTCTGTATAAAAGAATCAGCCTTCTGAGAAAAGCTGCAATAGATACAAATGCAGGAGATCTCACCCCACTTGCTACTAAGCAGGCTGAAAATGAAGTAATAGCTCTGAATCTCAGTTTCTTGTAAGAATCTCTAAGGGCCTATGACAATGCTGTTTAATGTGGTTATTAAAAATGGTTCAAGTCTGTGCTGAGTGCCTCAACTGATGGTATTTCAACATGAGTGTGACCAGTATGTAAGCAAATTTTAGAATGGAAACCTTGAACAGAATGGGAACAGGAATCTCCTTCCTGTTCCAGAGCAGCTGGCTGACTTCCCTGGAGGACCTCTSAGGGCAAGATATGAATGGCCTCAAAGAAGACAGATACGATATACCAATWATGAGGGGAAGCAAACTTCATAGCCAGGCTTACCCAATCCCCTCCCCCCCCCATATTTCCTCTCTCTTCTTCAGTCTCATGCTGGTTTTCACAATTAGATCTAGATATGAAGCTGGTAAATGACTTTTAGCTGCAAAAGCTGACAGCCTGGCTTTTTTCAGACAAACTCAACACTTTTTTCAGAACCATAACTTACCTGAACTGCAAGAGGCAGATCACACATCATGAGTATTGTACTGCTTTTGCAATAATATGAGATGATCAAAACTGTTACTCTGACACTGTTTGAMATGAGATTATTTTGGAGCTACTCAACAACCCCATTCAGTTCAAGACATGAAATGGCWGTGAGTCAGCTGAAACTATTTCCTCCCCAGTTTCTCTAATATTATAAGAGCATTTGACCATCATTTTCAAAGAAGGCCACATAATGAATAGAAGAGTTAGCCGAGGGTGCTGGTAAATAAACATCACAGTCCTCACTGAAGCCTCAACAAATGAAATGCAGTTTTAAAACAACCTTTATTCTGCTTGAAGACTTATTACAATTTTTAAAGCAACTCATAAACGAGACAGTTCCATCAACTCTACAGCTTGAACAAAATTTTAAGGAGGCATGTTTTCACTGTTGCCTTGTAAAGGCAATTTACAATCTGCTTTACCCTCCACCTCCTCAAAGACAATTTTAAACAAAGTAATCTTAATGTTTTAAAGACATGTAACAGAACAGAGCTTTATTTTCAAAAACAAGAATTAAAAAAAATAGCAGCATCTTGGGCAGCTAATGCGATCTCATCAGGACAAGCCAATGTAACTGTTACCAACTCCTACAGTTTAGCTTTAACTGCAGCAAACACAAGGTAATTCTACAGAAAATGWTGCACTGTGTAACCTTGTCCCATGGGAGGCATTATGCTTTGAGCTGCCCATTTCTAAAGTGACCCTGAAAAAAACAGTATCAGGATTCACTTTCCCAACTTAATACCATGCATAGCAAAAGCACTGCGTGAAAATCGGCAGAAGTTTTCCCCATTAGAAGCATCTGAATGTTTTCCCAAGCATTATTGTTTCATTGCCAATTACAAGACAAAGCCATTTTTTTCACTACAGAACAGTTGACACCAAATAGAAAATCTGAAGATTTGGTTTTACAGATTGCCTGACAAGATAACGGAACCATACAGACAAGCTTTTTTTTTTTTTTTTCTTGCTTTTTTTTTTTTTTTTTTTTTTTTTTTTTTTTTTTAAAGAAACTATCCAACAACACAGAAAATCAGTTTTCTAACTGTATCTGGAAACATGCTGCACCCACAAAGGTCTAGTGTGCATGTGTGCGTCTTTAAACAAAGTTAATGATAACACGTATTAAATTCAGCAAAATGATCACGTTCTACGAAAATGCACCTATGTGGGGAACTGTACATACATTAACACAGCATGTGTGCGTGTGAATGCACAGATACACATCCCCAACCTGCAAATTTATATTTTAACTTGAGTAAATCAGAAACTCTTAATTTCGCTTGTGAGTCTTGGTTCTCTTTGCTATGTTTCATGTCTTTCAAAGGCCTTGCGAATGAGATGCTGCAGTGCAGCATAACTCAGGGATTTAAAATAAAACTAAAAGTTTCCCAACTA
>NW_026623263.1:3751912-3762060 GCF_030028575.1 Malurus melanocephalus
TTAATAGAAATACAGAAAAACACTGTGTTTCTTCACTTATATCCCCATGCTTTTTTTTCTGTATACAGTAGTCTGAGATCAAATCAAAACTGGAGTGAACAATATGGTACATTAAAGACAAACAACTCTGCAGTGAATAGGGCCTTTGGCAGGACTTAGCTCTGTGCATTAAGGAGGGAGAGAAATGCAGAGGCCACACAATATGTAAGTACCAAAGAAAACCCACTCATGCCAATTTGAGGGCGTAAACAATCCCTGCAAATTGCACAGACCCTGTGTAGGCAGAACATCCCCTTAAGAAGCCCTAAGCACTCATCTGTACAACATAGTGCTTATTTCTCATTGTTGCTTGTGCAAGAAAAGCAAGTCTCAAATCTGCACACACACTATTTTTTTTTTCTGCTACAGCCACACACGAAGAGAAGTTGCACAGCACACAGGAATGAATTGTATTCCATACTGGGCTGGGCATGCTAAGGATATGGCCCACTGACATAGCAGGGGTTTTCTTAACACGAGGAGAATTAGATCCAAATGCCTTAACCATGAAAAAATTTCTTGACAAATGCTACGTGAAACATCAATTCAGRTTACATATACTTTGCCTACAGAGAAAAAAATACAATTTCACTCTTAAAATATTTAACATTCAGAAATTAATATACGTCCGAATAATATCTTGGATTGCTACAAGTGTTAAACTGCTGTATATTGAACTAATCTGTAACTTCAAGCCCAGTAGTATAACTGGCATGCTAGAGTAGTTGTTGGTGTCTTTCATAGTATAAACCAGTTAGTAGTATAACAGATTTGCATGGTCCTACAGGGCTGAAAAAAGTGTGGAATGAGGAAGGGAAGGCATGAAGACTAAACCTCTATTCAGGAAAAATATTCAGAATAATTTTCTAAGTGATGACTATCATGAAACATTAATATTTGTTGCATCTTGTTTCCTGATATAAATTCTATTAAGAAAATACATCTATAGGAAAGCAAAGACAACCCACAAAAAAAATAAAATAAAAAAAATCACAGAATCAAAATAAAATCAAAAGCCTTACAGCCTCAGAACTGAAGTAACAATGCAAAAATGAAAAGATAATATAAATATTACTGGAGACTGGCAAATTTCTTCTTCTTATTTCCAATACATTAGAAAGCACTACATACTTTGAAATAAAACACAAGGATCTCTGCCAGACCTATTGTGAGAGAACTCCATGGGTCTCACTCTTTTGATTGTGTGYGCAACTCTCTTTAATAGTAATGACCTTTGAATCTTCGGGGAAGAATAATTTTGTACGCTCACTCAGTYAAATATTTTCCAAGATTTCTGTGAACTTCATTACTTTATTGATTTACTTGATTTGAATGTGTGAATTTCCTCAGTGGTCAAGACAATAAATAACCACTGCAAACCATGGACAGCAAACTATGACAGAATTACTAGTAACTCTGTTTTAGTGGAATTTATGTATTTGTTTCCTGTAACCAAACCAYGACTTTGTAAGTCTCTGGTGCCCTGAAATTATGGAACTGTTCACTTTGATACTTTGCCTCAGCCTACAGACTTCTGAAAATAAGTATCATAGCCTAATCTTTTTCAAAAAAAGATATTTTCCAGTCCTAATTAGTTCTGTATGGTATTCAAATATTCCCAGTAAAGGTGGAAACTTTTTTTTCCACAATACCAATATAAAAAAACAAACCTAGGCAACAGATCAGAGAAACTTCCTTCATGTGAAATGAAAATACCTTTACAGGCTGACAAAAATTCTGTCACAGGAGGTCAAGAAGTCATTTATTTACTGTGAAGGTGAATTCGTTCTGAGATCCAAACTATCTACACTCTAAACTGCAGTAGCAAAATATCCCCATTTTTTTCTGCAGTTACTAYCAAAGAAGGATATACTACTTTTTTGTCTTTCAAATACAAAGACAATCATGACTGAAGATCAAAATGCTTCAAGAAGCAAAYGTAGCATGGTACCGTATTCTAAAGGTATCTCTGAAACAGTATTGTTGGACTCAGTGATATTTTGTAATGTTCATATATTTTTTATTGAACAAAGCAGCTTTGAAGCTTATCAGGCACTGCCCAACAAAATATTTAGTCAAAAAAAATTTACGAGCTTTTTAAACTTTGAGCTAGTAGCTCAGTATTCTATACAAAGAAAATTGTAAAATATTTCATAGTTTTAATTCTCAAGCCAACTCTTGCTGGCTCCCTGTACATTAAAAAAACCAAAACAAAACAAAAAAACAAAACAAAACAAAACAGCAACAAAACAAGAAAATTAATAACAAAAAATAATCACCAGGAAAAATATCCTTAGGCAAAAGAAATTTTTAAAAAAGAGRACAAAAAAACAAGAAAGAAAAACAAGCTTAACCTGTAGATATGCTTGAGAGAAGACTATAGCCTAAAGAAAATTCAGTATTGCATAGCATAGTCTAAAAATTCAGCTTTCAGCGAACAGAAAAGGAAAAAGATAAGCAGTTTGGTATTGACAGTTTCCATCAATGATAGTTAGTCATCCAGTACTATGTACAGTATTATACATTGTATGCCATTGAAAGTCCTGTTTTCTGCAGTCTTAAATATATTCTTAAAACAGGATTTTTAATCATCTGAACAAAACACTTCCTGGCACTTTGCTATTACAATTACTCTGAACAACATACTGTAACTGAAGTCCTTTTAAAGTGTCCCTTAGAAATGAAAGTGCCACTCTGCTACATATCATTCACCAGAAACCAAAATAAAACCACAATGCTGTATGTCTGGATCCACTGAGTGCAGCAACACCATTCCAAGTCAGACTGTGACCACAAAATTTCAATAACTGAGTAACACAGACCTCTTATACCTTGTGTCTGGATAATCCAATGTTCTAGCTGGTAAAGCTTCAGAAGTGGTCGTAAACAAGCACCATGCTTAAAGGCCTCTATGTCCCTGCAGGGAGATCAGGTTTGGATTTTTCTCTTGTGTTTTTCTTTTCTTAATTATACAAAAAAAAAAAAAAAACACTTCAGATTACAAACATACATTCACAGCTTAACGCTGTGATCTCTCCCACTGCAGTTGTGAAGGAAATCTCTAGTCCCATCTGAAGACAGATAGCTTTGATACTGCAAATTCTTCAGTAAAGCTGAAAGAAGCCTTTTCTCTCCAGAGGCCTCAATGTTGCCAAATCATTTCTTAAAAAAAAAAAAAACCCACAAACAACCCAGAATATTAAGATCTTCATCGCCTCTGCTGTGCATATACTGGGTAGGCTAGTGTGACATTGAGAGAGTCATTGTGCTGCACAAGTGACGTGTGTTGGTAATGTAGCACCAGTTCTTTGAGCGAGTTGTACAAGTTATATGGCTCTGCAAATCCATACCCAGTAGGTGTTTTGTTTATCACACAGTGCTTTACTTCACCATCCACCCTAAAAGAAACAAAAACAACCAGTTTTTAGTTTGTGAGTACAGTAAAATTAAGACAGAAAATAAGGTTCCAGCAATAAATCTTAAAAATGCTAGTCAGTACATAGAATTCATCTCTTCCATGGTGGGATAACGGTAAAAACCTAGGTTTAGTCCAAATTCATGATGTCATGCTGGCTTAGGGAGGCGGAAGATAAGCAGGACTTAGCAGCTGCATGGAAAGGAGTGAACACATGTTCTGGTCTCCCTACCAAGAGAGGATCCTCTGTGGGAGTGTCACAGGTTGGAGTTGTGTAGGAAATGGAGCAGCAATAAGAACGACCTGAGGACTTCTTGACCTGCTTCTAAGCCCAAAGGTCCAATTGTGCATATGCAAGTGTCTATCTGTCCCCAGCTCAAGGTAGGCCCCTCATATGCTGGTTACATCATTCACAAATTAGGGTACATACACCACAGAGCAGGCATAGCAGCCTTGTTTGCTGCTCTCTCGAACAAGGAATGTTCCGTCTCGCTTTCCCCGCAGCAGATTTTCAGCTTGGCTTCTGTTGATATTTCCCACATTCCATGTTCTCTCATCATGATGGGGCAAGTCCTCATCATCTTCTACCATAGAGTATTGGCTGCAAAAATGAAAAAATGTGTTTGTGAAACACAGAACAAAATCCACTAATTAAGTAGTCTTCACTCCATGTTACAGTGGTTAGCAGGATGCCTCCTTGGTAAAACTAGGGATTTAAACTGGTAAAATATAAGCTATGTTTCTTTTTTCTTTGAAAAACACTAATGTAAATCTTAGGAAGACTATAAAAAGATGATGTCTTGTTTTTCACAATATGCTGTGAGCATTTCTGTACTTCTACCATTGCTCATTGTTTTGGTAAATAGCAAGCCCAACAAAATCAGTACCCTGTGAGTCAGCTTCATTTCCAAGTGTTCCAGCAGAACACTTGGTCAGCAGTGAAAAATCACGCAAAAATCAAGCTGCTGCTTGGAGAGCATCTGAGCAGTTGCACAGGGAGACAGAATTAATTATTTATAGGGAAGATGGCTTTGTGGAAAGGTACAATGGTAGAGTGCTTCCTCTCTCTTTCTCTCTCTTTACAAGCAGATTATGAGAAGAGCAATATGGGGCCTGCTCTACTAAATCAGCCACCAACTATAATGTTGATTCAGAATTACAGACAACCCTCTAAATTAAAGCAAGCATCTGGCTCAGCTGTGTGGACACCACTTCAGGATTCTGCAGTTTCAGAGCTCCCCACTCCCACAGCAGCCTGCACTGACTGGCCCTGCCTCTCCTGCTCAGCTTGCTACCAGTCTGTGTATGGCTAATGCAAGTATTCTCTCTGTAATAGGCCTTTTAGTTTTCCTCGGTCTAAGAAAAGATGACTTCTCACTCATGCACAGTTCTGTCTTTCTTAAAGAACCTCAAAGAAGTCCACAGAAATCAAAAATCTTACACAAAATTCAATTTTTCCTAAAGGAAAATGGTTCTTTTGTTTCAGACAACATTCTCTATGGGTCCCTTATCCCATCACTCTTTTGACATGGGTTCAGTAGTGGCTCTGTTTTCAACCAGCATCTAGAGAAAATGTTTCTTGGTTTTCATCCTGCTTTTTATATTAGTTTATCTTTTTCTGCAACACAACTTTAGAAAAACAGCCATATTCTAAAAGTTTAATTTTTCAGCAGTTACCACTCCTTGCTGGCAAGGAGTGTCAGCATGAGAGAAAATGAAGGTTTTCTCCAAACAGTTTCACCTGCTATTTTGACGCTACACTAAACCTACAGAGTAGCATTGTTCTTTGTCTACTGTTTAAGTGATAGGAACACTTGGAAGCAGATGCCTATATATTTTATCATCTTTAAGTTGTGCTAAGACTGAGAAAACAACATGGTTTTAAAATGTCTATGTCATTTTTATCTCCTGCTTCTACCACAGCGATAACCACAATTTCCAGGGTAACAGTAGCAGACTCAATAAACCAAGCCAAATTAAAATAAATGTGGACAAGAATGCAAATCCACTAAAGAGTAATTGTCAGTCTGCTGCTTTCATTGTACAGGCAACCAGGCAGCATAAAAGGCATGCACAAGAAACTAACATAGGCAGAAAATGTTGACATAAAAATTACTGAGACAATTTTGATTTTTCTGTTTGTTCATTTTCCACTGTTATTATACTTCAGATTTTTTTTTGTCTTGCTTATATTTAAATTTGGTCTATGTTTACACAAGCCAAGCACATTTTGCTTTTTTTCCCAGGAATGAAATGAAACATATTCMTCAGCCAAGCCCTGTCAGAACCTACAGTAAACTAAACTGCTTGAAATGACAGAATACTATCCTGCCATTTTCCAGAGAAGTAAAATAGACCACAAAACCAGAAAGATACTCCTCAGCACATACAAATTTATCATCTCCAGCAGCAATGTGACATAATGATGTGGGTACCACTATACTGGATAACATCATGGTACCCCCACAGACGAAATTTGGAAAAAGCCTGCTTACACGTAGGAGATCTTTTGAACAACTAATCCATACATATGGCATCTCTCTAAGATACTAACACCTTATGAACTTAATTTTGCTGGTAAGAAAAAAGACACGGGTTACATTTCAGTGCTTTGCTATACTAACTTGACTATGCACTACCCTGAAAAAAGAAGAGTGGAGGGTGAGACAGCATCCTTTCTAACACTTGCATTATGTAGGCTGTCATGTCTTAACAGTGTGCATTGTTACTGCAGACCTAGGCTTGAGATTTCCTTTGTGTCGTCCAAGATTTAAATATGCTTTATCTCACTTTTGTATTCAGATGATTTGAAACATCAGAAATATTTAAATCTTCCAATACTTACTCTTCTGCATTTTCATTTCCAAGCCATTCATTTAGCTTCTTTTGCCGAACACCTTTTTGAGTCAGCCACCTGGACAATAATTGCAAATAAAATTAGTTTTTAGTCAGAAAAGTTGGATACAATTAAAAAACCAAACTGAACATTTGTTAATTCATGATACTCACATCAAGTACTGATCTCTTGTCTTCCTCAGCTGTATGAGGTCTGGCTTAATGCTGTTCATACGCTTGTCTATCTCTCTGTATTCAGCTGCTTGCTTCTTTAAGTCTTCTTCTAATCTGCGCCTGCTATCCACAATTTCACTTATCCGAGACTTCAGTTTTTCATAGTTGTGCATGATTCTAGACAGAACAGCGTAGTCAGTTACACTCTGATCTCTTATTCATAACTATATAATCTACTATTTAGAGGTACAGACACTTAAGAGAACAAATTATTTCTCTAGATGTAGTTATACATTTTGCCAGTTCACATCTTCCCTATTGGAAGCTTCTTTGCTTACAAACAAACTTGTCACGTTGCTTCAGTTTTAGGCAGACGTATACTTGGCACTGTTTGTTTTTTCAAAAATCATACAATTTGATATGCAAAATCAAATACTGACCTTTGTATTTCTTTTTCATTTCCTTCTCGTTTAAATTTTTCAATGTATTCCTTACTGTATCTTTCTTGTGTTTGGCACTGCTCTTCAAATATTTTTATTGTTTCATTAAATGCCTCAATGGCTGTTCTTTTCATTTGAATTTCCTAAAAATAAAATAATTATTATTACAGTTGTTATCAGACAAAGTGGAAGATTTATTGGCCTGTATCAGAGAAGCACTTCAGTATACTGTAGAAGAATATCCTTTCCATATCCCTTTAGCAAAACATATTCCATCTGCAGAGTCTTATGGCAGAGAGACAATGGGCCTATGCAAAAGGCTACCATGACAAGCTTTCCATGATGAGGTTAATCAAGAAAGTAGAACTGCTGAAAAAAACCCGGTTACAATCTTTGCTTTGTGTAAATAAATTGATGCTTAGACCCTTATGGCAGCGCACTTTGCCCTTTGTACCAGCTTAAGTCCTCAGAGGCACACCTGGCTTTCTGCAATAAAGGTGGCCTGGACAGGTCTCAGGAGGTTATCTAGTTTATTCTCCTGCCCTGAAATACCTAGTTGAAAGCAAAGTCTTAAGTCATTAGTTCAAGTTGCCAGCAATTTTCCAATTTTCTTCAATTATTTTTAGGCGTATTTCCTGCACCCTTTAAGAAGCAGTCTGGATTTTGGGTCTGTAAAAACTGGTTCTGGGCACTAATTCACTTGCACTCCAAAGAGAGGCCAAAAATTCATTAAGCTGAAAGAAGGACAGAGGCAGCTTTTCATTCCCACATTGCATCAACACGTCTTTTTATCTTGCAGACCCTTCAAAAACTCACAATAAAATGCAATGCTTTCCTAAAAATGTGTCTTGAAAACCATAACTCAGCTTGATGAGGTCAGTGCGCAGAAGTTGTGGCAAATCAAGATAGTTACGTACTTGACTTGGATGCAGCTGTCAAACTCGGGCACAGGTTGCTTAGTTTACAGGTGGTGTCTGTTCAAACCTGACTAAGTAACTGCACTATTCTGAGCAACCACTTCAGGACAATGGCAGTGGTGGTAGAAGTGAGGAGTGGGAAGATGACAGTATAAATTCACATTAATAGTCTTCAAAGTTTTCCACTCTCCCTTTGATTCAAATCAAGCTCACCTGAGATGTTCTTGTGTAGTCTTCATAGAGTCTGTCATATTCTCTGCTTTTTTCTTGGAACTGGGTATTATATTCATGTAACTTCTTTCCCACTGCTTCAATGCTATCCTCTTTTACAACTTGATCCTGGAAGGATGAGCAGAAAGAAAGGTATTTGGTAAGAAGACAATTATAGTGCACAGATTTTCTGGATTAAACTGCTTGAAATATCTTAGATAATTACATGGAAATGTGATTTCACTTTCACCAATATGAGGATATAATATACTAAATGCATAATATGCAAATGAAAAATTAATGACAAAAAGGAATTTTTTATTTCAAGTATTTAGCTTTATACTGAAAACTACATATTTCAGCACTAAGTGGGATATTTATTCAGGCTGTTTATTTCTTAATAGTGTATCTGCAGTATTTAAAGTTTTAAATACATGCAAAGTGTGGAGCTGGTTTTAAACAAAAATATCAGGTTTTGTACCCACCTAATTTTTTCAAACATTAACAGAGCTGAAGTTCTTAATGATAAATTACTTCCTAGTCTGCAATAATTTCTCCATACTTAAGTGAAAGGCAAAGAAAATAAACTAAATTACCTGCTGATACTTAGATACTGGGTAGAGTAATTTTACATCCAGTTTAGGATTATACTGGGCTAGAGATTCATTCCGGTAGTGGTTTATTAGCTCGACCACAGAGTTGAAAGTTAATGGGTCAGAAAAACCGTATTTTCCATCTCGATGAAAAATTTTGATTAATTTGTTATTTCCTCCTTTCCTGTAAATGAAGTATATTGAAAAGTTAGGCATGCTGCAAGTATTATTTCCTAAAGAATATTCCACATTTAGTGCAGTTATTGCATTTTACTATCAAGTATTACAGACCTAGTATAACTAGTCTTACCTCAGTGTAAGTGTGTAGTCCCCATGCATTTTGGTTGAAGCATCTCGTACCAAAAAGGTACCATCAGCTGTGTCTCGAAGTTTCTCATTTACTTCTTCTCTAAAATGAAACCAAAAGTAACCAATCATTTAAATTAGTTCTCATACATTTATTCTTTCATGGTGCTCTAAATTAAAATTCAAATGCTTTGAAATAAATAAGTTTTAGAAGCCTTCTATATCTTGATATTAAGACAAATATTTAATACCTTATTTAAAATTGCTAGAGAACAACTGGGATATAAAAATGGCATACTCTGTACTCTCACTCTGGATAAAATTATTATTCATGCAAAGGTCTTTCTGCTTGTTCATACAAGTCTGTACACTTGGAGCAGCCAGTGCTGGTTTAATATACCTATATATAGTACAGACAAAAATGTTGCTAATATATAGCACTTGTTAGTCTGACTGGCTAACTATTGTGCCTCCAGTTGAGGTTCTGAATGAAAGACAAGAAGAAAATGATTTCTTTCTTAGTGCTCCCTTTTCATGCTTGCATTTCATATAATTGTCTTAAAATAATAGAGCAATCGTTTTGCATACTACGTTCTAACTGACTGCCAGCAACTTTTAAGTCATGTTTGTAATAAAACGAACTCTTAATACATTTTTGGTGGAAAACATCCAGAATTTACTCTTAGAACCATGATTTTTCTACACTCAAAGCACAATACATATACACAGAACAGCAAAGCAAGAATAGCATTAAGTCAAACACAAGAAAGAAATACCTATCTTGAGGTGATTTACCTTGAGATATCTCCCCAGTACCATTCAGCGTCTTGTAATGACATGTTGTTATTCATGCTATTGTTAGTTACAGTATTAGGTTTCGGTGGCTTAGGAGGCAGGGCTGTAAGTGAAAGGGGGGAAGAAAAGTTGTAACTCACTGAAAACATGACCATATATTCCGTGAAATTGCACATTATTACATGAATTTTTTAATTATATGAGTGCATTAAAAAAAGAGCTGGTTGCCAAATAGAGTTGTGCATCAGTAAGTCTGTAAAAGACATTACAGAAATCAAGACGCTGCACTGAAAACAAAATAATTCAAAATGAAGTTGTACTGTTTCAAAAAATGGTATCATCTTGCAAAAATAAATTTTAAGGAAAATATAACACCATACCCTACTCCTCCCCCTGCCAAGAAAGCATTTGAGAAAAAAAAAAA
>NW_026623264.1:0-105546 GCF_030028575.1 Malurus melanocephalus
CAGTAATTTCTTCTACCCTTATTAGATTTTAACCTATCAAGAGTGATCCATTGGCTCAGTTGCATTAGTGATTCCTGCATCTTGACTATCCATCTCCTCAAGCTCCTCAACAGAATTTCCCTTTTGTGCTTTAGACCTTGCAGGGAATGTTGTTCCCACAGAATTCACCATGTTACCATCAGTTGATTCAGTATTCAAGTGTTCAGTACCACCTGGTGCAGAAAACGATTCAGGTAAGGCAGCTTGAAAGCTCCCAGTTTTAGCAGTTGAACTCACTGCCTCTACTTTTCTTTGAGATACATCAACTGATGCTGACTGCTCTGTATTCTGATCCCGCAAATGTCTATCCATTGAAGCCTGAATAGAAGAGACCATTTCCTGCAACTTTTTTCTCTGTGCCTCAATCAAAGTGGGGTCAAGCTGCCTGCTGTCTCTCATTGTCACAACTCCCGGAGCAATTCGAATAAGCTCACTGTTACCAGATGCAGCTGTGAATACAGAAGGCTCAATTTTAGCAGAAGGACTGAAGTCGGTCTCTGTGCTATGCTTTCTTAAAAGTGGTGTTTCCCTGGCTCTTTGATCATGTTGTTGACTACTAGATGCAGTTCCTAGGGAATGACCCTTTCCTTGAAATGCAGTTATGTTATGTAGTTGTTCAGATTTCTTTTTCACCACTCCACCACTACCCAGCTTCAGCATTCCATGTGAAGGACTTGCTTCTCTGCTTCTTGAAGTAGCTTCTGCTCGCACTTGACTTAAGGCCTCTTTAACCAGCTCTTCAACATCAGGACCGATTGGGAAGTGCCCAGCAGCATCCACACACAGCTCTAATCTGTCTTCTGCTGCATTGTACACAAAGTTTTTACCAGGCAGATGTGGAAAAGTGCAGTGCTTGCCATCAGCCAAACCTATGAAGACAGAAAAAGTTATTCAAAACACTAACATGTTTTAAAGCATGCTCTGAACACACCGTAATAGTAACTAATGTATTTAAATTTACTGAATCAAGTATGTAAAATCAAGCACACTGAAAGTTTCTACTGTGGGAGAAAAAATTTAGGCTTTTATGCCATACGATAGTAACTACAGTATGCTGCAAAGATTCTACTGCCTTCTGTGATGACTCTGATGAAGAGACAATACTGTAATATTACAAGATAAAATAACCACCTCGCTATGACTTGTAGTTCTATGCTTCCAGTAATGTAAAACAAGCCAAATCCCATCACTACCACCACCCCACACCCTCCAAAACCACACAAAACTAAATCAGCAAAAATCAAAAACTGACAATGAGCACATTTCAAAACACTATCTGGAGAGAAATACTATTTAGAACTGTACTAGAACAGAACTGTATATACTAGTTAGAACTGTAGCAGAATTTCAGGTTGCGTAACTGCTGCTAAGCCTGAAGAATTTCAAATTCACTGTTTTGTCTTCTCAGAGAGGAAGTGTTGCTAGATAAACAGAAGTATTTCAAGCTTATTATATTTAGTAGTCCTGGAGATTATAACTATTAGCCTTTACAAAACAAACATAAGGCATAATATTTTTGATCTGCTGTTCATTTCATTGTCCCACTTATCTGTTTGACCAATCTGTTAAAACTGAGAGTTCACGAAAAGATTTTAAGTTCTGAAACTTCTGTGTCAAAAATGGACAACATTTTTTACAGTTTTTAACACAAAATAACCCTTTCAATTCTGTCCCATGCAGGCTGCAGCAAAAGCAGTAAGGTATCACTTCAATGATGGTGGCTTTCAGTGAGTTAAAAGCTATTTGCAGATGAAAACTTGGCTGCAACCATTCTCTTCACTTTAGTTCCATCAACTATGCATGGAGAGCTACAATGAAAACAACACTGTTTAAAAGGTGCCAGGAATAGGTAGAATACTGGGATTTTCCTCACATTCTCAAAATTCTTGAAGAAAACCACCAGAAATTATTCAGAAGGGAAAAAACATAACAAGCAAATACTATGTTATCAAATACCATGCTTTCAAAATGAGTATTCTGGGCATCAATGAAAAAGATCATTCAATAATTTGATAAATTACACTGTTTTCATATTAATGAACTGATTGACCAATCTCACTCATCCTCCACAGCTTCTGATTCACATGTGCACAATTACATAGAATCTACAAATAAGATTTGATTCTGAGAGCTTCAGACATGTAGCTCCTTTCTTTACATATCCATGGGAGCCAATAACCAAACAGACAAAACACAAGACAAAATTCAACCTCAAACCTTCAAACTTAGCCTGAAGCACATATTTTAAGTACATATCAACTCTCATTTGCAAAAGAGGGAACTGTAATAATTCCTATGACTGAATAAAACTGGCTCTGAAACTGCAATCCCAAAATCTCAAAGTAAAATCTTAAACAAGATCTATTAAATCAAACTTAAATTGATTAACAGTACCTACACTCCACAGAAAGCTTTGTTCCAAAGGTCCAGTATAGTAGTGCATAATTACATTACCTAAAAGATTACAAATAGGTAAAGAGCTTCTCATAGTGGAAAGATGAGTCAGACTGCTGCACACTGGAACTGTAAAAGCGTGTAAACACTGAAATAGTAATTACATCTACCAAGACAGTCAGTATTTGAAATTAGTGCACTTCTTTGTATGCAGGTGGTTTACACTATCATCTCCCATAGCCTATTTCTTACACAGTCAGTTGGGAAAATGGCTTTTTAGCCAGACATTTTCTGTGAGTTTGGTTAAAAGTCCTTGGATTCATTTCAGGTTTTCAAGTCTGGCTAGCCATTAATTGGTCAAAAATGCTCTTTCCATCAGGCACGGTTTAAGCTGATACACTAGACACAAACAATATGCCAGTCTTTACTGTACAAGCACAGTAAAAGAAGGAAAACTAGAAGGAAACACATCTCCTATAAAACACTTACATGCTAACTCTATCACGCAGGCTAGTAATTCAATGAGAGGTAGTGGGCATTGAGTATGCCACACATTTTAATAAACTTCCAGAAACAACTAAGATAAAGTTATGTTTGATAAAACTGCCTAAGAAAAAATCAAACAGCAAGAAAGCAGCAAAGGAACGATTATAATACATGAAACCACAAGAGCTAAACTATGAATGCAAAGATTTCATCAAGAAATTGATGAAATTTCTTTGAGAGAAAATAACTCCTCAGTACTTTCTTCTCTAATGAAACAGTTGTTATTCTTCACAGGCAGTATTTGTAAAGCCACCTAAAAATCAAATGTATTTTACTTGTTTGGTTATTCTGCACAAAGCCCAAGATGCGACATTCAGTAACACAGGAAGGGGATGGAGAGCTTTGCTTTTGAACAATAATCTTAGGAATATGAAAAAAATTAACCAACTGTTTAAATGTAAAACATGCACTATCCTGTAAAAATATCAACTAAGAAGCACACTAGAAAGATCTCTCTTTATCCAGTAAGTGTTTTAAACTATAACAGGAATAGGTCCTGTGATTTTTTTGTTGTTTGATCTTTACAGGAGAAAAAAATTAAGAAAACAAAAAATCAGTTGACTTTTTTTGGTCATATTCTCATTTAAAAAGAAGAAAAGAAGCAGTTGTTTGTACAATTCGGGAAGCAGAAAATTCAGAAAATAAGGTTTACACGCAGTGTAGTAGGTTTAGGCAGATTCCCTAGTTCTAGTCTGTCTGAGGGAGCATTAGGAGCTCTCCAATATTGTAAGAATGAAAATTTACCATAGTAATAGAATTAAAAATATATATTTATGCTTCCAAGTGACTCAATACTAATTTACAATTTTCAGGATTTGAAAACAGAGGACGGAAGGAATAAAAACAAAACTAAAAAAATACCTGTTGTTTTCTTCATTATGCTGTAGAATACTCCACCCTGCTGAAACAACTGAGGAAGCCCCTTCGCATACGACCAAACATCTTCTCCTGCAAAAATTAAACATGATCATTAAAATTAAACAGTTGCACCTTTATATTACAGACAACGGCTGAAAATGTAACTCCTTAAATCAAAAGCTGAGTCCCCACTCTCTTCTATGCTATTAAGAATTTGAATTTTTATTGAAAATGCAGAGAACAGAAGTCCAGGACATTAAGAAACTTTCAGAAAAACATACCACTGTCTGCAGTCCAGTATCCTACATGTTTCTGTATAAAGGTTCCCAAATTTGATTTGATCCCATGTGCAGCTCGTGGTACTTTGCCAGGCCCTAAACACGAGTCTCCATTCCCTTCCTACCTCTGCTTTCAATGTTAAACTAGGAAATTACTAACACCCTTCCAAAATTCAAGCACATATTTTCACTCATTCAAACTTGAATTCTGTATCTCTACACCTTCTCAAAAATCAGAGCTCAATTTCACAGCTGCCACACTGAAGACTTAATACTGCAGCTGAGACACAAACATCCACCCAGGCAGCTGCACAGAAGGTCTGTCCGTACCTTGCTTTTCTTGAGAGTTAGAAACAAAATACCAACCAAGAGGCCCCAGCAGTCCTGTATAACCAGCATTTTTCAACAATGGCAAAAATGGCATTGAAATGTGACAACTTTAAATGCCATGGAGAGAAAAAAAAACCCAACCTAGACTACACAAGGAAAGAAATATAAAGAACAGAAAAATTGCATTACAATGATGGAATATCAGTGACCTAACAGCACCTGTTCAATTAGTTCAGCTCCACATTTTGCCTACACCCTTTTCCTTATTTTGCTAACCACTTACCTGCTTCAGAGAAGTGACGTGCTTAGCTGTCTAAGCAGTGCAAACAGAAAGTACTGATAAATTCCATTCTCCTGATGCAGAAATAACTACTGCGCATACACATTTTCTGAAAAAAAGTGGTTTTCCCGCTTTCAAGGAAACATTCAACTCATATTGAGTTATTTCAGATAGAAATTGCCCCTTCCTGCAGGGATTGAAATCTCAATAATCACATGTCTCAAATATCTATTAAGATTGGAGAATATAAATCTTCTACTATAGTTAACTGGATGCACTAATCACTTGGATAGAGATAACTGGAATGTGTGAGGCTTTATAATATTACACACCAATATGTCTTTACTTCCTGTTATAAGGAAAATGAAAGAGCTATTTTTAATAGCTTCTACCTACTGAATATACGGCACATCTAAATCCCTCCTTGCATTTCTTTACTGCATATTGCACAAGGTAACTGTGACTATTCTCCTGTTCCACTCAGGCACATGAGACACAGGACTTCTTAGGCTCCCCTGCTTGTCTGTTTCCTCACAATTGCCACTCACCTCTCCACCTCAGGCATTACTCAAGTCCCCATTCTCTTTCCAGAGGTACAGTGCACATTCACCACATTCTGTCTTTAGACATTTTAAAGACAGGAGACCTGCATAATCTGATTAATTTTGAAAGCATTCCCTCACACCATATAGGCTCAAGTTCATTGCATTCATTTGCACATCAAGCTCATAAATCTGGCTTTCACTTCCAAAAAGAACATCCAAGTAACAAGCCAACTACTCTTCTTACTAATTTTCCATTATCCACTGAAGGAGGTCTTCAGTCACTGCTACCTGTATCCTTATTCTTATTTACGACCTGAAATGCACATCCCTATACACAATGGCTCCAGAGCATCACTTCTGTGCCTCTTCCAAATCTTCTTGATGGTTTAAACACTGCCCACCGGAATCAACATAACCACTGCACTGAGAAATAACACAATACAGCTGTCAATCCACCAAAGCCTGAAGAGGCCACAGCCAGCAGGACTCCATACTAAGGACTCCTTTATTGCTTCAAGCAGTCCATGATTATTTGAAGGGCTCCTTTTCATTTCACAAAACAACCACTGGACTTTTAGAAGAAGCCCAGTTTTAGACATTACTGACATTTTCCAAGGAAAGATCTCCTATTTGCTGTGGGCATAATTTTTCAAGCTTTGCACAAGGGAAGCATCACTGTTTAGATAGCCTTTTATGCAACACTAACAAGGACTACATGCAGGAAAGCATGGAGAGCAGGCCTCGCAATACAAAAGCATCAGCCACTGAAAGAAATACAAATTAATGACACTGTTTTGATAGAGATCTCCCATTGGAAGAACAAAAAAACCTCACAGCTACAACTGGACTTTCCCAGATCAGAGGAACTAGTATGTGTGACTCAACTAAACTACATTTGAGGTTTGCACATTTTTGTTGTCAGTTGAGTTTTACCAGTTGTTTTGGGTTTGTTTGCCATGGCAGCGAGATATTTATAGGTCACAAGGTAATTTGGATGATCATTGAGTTAGATTAAAAACTCCCTCAAGACACTACATTTATCAAAGGGAATATGTTCTGTGCATTGTCCCTATCCAGTACACACTTCCTCAGATTAATCCACAACCCCAGAACACTGAGGTATGGTAACAAATCAAGACTGTCCTACCCACAAACATGCCTTGTTCGCTGGCATAAATTAGCCTGCACCTGCTGTAAGCCCAAGATTGTCACTTCATACAGCAGAGAGAACACACAGAAGTGCAAAACACGTATAAACTCCATTGATAAATATACATTATAGGAAACTACAGCTGGCTTAAAAGCAAACTGTTTAATTCCAAGAAAATCCTGGTATCAAATAATACATTTGATTGAAACCTGGCTATTTTTATTCTTTGTGCATGGATGAATTCATTAATGAAAAACAAACCAATTTAAAACAGATTCATATTTGGCTTGCACGTATTCAGAGTGCCCCTGCATGGGTGCAATTAAATCTGGTTTAAAATATGA
The DNA here is from genome assembly GCF_030028575.1 of Malurus melanocephalus. Taxonomy (NCBI): domain Eukaryota; kingdom Metazoa; phylum Chordata; class Aves; order Passeriformes; family Maluridae; genus Malurus; species Malurus melanocephalus. The sequence goes on from NW_026623264.1 coordinate 6,765, forward strand.
TGTTTTTAACATTTTAATGTAAAATGCCAATTCAATTAGTAATTTCCCTATAGAATACCATATTTTTAGCTAAAAAAAAAAAAAAAAAAAAGAGAAAGCTTTACAAAAAAAAACATGCATAATATGTTAAGTAGTCCAGAAATTACAGTATCTAATTTCCCAGGGCTTGTTTTTTAATTATATACAGAAAAATTAAAGAACATGATCTAAAATTCTAAGTAGCTGAGACTAGAAAATAAAAATTCTGGTAGCTGAAATATGAAAGAAATATTTCAGCCTACAGAAGACCATATGAAAGAAAATCTTTTAAGCGCGCAGAATGAATAATTATGGATGTTTGAAGACATCTCCATTATAGGCATTGGGGAAAAGTGTCTGGCCCAGTGAGCTATCTCAACAGTATCCTCTACACATTCTAATCTGACTGTATGACAGGAATGTTTTTAGCAGAACAAAGTTACAAAGCTGGCTCTCAGACCTTTGCAGCAGTTTTTAGCAGTACAGAAATGTCATTGTCATTGAGAAAACGAAGGCTTCTTGTCCCAAAAGGCTGAATATGCCACCTTGAGGAATTGTAACTCTTAGGMAAAGTGCAAGGACTTAGGAAGTTTGTTAATCCATTAAAAATATCACAGTTGTGAACAGTCTAGTAACCAGAATTTTTTCCACAAGTATTTTTAAATGAAAATGAAGACCCAGTGAGAAAAGTGGTGGTATAATAATAGCATCTTATTCAGTAGCTACATAAGGTTTTATATCTGGTTGGTTTATCACTTGCTCCTGCTTTTACTTCTATTAGTAATGCACAATGGATGCAGCCAGAGAAGGGTGAGGTAAATTCTATTATAACCTCTGCTCTTAAAGAAGAATCTAACAGTAGTGATGGCAAAGACAAGACGTGATTCTTGCATACAAAATCAGCTCAGAGTTTATGGATAAGCACCTGTAAAATAATGACAGACTTGAATGCTGAAGTAACCGAGATACTTTTAAAGCTGAATGCTGAAGGGTTTTTTWAAGCCAATAACTATACTTTCAGCAGTATTTCCTGCAGACAAGAAAGCATTCTTTCAAGCTTCATGTCAAAATTAAGACCATTTTAAAACCTTTTTCCTGCACTTTGGACTGGGGTGTAAATGTAAGTGTGACAAGGTGATTCAGCACACTATCTTGCACGAGACACAGGAGTAAACGATCATGCTTGGAAAAGAATCAAAGTTCTGCTTGATGAACTTCTGACATACCACTCTGTAATTACATAATTGTTTCGTTTCTGAAACATCACATGCTTTAGCCACACCAAATCCCTCCAGCAAAAGAGTAGTCTCCCACAAAAAAACTAAACCTGTAAACATGACTATTCAACTGGTTCATAGAGCTGAATGTATAATAATAACAGCTCTACTTCCTGCCAGAAAGCAGCAAGAACTAATGAACAAAACACACAAACAGGGGTGCAGGTCTCCTGAGCTTGAAAGGGAAAATAAAACAGGCACCCAAGAAAAGTCCTTTTGTCTTGAATTATTAACAGTTAGATTTACATGACTGATACTTTATAAATATAGCTTTGCAATTCTATGTCCAACCATTCCAATTCAGATGCAGGTTTAGATTCTTTCAGTTTCTCCTCTGATTATATTCTGAAATAACACTTTTCTCAGCTCTTTACAAAAGACCAGATCATCACGAAATTTAGCAGATCACCTAAGGAGAAAATGTCAAATTGATTTGCTTAAATCAAGACAACTCTCTGTGGGGCCAAATGCCAGGATGTCATCCTATACAAAGGTGAAAATTTGGTCCTCAAACTTCCAATGAGCAAATACTCAGCTTCTCACCTCTGCTCTGAATTTATTCYCTGAAACCTGAGGGAGATGTAGGAAAAAAGGAAGTGTGTAACTTTCACACATACACTTCAGCTGTGTGCCCAATGAGACGCAGGAAAAASAGAGATAGGACAGCAGAGGCAATGCAATCACTTAATTTTTAAGAGGACTTTATAGCAAAGAAAGAACAAGTATCTCATATACTCCACATGYGCATTTTTAAAGGTCACTGACATCATATTAAATGTTCTTCTAATAAAGAAATAAACCTGAGTAACCATGATTTGAGAAAAAAGAAAAAATGTGCATAACTAGAGTCTGCAAAATATGATCTTCTACTTAAAACACATAATTTTGAAGAATAACGCAAAGTCAGCCTTACCCATGAGTGTTGCCAGAAGACAGAGTGAATACATTTCCTTGTCAACTTGTTCTTGCAGATCCTTCGATGAGATCTTACTGGTCACAGCAACGTCTTCGTGCTTCACAGCATGGGCTGAGTGTGCTGAGGCAGCCTGTCTGCCTTCCTCCTTGCCCTTCAGGATTTCTATGGCAATTCTGTCACCATGCTGCAAAGGAACTGGCTCATTTTCCATGCCTTCTTTGGGAGGCAGAAGCTCTTTYGGAGGAAAGCCGTAGCGAATACATTGCAAATATGGGGGAATATTAAATTCTCTCGCTATGCCCTCCTGTAGCTCCAAGAAGGTGGTAGTGCACTTCAATGTAAGCATTGACTGTCTCCCATCATTGGTGGTTATTCGAATTTTCTTTTCTTTTGCAGATGTTGGAGAATAYGGGGTTTTGGTTGGTGTAGCAGGTGCAGACGAGGGCCCTTCCCGAACAGCCCCAGGAGAAGCAGTCCTGGGTTGCCCTTTATGTTCCTGTTTCAATTTTTCACTTTTCCGTTTCTGCATTACAGAAGCTTGGTCCGCAATGTTCTGCTGAATAGTTCTTTCAGCTTTGCTCATATTCAATTCCTCTTTGTGCAAAGTTTTAGTCTTCTGCCCAGTCAAAATGATTTTGGTTGGAAGTTGCGACTCTAACTCCTGTCCTTGCTGTACATCATCAGCTCTTTGGGCATGAGCACCATCGATGTTTACAGGGGTATAATCATCAGGGTTCTTTTTGGCAGTTTGGTGCAGTATTGTGTTGACAACTTTCTGAACAAGAATCTCGCTACCAAATTCACCAGGGAAATGCTTAGTAACAAGTTTCATRGCGACATCATACACGTTGCTGTTCAAAGAGGTGTCACTTTCATACTGGAACCAGTAGACAGTCTCTCTCACCACTCTTCCACCCCACTCTAGAGTTATAGGGAAAGCTTCAGGCAGATTGTCATATTCTTTACCTTCCCAGTAGTGCTTGAATCCACAACCACATTTGCCACCTGTAGACCTAGTATTAGTTCTGTCTCCATCAATATACAAAACAGACCCATCTTCTCTGACACGACGCATTAAGTTACCGTGGCACCAGTTACAAACAGTCAAGTTGCTTAGCCCATAGTCTGGTACCAGCACATCCTTCACRGGGTTGTAAGAACACACCAAACTGTTTAGGGGAAAACTGTAATTTTTGTCAGGCCTTAGCTGGCCATGGGTACTTTTTGCCAGGTTATACAGCTTCCCCCCAGGAGCCAGCCACTCTGGGGGAACGTGATGCTCTGAAAGAGCCCCACAGATGAGGCACCTGTGAAGGCGGTTGTCCATCACTGCTTTTTTGGCAGCTGCAGTGACCTCTTCGGGCTGGACCCCTATTACACCAGTCCTTCTGTAGAAATACTGATGCACATCAGCTACAAGACTGGGATGGATACCGTGTTTACTCATGAAAACCTCCTCCATTGCAGCAACAAGCCTCATCAAGTACTTATCCTGCAAACTTCTGTCTCCTCCAATAATACAACCACCATCGTCCTCTAACATGATGTACTTTTTGATGAGGTCTTGAGGAACTCCCCAGGCTTTAGGAAGTAGCTTCCTAGGCAGCTTAGGTAAAGCAGCACCTTTTATTCCAACCAGAGGAATATAATGGTTACGTCCTGAGCTACTCCATGCAATACAGATCGGCTTGTTCAACATGCCATCTTTTCCCATGCACTTTTCCAGAGGTATTAGACCAGGAAGGAACGTTGCTGAATAATCTCCAGAGCTTCGCATTCCACTCAGGGAGTCTAAMAGGATGATAGGCCGGTGAAGCACATTGGCCAGACCAAAGATGTGAATATTCCTAAGGCCCATTGGCACACCTTCTGGAGGAACAAACAAAGGGTCACATTCATTGATAATGTCCTCCCACTCTGCAGCATCAATAAAGTCATGGAAAAGCGCCTTGTAGTGGCTTAGATTCTCCTCAAAATGCTTCTTTAGATTCTCTCGGAGAGCATGCCAGAACAGTTCCCTGCCAACAAGTGCTCGTGAGACTGCATGGACAAGGCAGTGGCCATCTCCATCCACGTGGACAGGAATGAGGCACTCTTGACTGTTGTTGGCCTTCTTGATGTCCTCCAGGGTGTCGTGCAGGTAGATGAGGCTGCCGGAGCGGTCCTTCCCGTAACCCATGGTTTCGACGTGCTCTGGCTCGATAAGGAAGGCACGGTCGCCCAGGAGGGAGCAATCAAAGATGTCTCCCTGGTTCATCTCCGTAAGGAGCTTGGCTTTGCCAGTCTGCTTGTCCATCCCGTAGCGGGCCAGGATGGGGGCCAGGAGCTTGCAGTGATAGTTGGAGAGACCATTGACTTTGACGAGCTCGGTGTTCCTGCGGGGCGGGCCGGCGCCGCTGACGCCCAGCAGCGCATTCCGCAGCAGGTTGTGCAGCACCAGGTCGGGGTCCGTCACCTCCTCCACGGCCAGCAGCTGCCGCTGCTCGTGGCGCCGCCCGCAGTCCGTGCACTCGATGCTGCCGCTGCCCTGCGGCCCGTGCGCCGGAAAGAACAGCCGCGCCTGGCATTTGGGGTCGGGGCAGGTGCCCGAGAAGATGCGCCGGTCTCGCTTCTTGGAGGCGGACGGAGGCGGCGGCTGCGGCTGCTGCTGAGGGGACGGCGGCGGCGGCTGCTGGGGCTGGGACATCGCTCCGCTCCGCCCGGGCTTCACCCGCACCCGCTCCTCCGCCGCCCTCACAGGCGCATTCCCTGCGCGCCGGACAACGACCACCGCCTCTCAGACGCCGCCGGTGCCGCCCGTGCGGTACCGAGCGCCGCCCGCCGCCCGCCGCCCCCCGCCCGACGCGGAAGCCGCCGCCGCTCTCACCGCCCCTCGGCCGCCTCAGTGCCCGCAGCGCCGCGGCCTCGCGCACTTCCACACCGGCGGCGCACGCGCGGCGCCGCAGGGGCGGACGGGAGTAGTAGTTCGGTCCGCCGCTAGGCTCGGCGTGGAGAAGGGAGCCGAGGGCCTGGCAAAGACTACAGGGACCGTGATGCCATGCAGGGGAGAGAGGGAGGGCGGGGGAGGGTGGGGGAAGGCCGAGCCCCCGCGAGGTTGCTGGGAAGTGTAGTCCGAGGGCGGGTGGGCCGGGAGGGACGCGTAGGGCGCTCGGCGGCGCTTGTTGCGCTTCCTGCGGGAGCGCTGTGGGTAGGAATAGGGTCTGAGGTGACACCTCGCRTGTGCATTCCTGCTCCGTCCCGCTCGGGTGTTGGTCTGAGGTGACATCCCATGTGTACATTCCCCCTCTGTGCCCTCGGGTGCTGGTTTGAGGTGACACTCCAAGTATATCCCTCCACTGCCCCCCTCGGGGRTGGGTCTAAGGTGACACCTCACGTGTACATCCCTCCTCTGCCACCTCGCCCCAGCTCGCTCAYGCCCCGCAGGAGCACCGAGGCGAGGCTACCTCCCGTGTCACCTGTCCCCCTGAACAAGCTCCGGGGGCGGGAGGCTACTCAGCTTCAACAGGTTGCTGCCGGCAAGGGGCTGACAGAAAGGGACAGGGCGGGGCGGGCCCCSGCCTTCCTCTCAGCAGTGCCGCTACAGGGTGGTGTGAGTGCCTGGGCGTGCCCCCGAGGGCTTCCTGGGCACGGAGGTTTCCAAAAGCACGGCAAGCAGCGTGTCCTTCCCGGCAGCGACYCCTGCCAGCCAGCATTCCCCTCCGGCGGCGGCACACGGGCTCTGACCCCAACCTCTGCCCCGACGCCACCGCAGCCAGGCCTGGCGCCGGCGGCTGGGCTGTGCCTGCCCTTTGAGCTCGCCGGGGTTTCTGGAGCTCAGCACACCCTCGTCGGGGTTTCGATTCCCGAGAAGCCGCGTCCGGGAGGTGAGCTATCTGAGCGGAGGTGTTCCCCGGCTGCCGGCTGCTGATAGCGACAAAACAAGGCGCAAGGAGACGCGAGAGCAAGCTGTTAACACGAGTGCTCCCTCCAGCTGGTGCTACGTAAGGCGATAGTGAGGGAACGGAGMTGGCGCTTACGTTATCTCCAGTGGCCGTCTGAAATTGTACTTTTGCCAAAATGTAATGGAATAATGTTCACAACTTCCAGCCTAATTACACTGGGCTGGCAGCGTATTCATGTGGAAAGCTCAAGAAGGGATACTGTCAGCAAACGGGGGAGTTAAGTTCTCTGAAAGCTATTCAGATAGAGATTTATCCTTAAATTAAGGAAAATAAAAGCTGTATTTTGGAGGACAAGGTGGTACCTCACTAGATAATACCAAGTACCRGTGACCTACCCCTAGCGACACAAGGGCAGAAAAAATTACTGCTTCCTTCCTCCTCCATCGTCCTTGTTCTACCAAACAAACATCTGGAATTTACATCCCAAGGCCTCACCTATTCTATAGACACTTAAATGATCTAAAATTCGAATAAAAATCATAGGGATTGTATCATAGAGATAGTGCTGTGCTCGTACTTTCCAATACAAAGAGCATGTTTCATTTTCATTAATCCATTAAAAGTAATTTATGCATCTGACATTTAAACTAAAAGATTCAGATGATTAATACATACAGAAAAAAAAAATCTGTTTCTGTGCTTTATCACAGGCTTAAGGAAAAAAATGGCTCCGGGCCTGGCCCTGTGACAGACTGAGCACTGCCACCTTTCAGTGACAGCAGCTGAGCTGTGCATGCTCATTCCCTTTCAGTTTCAGTAATTTGTCAAGCCCAGAAAATGTGTGYGTGTGTGTGTGTGTGTGTGTGTGTGTGTTTAAATGGATGTGTTCCACAGAGTAATCTTTTATCTGATCTTGCAAAATGTGGCAGGTTTAAAGAGGAAAAGGTGAAAATTATGAGACAGATTTTCATTCTTGCCTGCTACTAATACTTTTTTGTGTGTATGACAGTAAGGTAGCAGCATCACCAGCTCCATAATCCTGCCAATGTGCCTTGTACTTGGGGATAAATCAGCGGTCTGTGCCCATTCATTCCTTAGTCTCCCCTTCATAAGTAGCGGGAACGCAGTAAAAATGCAAATAGGGAAGCCTCTGTCCTCTGTGAAACTGTGTGGCAGCTACTGAGAATGGGCACCATTCAGGGCATCGGCYGGTGACAATCCTGTGCTAACCCGGCCTGCATTTAGAAGAAACRTCAAATAATTTTTCTGTAACATCACTGGCCTCTAGAGCAATCCAATTTTTCACATATGAGAAATAAACACTTCTGTTATTGTTTAATAGTACTTTGTAGTCAATAATAGGGAGCACCCTGGTGAAGTAATTCTTGGACTGTCAAAGCTGATGGAACTTTTGATGTTTTGTTTACTTTTCCAGCCAGATGTTTTTATGAAAGCACTCTGACTGTAAAGTCAAAACCATTTCTGCTTTCTATTCCCTACATTAATTTCACTGATAAATTGTATTCAATAGAGAAATCTATCTTTCATGGCACCTTGACCCTAATTAACACAGATGTTTTTGATGAATGACATTTGTAAGTTTTCTAGCTAAATGCAGACTCATGATCATGATTGATTGCCCAAKCAATTTCACAACAATAAACTTTCATTACAGAATCTTTGATAAAAATCACCATTCTCTGGCAAGCTAATAATTTATGCAAATTAAATGCATCTTTATTTACAAGCTTTATACACTGCATCTGGCAAACAGGATAAGGAAGTTCTGTGTTGTATCACTGAATGCAGATTATACAAGTAACTAAATCTTTAGGCAGTCTTAAAGGAAAATTCAGGAAATACAGTGTCTGCCTTGTTAGTAAGTACCCTGCAGAGTGTAGCAATGAGTCCTGCCAGAGATCACAGCAAGAACCATGCTATTTTTACAGGCAAACAACAACATCACAGTCAAGAAAGTAGGATTGAAGATCACACTGATGACAAAGTTAAATCTGTTTGTAATGGGTCAGAAGAGTGATTAATTGTCAGCAAGAGTACATACCTGAACCCGTGCCACTTTGTTGATGAGAACCAAGCACTGAGTCAAGATACCAGACACTCATTTCAGGCCCAGGATAGAAGATGTAAAAMTTTTAGTTTAATCTTCACCCAGTGCTAGTCCCTTTCTTCTTCGTCATTTACCCTTAGGAAATGGGTCATTCCCAGGTCAAAGCAATTATTTTTCAGAGGCACTTGTTTCTTTGGAAGAGCAATGACAGAAGTTTCCAGCTAAAYAGAAACAAAAGGCTTGTGCAGCGTGCCAAAGAACATACCATGATAAACTAGAAGATGATCTACRTTCTCAAGAAGTGAAAGTTACTATCAGAGTCAGCTACACCTCAGCATGCTCCTCAGAAAGGATGATGAAAATCTGGTGTTTTCTTCAGTGATACCCTTGCAGATCTTATCTTGCCTAGCCTGTAAGATTGGTAGTTTAGCGTGACCTGGCCCTGAAAGTTCTCTACATTTACATTCAAGAAAAGACGACAGAGAAAACAGAAGTGTGAGCTAGAGGGAAGATAGCAATCTCATCACACCCCACAACGAATGCAACATTTTTATATTTAGATGTGATACATTTAAAAAGCATGTGTAGACCCACAACTGTAGACCACAACGATTAAGTATTATTAGTAGTACCAGCTACAAGRAGTCCACTGCACAGGGCAGCTTCGAGTGTTGTGTGGCCTCTTTAATTCTTGTTCCTGTTAAGCCAATTTGGTGCTTACTTCCAGACTGCTGCTGAACTACATCTCTTGTTTTGTTCRTGACTTAGCAGGCGTTGTTAAAAGCCCAAGCACTCACTACCACGCTAACTGCAGTATTCCAGAATGGTGTTGGTCATAGGCCTCCTCATTTCCTGGTCCTCGGAGGCAGCACGCAGCCCAGCAGTGTTCTGGAAGGACAGGAATGACCACTGAGCAACTTCAGTTTTCATGCACCTTTGGGTTAATTAATAGTTAGTCAATGGCAATTAGAAAAAAGCACGTGGCTTATCCTGGGGACCTGGACTGGTAACTCTCATCCTGGATACCTCCAACTGAATAACTTCCGTATCCCTCTTCTACTKCCTTCCAATGATCTCCAGAATTAAAAAATGTTTTCATTCAGTGCTTTCACAGAGTCAGAACTTGAACTGCTGCCATTGCACCAGGTTCAGCAATTCACACYGCTAATAGATGCTCTCTGTTAACACTGATATCATTCCTGCATGACACCAAATCTGGACTGCTAAAAATGTGTTAGCAAAACATGAATGCATTAAGAAAACAACATGAAAAATGAACTACTGGGCAGAGGTTCCAGTACTAATTACAACSATCCAAATAACCTTCTCCAAGGCTTTGCTTCAGCAAAATCAATGTTCCCAATGTTTGCTCAGGTACAGCCTCATCCAGTAAGAACAGCTCTAGAGCTGACTCTCATGCTGGGTCAATCTCCACATCCAAGACAAACTGCTCAACACTGGTTTGGGTTTGTTTACCTATGCTTTTATTTCTTGGCTCAAAATCTGTTTCTGAGGCCTTACCTTGAAAATATTTTAAATTGATTTGACATGCAAACTCCTCTGCAAAGTTAAAGGCCCCACATTTTTTAACTCTGAATATCTGTTTGCAAAYTGATGTCAGCACAACTGGCAAACAAAACTGGTTCATCAGGACTGTCARTGTTCAGGAACTGTCAATAGAAAATCAATCTTTAGGGCAGTAGACCGTTACAAAAAAAAAGGAGAATGTGAGTGTTATTAGCTTAGATGTGTAACCTGATTATATGGAAGCCTCAATGGCAATTACTGTGAATGTTTATCTGCTTTCCATAGTGCTCTGTCAAATACAAATTGAACAAATGGTACAATCCCATTACACTAAAAGATAAATGCCTCAAAATAAAATAGGTTGAGCAACTAGCACCATCACTGCCCTATTGATTTGTATGTTCACAGTGTATGCAGTCACTGATCTCATCGGCTGTTAAAGGTTTACTTAAATCTGTATGACAATCACATGTATTTAAGTGTCCCAATTAACTGTCTGGTCATGAGTGAAATTCTCTTTGCAAATACCCAGTTKAAAGAATGAACAGGATTTCCAGTACAGATGAATTTCCAAGTGAAGGATATAAATGGGGGACAAAGATATCAAATGCTTCGTACAGAGCACATAGCACTGATGCCTGACTTGTGATTATACTTAAAATTTTGAAGTATTTCACAGATTGAAAGCCTGTGTTTTTCTGAGTTGAAGACATAGGAGAGAACCTGGTTCACAAATACTAAATGGTGGAGTGGATCAACAGGCTAAAAAAAGAAGAAAAATGAACAAAGCTACTCTATCCTTAGATTTTCTCCTGAGGGTTTTTAAACTAGATGTTATAACACTTCAAATTTAGACTAGATGAACCCTTCCAACTGGTCCACTGCCCTGTCCTTTGGCAGCTGAGCTGAGCATAATACCCCACRTGCACAAACAGCCAGATGCTGTAATAGTTTCTAGTTTTCTGACAGCTCAGAAAGGTTCTTGGTTCTTTMTATACCTATGAAGGTCTAAACTACAGCTCTTGCGTTCGTGAATTCCTTGCAGTTCATTAACAACCTCCCAGGAAGTGGGATCTTCCTTGGCCTCGATGTGATTTCTAGGTATTGAAATTAATGAAAACGAGGTTTGCAAAACCAAAGRAACAGGTGCTTCTACTGGGCAGGAATTTCTTTGAAGAGTAGCTTTTTCTTGCTTCTGACATAAAACCATTCACAATAACAATGAAGATCTACCAACTTTTTAAAAATTATTTTAAAACTAATTTCTTTTTTGTGTTTGAGAAGTATTTTCTGTTATAAACTCATTAGCCTCTATCATGGAAAATGCATAAAGTGACTTTCAATTAATTCTTGTCCTTCACTAATCTTACCAGGAAATAAAAAAACCCGAAGACAAAAACCAAACCAAACCAAGCAAAAAACCCACAAAATTGCTCCTGGCACATTTCCATTTCTGGTCTCTATAASTTATTTTCCTGAAACTATGGATGATATTTACCTCTTTATATACAATACTGGTAGTCCGAAGCCAAATCTACCCAYCAAGATTCATTCCTGTGGGAGGGACGTTGCCTTCCCTGGGTTGTTCTGTTGCGCTCAGCTCTGGCAGTAGATGTCAGCAGAAGCTCACCAAGGGAACCATCCCATCATCCCGGCAAGTGCCGCGCTATACCGGTGATGCATTAGTGCTCYAAGGCATCACTACTTTGTCACTCTAAGCCTTTTATCTGACAAACCAAATAAAGCAAAACAGYGGGTCCAGCTGCTGAACGTCCTACATGACTGCTCACCACAGCAAATAAGCAGGACGAGTTTTGCTTACATATTGATATTTCATTTGTACAGTGAGCATGCTAGGGTGGTTCACAAGACAGGTGCTGGTCTCGAAGAACATTTTGTGCTGGAGAATGACAGGACACCGTGATTTGCACACTGAGAACATGAGGGCCTGTTAGGAGGTCCGGAACTCATCAGGKGATTGGATCAAGTAACTGCAAAGGAAAGATCCTCCTTATGGTATGACTTTACTACAGTGCACTGCATAAGGATGATTCAGAGGAWAAAATTTTAAGGAGAGGCTTTCAAATAAAGTGATGCTAAGGTCAATCTCACTATGCAAATCAAGAGCCATCTGCAAGTACAGCAGGAGAAAGCTAGTTCACAAGCAGAAAGTCTGAGACAGGTTATGTCAATATTGAATATGTTAGGCATCCTATAGGGAAGCTTTTTAGATTGAATCTGAGCAAATCTAAAGATGAGTAAACTAAAGTATCAAACAAGTTACACAACTTGATGAAATAACAAGAGAGTGAAAGAAAGACAACTTTAAGACAGYATCTTTGGAACTCTCCACATTTCTAGATAATACTGCATGTGAAGGAAGTAAAAATCAAAAATCATTCGGACAAAAATCTGAGGTTACATGTGCCCAAACCATCTCAATTCAAGCAATAGTAAAGTGTAGAAAAACCATTTTGGTTAAAGAGTGACCTTGACCCCAAAACTCAAAGGAATCCATGGCAAAAAAAAAAAAAAAAAAAAAAAAAAAAAAAAAAAACAGAAAAAAGAAGGGGGGGGGGGGGGGGGGGGGGGGGAATTCCAATGATGCAATGATGCCAAAGCAGAAAGTAGGATGTAATTAAGGGGATATAAGGAGAACAATGCAAGCATATTATTTCTGTGAGGAATCATTGGCAATGCCAGCCCAATGTGGTCACCTATTTGCTCTCAGTGAGGGCAGACCACATACAGGAGAAGTGATAGCTGTCTGATCTTGGCATTCATGAGTTTTGGTATCCTCTGACATTACACTTTACAATCAAGCTGGCAGAAAATGTACTGATCTGATGCTGCTGTGCTAGATAGAAAAGCCATGATTATAGCAAACTTACGTAACCATAGCATATGCAGAGCAGCTGGTCACTACCAAACTGTAAAAGCATATAAAAATGAGGTTATGCAGGCATCTGTCCTCAGTCTGTTCATTAATTACATGCAAGATTATACTTATTAAACTTGTGGGAAACACTGAGCTGGAACGAGTTGCAAGCACTTTGGGGGAGAAATGTATAGTTCAAAATTCTCTTAACCAGCKAGTGAAATAAACAGGATTAGAAATCAGCATATATAATATTTTATTCTCACTTATAATGACAAGATAAAGGAGTGCATATATTGGAAACAATTTTCAGAAACGATCAGGGCATACAGTGAATCACAAACTCATTTTGAGTCAGCCACGTCAGATTGTTATGAAAAAGCAAAACCTTTTAAAGGATTCAGAGAATGAGTATCACAGGGCACGAAAGGATCAGCATAGCAACTTGCAGCAAGCACAGTGTGTTAAGTACCTTATTTCAAGAAACATGAGAACCAACAGGGAAAAGTCCAAGCTAAATGAACAAAAATTAAGCATGATCTAGAAAAAAAAAGGTTGAGAGAAAGAATGGATGTCCTCATATAAGCATGCAAGAGCTGGGTAACTGAGGCAGGTAACACATAAACTGGAAGAGTCAAGATCTCATTAAAAGAATCATGATACAGAAATACAGAAAATGAGAAAAATATGCTCTACTGACAGCAGATCCATGGACTGGATYCTGGTGTTGGTCAGAACACCAGGGACATTTGCTGGGTCCTTCCTGCTGGAGGTCTGCAAGAGTTGATTACAAAATGAATGCTTTTAGAATAGAGTTATAACACACYGAAGACCCCAGGGTTTAGTAAGACAAATACCTTTTACTCACTTGCACAGTTCAGCTATCCTTTCACTGCAAGCCCACTAAATTTCACTATGCTTATGTCTGCATGCAAGTTTATAAAAGAAAAAAACAAAAACAAAAAAACAAAAAACAAAAAACAAAAAACAAAACAAAAAAAAAAAAAAAAAAAAAAAAAAGGAGGTACTTCAGGTCTTTCCCATTTTGCCCTACAGTAGGGATGTCATCCATTTCCTTAGTCGGGCTGCATTTGTATTGCATTACAGGGCAGAAAAATTCATAGAAAAGAAGAAGTGAAGATGAGAAAGCAGAACAGAACTGAAGGAAAACAAAAATTTCATTTAATTTTTAAGTTGTACACTCACTATTAGCAGAGCTGAAAAGACAGCATGTTAATGACAAGTGAGCATTAAGTAACAACACTTCCAGCTGACACATATATAAAAGAATTCACATATATAAACTTTAGTAACCCCTCCACTTCATTTAGAAATGGATTACAGCTTCTTTACAGTCTTGTAATCTTGCCCACTCAAAAGATTTATTCTCTTCTTTTAAAGATTTTAGACCCTACCTCCTGTATTAAGATACATAAGAACACCTCCATGAATTTGTGGTAGGTTTTTGAGATTTTATATCTGTGACAGCTGTTGACTCMTTGTTGCTACTTCCTGATAACTCATGGGAAACATACAAGGCAGGGGTTTTCTTGTTCCCCAAAATGGTAGCCACAGCTAGGATGGAAAGGAAAAGGGAGAAGAAATAAAAAACCACTTCATTAAATAAACCTGTTTTGAAAGTGGGATATTTTCTTATACTGAAACTTTGGTAAGTTAATTCTGTTTAATTTTCTTGAAAACTTACATTGTTATATCACATGATACTTCTTTTTTCCCTGTACCACAAAGATTTAATCCCAATTCCCTTTTATACAACCATGTTAAGAAGYAAAAATAGACTTAGGGTTTCACTTAGGGCCTCTAACTTATCAGTTGCTTAATTATTACAGTTTGCATTGAGTAAGATGTGTCCTCTTGTGTTTTCTTTGCTGTATTCTTTCGATTTCCATTTGGAGGTATCTTGATACAACAATTAGGTGGCACCCTTGAATTACATGCCATACTGCCCTGTTTCCTTGTACTTTTTTGTAGGGAAATAGCTTCTGATTCTTGGCTGGATATTTGAGAATTGTTATTTAATATACTCAAAATAAATAGTTTCAAATTTAAAAACAGTTTTAAATTTAAAAATTATTTTTAGAGAAGCTTATTGCAGTATATTCTGAAGAACACAGTGTCTTCCATTATTTTAGTTAATTGTGCTTGCAGAGGTTGACTGTTAGATGCTCTAACAAACCTCACTGATGTTTCATATGATAAATAGTTCACAGCAGCAGGGATCCTGAATGCAAAAAATGGGCTCTGCTTTGTATGCAAAAATTTAACAGGCTTGTTTTGTGAACGAGATCAGTCTTACAGTGCATCCAGCAACAAAAGCTGAAGGGTAGTGAACCTTCTGGTCTAATTAACTTTGAACTTTACAGAGAACACACTAAAGAATTAAATAGCAGCACACTATGTCACAACTGTTGACTAAAAGGATATGATTAAGGAATAACGAATTTCAGTTGTGGAAAAAGGGAAAGAAAATAAAGTGKGATTACTAGCTACCTAGACAGAGGATATGATGCTTAATTGCTTATTTCTCACCATTCCAGGGAAAGCACTGTACTTACTTGGAAGCTGCTCCTAGTTAGGGGCAAAGCAACAGTGCTTAYATGTCCTGAAATATCACCCACAAACCTGGCAACATCTTCCACCAGTATTCATCATGTCYCAGGATCAGAGAGCAAATGACCATTATTTAATAACAACTAGGACCAGGAAATATCTCTGTTTACACTCATTTGAATATCTGTCCATGAACTCCAATTCTGCAAAAATCTGACCTAGATATACTCATGACAAGTACAAACTAAAGTATGAAATTCAAAACATCCAACAATGTAGAAAATATAACCAACTTATATGRGAAGAATGACCTCTGCTCCTCTGTACCTGTTGTGATTTGCGTGTTGATGGGRAAATCTAATGGCAATGCTTTGGAGAAGATGATTTTTCCTTGAAGGCACAATGAGAGGCAGGGATCCCCAGACATGATTTGGAAATTAAGCTCCTGGAACTCAGTAAAGCATTTAAGTTTCTTTTTATTTAACATTTGTGTTAAACTTTCATCTTAATTGCTGTGGTCTGTATTTCAAATGTTTAATAAAATGTGTTATACTTTACTGGAGGAAAGCATATTCAATACCTACACCTTAAAAATCTCCGTGTTAATAAGAAATGTGAATTGTTAGCTCACCTTCTGAAGATGAACTGTATCATTCCTTCAGAAACTTGTCCTGAAAAGATGGGAATTTTTGTGCCTGAACATAAAACCTCTTCATTGATTCAGTGGCAGATGAATCCATGTCACAACAAGCCTTTCTGATGATACGTAATCATTGATTTATTTCCTGGTTAGTATGTGGTTGTGGGGGATCTAACCAGCCTGAGCGTGTACTGTCAGGTCTGCTGAACRCACAAGCCTAGGTAAAAGATCACCTTGTATAACTTTCTGCTGTCTACTTTAAAACTTTTTAAACTTCTCTTATTCCACTTGTCCTGAGTCTATTTCTCCCATCCCTACTTTGGCTCATAGCCTATAGTGCTAGAGAACTTGCTACAAGTCTTCATCAGGCGACCATTTGTCTTTGCAATTTCCCCTCTGAGGTTCAGTCCGTGCTATTACGTGTCTTCTTCGTGTGGGAGGAGGCAGAAGTAGGATGTATGAAGGCAGAGTTGCTATGGGGAAAGAAGTGCAAAGGGAAGAAAGGTGGAGACATGCAAATCRGTGAAGCAACAAGAATAAAAGTATAGCAAGAAGTCATGGTGACCTCACCAAAGATGTTTCTCCCTTTTGTGTGGTCTCTCATAGTGAGATTGCATCATCTCCACAACTACTGAGTTACTGCACAAGGGGTTTACTCTGACTTCAGTCTGTGTAACAGACTGTTGATATTGACAGGAGTTGTGTTATCCTTTAAAAGCAGAATGTCATCACCATCTGGTTTTTCTGTTCCTCCTGTGTTGCTGGGGCTTTTAGGTGTGTTTTGGTGCTTTTAGATGTGCTGTTCAGACATTGACCCGCGTGTAGTTAAACAAATCAACCTGTCTGGAAGAATATGCATAAGAGAAGAAAACAAACAATGGAGCAGACATGAGGGAACAAATGAGGCACRTCTATTAGCTTTGTTTGCTCAGCAGCAGGCCTGAGACTGACCTTTTAAAGATTTCCTAAGTTTAGTGCTTCCTAGTATGGCGAATGTAGCATTAGGGACCTTGAGTGTGTACCTGTGTCCTCGCAGTGGAATAACAGGGCAAGAGGAAGACATGCCATTCTTACAGGAAAACTAAAATGGAAAAAAAGGCTGTCTGGAGTGGCAAGTAATTTTTCCCTTTGTTTTGTTTTTTTTTTGTTTGTTTGTTTGTGTTTGGGTTTTTTGGTTTTTTTTTTTTTTTTGGGGGGGGGGGGGTGTTAAGAGGCTTTTACCATAAGTGAACTCTGCTAACATTGAAGTGGAGGTGGTTAACATTTATTTTGATAATTAGGTTTTCAGCTGTGACTGCACAGGAGGGCAGTAGCCTGACTAGCAACAAAGAATCTCTGGTGCACAGAAATAAACTTGGAAAGAATGTGAATTTGCAGTTGCTCAGGAACTCCACCACCACAGCAAAGTCATGGTGGGGCCAGGGTTACGTCTGCACATTGTGGTCTACACTGGCAACTTTTCCCCAGGCTGCCAACATGGCAACCCATCACCTGCAAGAGGACCATGTCYTTCTCAAGCTGCCTAGCTTGTGCCAAACTGTATGTGAAGGAGGAAAAAAATGAATTCTATCAGGTCAAAGAATTTGTAGTGTTTTTCCACACAAGTGCACACAAAAAGGACTAGAAGAGGCTACCAGTGCTTCAGACCCCTCAACTGATAAAATATGCTATTTACAGCTGACCTTTTGTGTCTCTTTGTGCCATCTCTGTGTTCTTTTAAGTGGTAGGAAAACTSTAGAAAGTGTTGCTTGTTATTGTTAGCTACCTGAGGTTTTTAATCTCTGATAAGGAATAAACAATACAAGTATACCTGGTTAGAGCTTTGCAAGTAAGAATTTTGTAGGTGCTTTATCCAGTGTTTAAGAAGCTCAAGTATGTTRTGATGACACATCAGGTTATAAAATACTTTGGGATTGAACAGATCTTTCCTTTCTAGAGAGGGGAAAGAACATTTTTGTTCTGTTTTTAGTTTTGTCCTGATATGGGAGAAGACCTTGCAAGACTTTTTCCTCATTCAGGTTCTTTRGGAGAGAAGGGAAAGGAGGAAATTGTTACATCTATTATTCAGTCTTGTCTCTATTGATTTAATCCAATGCAGAAATAGGGTTCTAATACTGACAGATTAATTCCTGAAAATCTAGGCCTTACAGGAAATGTTTTGTAATCAAATCCTTTCTCCCAAGTAATGATATAGCAAGAATCACTCAGCACTTTTTAGCATTACTTCTGCATAACGGGGGTGGGTCTCTTGAATGGGTCAAACTGCATAAACTTTTCGTCTGGAGATTTGCCTTTTGGAAGTTGTCCTGAAAATAGTTTTCTGTGTGACTGTATTCTAAATAAATACACATACAAGATAGATCAAGTACACCCACGTGTACATAATGTTAAATGCATGCTTATGAGAAACATAAGGTTACARTGATCWCAGGAACACACAATMWTAGAATAATTCAAGTTGGAAGGGACCTCTAAAGGCCAYCTAGTCCAASCTGCCTGCAATGTGCAGGGACATYTTCAGCTCAATCAGAGTGCCCAAAGCCCCATCCAACTGACCCTGTATGTTTCCAGGGATGGGGAATCGATCACTCGTAGGCAGCCTGTTCCAGGGTTTCACCACCCTCATGGTAAAATTTCTCTTCCTTATATCTAATCTAACYCCACCMTCTGTTAGTTTAAAGCCATTATCACCTGTCCTATCACTCTACACTCTTGTAAAAAGAGCCTCTCCAACTCTTATAGGCCCCCTTTAGTATTGCATGGAGCTATAAGGTCTCCTTGGAGCCTTCTCTTCTCCAGGCTGAACAACCCCAACTCACTCAGCCTTCATAGGAGAGGTATTCTAGCTCTCTGAACATCTTCATGGACCTCCTTCATCTGGGCAAAGACKTGTTCCAACAKAKCCAGGTCTTTCCYGTGTTGGGGACCCCAGAGCTGGATGCAGCACTCCAGAYGAGATCTCTYCACAGCAAAGAAKCCCMTCCCTTGACCTGYTGGCCAGGCTGCTTTTGATGCAGCCCAGGATACAGTCGGCTTTCTRAACCACAAGCACATATGRCCAGGTCACATTCAGCTTTTCATGCACCCCAAGTCCTTCTTCACAGGCCTGCTCTCCATCCATTCATCCTCCAACTTGTATTGATACCAGGGGTTGCCCCAGCCCAGGTATGTTRCATTTGGCCTTGTTGAATCTCGTGAGGTTTCCATGGTTTTCCTGCTTCTGGAGCTTGTCCAGGTCCCTCTGGATGGCATCCTGTCCTTCAGGCCTGTCAATGGCATCACTTGGCCTGGTGTCATCTCCAAATTTGCTAAGAGTGCACTTGATCCCTTGGTCTATGTTATTGATGAAGACATTGAAGAGCACTGGTCCCAGTACRGACCCCTGAGGGACATYACTCRTCCCTGATCTCCACCGGSACATGRAGCCATTGACCACTACCCTYTGGATGCCATCATCCAAACAATTTCTCATGCAATAGACAGTCTACACATGAAATTTGTATCTCCAGTTTAGAATGATGTTGTGAAGACTGTATCAAAGGCCTTACAGAAATCCAGACAAATGACATCTATAGCCCTTCCCTTGTCCACKAATGTAGTCACACCACTGTAGATTGCCCCTGTGTTGGTCAGGCAGAACTTGCACTTGCTGAAGYCATGTTGGCTGTCCTGATTTACCTCCCCATCCTCCATTTGACACACCATAATTTGTAGGAGGATCCATGCCATGATCTTCCCAGGCAAAGAGATGAGGTTGACAGGTCAGTAGTTCCCATGATGTTTAAATACACTTTAACTTTCCATTTCAAATTATACAAATAATCTGGCCTTTTACTGAGTCCATGTTTTGAACCATCAGCACAATTTTAAAGAACCTGTCARAAAAATAAATGTTTGGCACAACAGCAATTATCATAGCAGCTTGAGTGTACAATTCCAGTGAGTGGTGGTAGGCTAAAGAAAAGATAAAGACTAGAAGTGAATTTTAGGTGCAGTCAAATGACTGGGCATAATGATGGGTTAAAACAGTATTCCCACTACAAATATAGTAGCAAAATCCCTGAATGAAGAGAGYAAGAGAGCAGAAGTTTGCATGAAAACACACCATCTTGGCAAGAATTGCTTATTCCTACCTTTACTCAAAAATGTGTCTTTTAGCTGTATTTTTTCATCTCACTCCTTTGTTTGATTGAAAGCTGGGAAGGAAAGAACCATCCAATTGTATTGAAGTGACACTGTAATTTAGGGATCRTTCTTTTAAAATGTACTATGACAACAGATTAACTATACCGGGCCATCAGATTGAGCTCTTTGTCTGGGATTCACTTTTGCCCATACTATAGTTTCTGTTTTCTTTCCAGTATCTCAGGATGCAAGAGCTGCTCTTCTCAGGAGTCTCCTCCCTTCCTCTTATTACCACTCAAAAAATTTCACCTGAGCCCTGACTGGCCTTGGAAAAACGTTCCTCATCTCACATCCTCTCTCTGAGGCCTTCCTAGAAATCCTCATTGTTTTGTGAAGCCTTCAAGCTGGTACCATCTCCTAAGGTGTGCCACATGGAACTCTAGTTTGCCATATGCAGAACCATGAATCTGATAGAARTGTTTTGAGGCAGGATTGCACAAATTAAGGGTGAAATTAGTTTTGCTGTGCTGCATCCTATAGTAGTTTGTGGAGAAGAAGGTGTGCCAGGAAGCAAAGAAAAGCAGCCAAGAGAGATAACTAATGTTGTTTGAAACAAACTGATAACAGTTTTTACCACATCCTGCTGTGAGAAATAAGCATGGAAGATGATTACTGAAGAAGGCAAAATAATGYCTAAAGAACAGAGTGGGGAGGATTGTTCTGTACCCTAACTCATGTCTCTGATGTCCCTCTCCTCCATCCAGCCTGATTGATCTACTTTTTCTACCCAGATGGATAAAACAGTGGCATCGAAAACCATGGTCGCTTTCTGTGCTAGGGTGTGAGAGCGCTGCAGCAGACGGAGCGGTCCGGCCCTGGGGCAGCTCCCTGTCCCGATGGGGCAGGCTCGCTGTCCCGATGGGGCACGGTCCCCGCCGGCGGCCTGGCAGTGCCACCAGCTCTGGGAAGCCGCTCCCGAGGCGCTGCATGTGGGGAGGACGGCGTGGCTCCGGATTATCCGCCGGTTTAGCGGGAGGATGGCGGTAATCCGTCCCCGGATCGCACAATGCCGCGTTAACCGGCAGCCGCAGGCCCTGCGCTCCCTCGGGCAGCTGCAGCCGCGGGGCCCCGAGCGGGAGCGGGGCCGGTTGCGAGTCCCCGGCTGACCCCGCGGTGCCGCCGCGCGGGGGGGCTCTGCTCGGGGCGGGCCGGCGGCGGGGGCGGCACCCACAGCGACAGCGACAGCGACGGCGGCTCCGCCTGCGCCGGCGGGGAGCGGCGGTGGCCCGTGGCCTCCCCGGGGTGGGAGAAGCCCCGTGAGGGGATCCCGTCATCCCGCGGCCGCGGCGGGAGGAGCGCGGCTGACGCGGCAGGGAGGAGGAAGCGGCAGCCCGAGCGGGCGGGCGGACGGACGGACGGACGGACATCCCCGGCTCGCCCCGGCCGGCGGAGGGACGGAGGGTCGGAGGGAGGCAGGTACGTGAGGGGTGCAGCCGTCCGGGAGTCCGTGCCCCCTCCCACGGGCGTGGTAAAGAGGGGCCGTCCGGAGCTGCGGCGGTTCAGCGGCCGCGGGGACTCGGGACTCACTCGTGGACGCGGGACTCGGGGACGTTTCGCTTCCCTTTTGTTTCACCCCGAAAACGCCTGCGTGCTTTGCCTGCACCCGCGGTGTTCCCGGGGAGCGTGTTCGGCGCGGCCCTCGGCAGGCTCCTGCGCAGGGGGCCGGGAAGGGCTGAAAGTGTTCCCCAGGAAAGCGCTGCTCCGCGTGGGCGTGCGGCTCCAGCGGCTGGGATCCTCTTACGGACAGGGGGCAAAGTGCTCGCAAGGGAATAAACAAACAAACATGCAGAAACTTCTGCTCTCCCCGCCCCCGTCGCTATAATTCTGGATATTATATTTGTGAAGAAGTTGTAAAGTAATTTAGTGTTTCACATTCTCTTTCGTTTTTTTTTTTTTTTTCTCAAACTCCCACTCTTCTCCAGCAGTGTTACTGGCTCCTGCTAGTACTCTTGCCCTAATGTTTTTAAGCGTGTGTGTGTAGTTTTACCTACTGTGTTTTATTTTGCATGGCTGGCTTGGTGGGGGAGAGTTTGATTTTTGGGTTGCAACTAAAGACACCACAAACTCCATTTCATTTCCACTACTTAATTCCATAAAGACAGTAAAGCTGTGCTGGAAGGAGACATTTAAGAGGTGAAGAATGGCTTGGCGTTTTTACATTTAGAGYAGGTGAAAGAGCTCTTTTTCAGAGAGTCCCCCAGCATCTCCAGATGAGGAGACCGTGGTTGGCTTTGCTTTTTGCCTCGCAGGGGAAAAGCAGTGAACACAGTTTGGGTCTGCATTCCCGCTTTCTGGTGGTCTCTGTGCCAGGGAGACAAGGGCTGGGATTGCTTCTTTACCCGTTTAAGCATTTTCAGCGTGATAGAAGGTCGGAGGCAGGGAGAGAATTAAATGCTTCCAATTTCTGTGCAGAAAGAGTGGCAAAGTACGGTGCTTCCTGTACAGGTCTTTTACGGGAAGGTAAAAATCTGACGCAGACTTGAAGGATTTGCATTAAGGAGAGAACTGGTCGAGCATGAAAGAGTATCCTATAACATTCACCTGCATGACTATGTATTGCCGGATGTCTGCCTTAATGCTTTTGTGAGCATTGGTCAGAGCTCTTTGGCTTCCCCTGCAAAGGTTTTTTTTTTTTTTTAAACTGAATTTTGCCAGTCTCTTTCCCTTAAATTTTAAGATTGTATGAAGARCAGAAGTATGCACTAGTTGGCAGCAAAACCCACTTAGTGATCTCCGTGTTTCTGTCCAGTAAGTACTACAGCCTCTTTATTGCATGCTCTAAGTATTGAAATAGCATTGACATTTATGCCAGACACTCAAAATAGATGTTGACAGCCCTTCCATTTAATTTCTTTCATGCTAATCTAATAAATTCAGTATCTGTTGTAATCTTAAAAGAGGATTAAACATTTCCTGAGGGAAAGTTATGCGGACAGGTGATGCACTGCATCCAGAGTGCTGCAAGACTTGTAATTCATTGCTTCTGTTGTTCTGAGGGGATCTTCATCCTGATAATCAACAACCCACAGGAATTGTTGCTTTTTATTATCACAGTGTGCGTTCTCATTCTGTAACGAAAGATATCTTTCTAAGAAGACAGACAAAGCTGAATGTCCAAGTCTCACTGAAGAGAAGTCTTCAAATGACCTATGGGGGGACTTTAGTTGCGTGGTTCCTAGTCCACTCTGCTTATGAAATAATGTATTGCAATGAGCTAGTAGTTCAAGTTTTAAGATGTGAGCACTTTAAAATCACTACGCTGTTCATTTTTTGACTTGTTTAAAGTCAATCTACAAGTAGGTGGATAATTTGACTGTAATGGCATGTGTTTAAAATAGTGATTGGTGGTTTTTAATATGCTTCAGCCTAGCTAGCTGGAATAGCTGCAAGCCTCCAAAGCTGACTTGACCCAGCAACAAGATATTTCAATAAGGTATGCTGAGGGCCAAAAATAAAGTATATTAAATAAAATGAACAGGTATCGGCAAATAAAAATAGATGCAAAGCATCTCTTGTCTCTCTTGGGATCTGGGGTTTATGATGGAAATCATCTGTCGATCTAAAATGCTGTGCATGCTAATTGCTGGTTCATGTTAATCATCACTGTGTAAGAGGGTATGTCAAATCTTATTTTCCATCCCATCCATACAGGATAAGCTTCTAATAAGCTGTGATCCTTGAGCCATATCCACACATCAGTTCTCTCCTGGRTTATCCTCCCTCTATCCCAGATGATTTTCCAGATGGTTTCAGTTTTATAATCTGCATGCAAGTAACTAGCACTTTTTTGTCCTATGACTACAGGCCATTTTATACACAAATGCCCTGCTTTTCTGCATGGAAATAGAACTGAAATTACACATATTTGGAGTTCCTTTTTTTNNNNTTTTTTTTTTTTTTTTTTTGTTTTGGCTGTCTAACTTGTCATTTAGAAGAATGTTATTTTGAAGGAATGGGCGCTTCCCGAAAGGAAAGACACTGTTGGTTGGTTTAGTGACTTCATTTTTGGCCATCCCTAAGTCATTGATGACTTATTCTGTTATGATTTTTTTTTCTATAGACTGAGGAACTAGAAACTACCACAAATACTGTATTTATATAGACTGAGCTGTAGTAAGGCAATATGCTGTCTTTATTTGAGGTTAGCTCTGTGAGTATTTTTATTGAAGGATTCATTTTGTTCTAGTTTAAGTAGTATCCATATGCTAAAACATCCTACAAAGCAAACACACTTTCCAAAGTAGAACTGAAGGGCTTCAGCATACTGTAAGAACATTTTAAAATATGTTAATCAGGCTCCTGCTTGCATTCCTAATTCTCAAACTGAATTTATTCCCCCAAGTCTTCCAAACCACTTAACACTGTGTCTGCCTGATAATGAAAGTGTCTTAAAGATATTGGATCTCCCTCTTTGAGCAGAAAGTTCTTAAGTGCCTTATCTAGAGCTGCTGTAGTTGAGCATCAAAGCCCTTAGGAGATGAAGAAAGTAGGGCACCTGGCAAGCACATTGTAAACACCCGCACTGATGGGATCAGTGTGTCTCGAAATTCAGTTGTGTATTTCCTTCTGAGAGCRCTGCCAGAAGAGGAGCCATTGCTCACCTTTCCCACAGAGCTGCTGTGGGATTTGTCTAAACAGTCTGTTCTGGTAGTTGAAACCTGGGCTCCTGTGCCCGAGGGGTTCAAACCTGCATCTCCTCTCACCTCTGCGGCTGTTGAATAGGCTGAAGGAAGCAAGGAGAAGGGCATCTCATGGAAGATGCAGCAGGTTGCCCGAGGCTGACATGAGGGAGCACCAGAACCTTGACTCTGTCACAGCAGTTTATGGGATGAGGGCTGGGATCTGGGGTTGCTTGGCGATGATGAGACTTATCAGAGGTCAGCATTTCCGTAATACCCTCTGTATTTCAAGAAAGGAGCAACACTTGGCTAATTTCTCTAGGAGGGAACTGGGCCCAGTAGAGGAGCAGGCTCAAACATCTGGAATGGGTAGTGACAGCKGTTGGTGGTCCCAGTTTAGAAGTTCAAGCCTGCAAGCTGAAGTGGGTAAAGTGTCCAGTGTTTCCTTCCAGAAAGCACTATTTCCAGTGCAGGAATCTCCATCCTGGGCCACCACTCTCGCACTGTGTATCTGTGTAGAGATAGGTGTTACCCTGCCAGTTTTGTATTACTCAGGTTTTTAGCTGRTGTTTTATGTGTTCCATGCCACAGATTTGTGTGTTTGTATCTTGACCTGTAACTCCATTCCCTTGCCCAGTTCTGTGTCACAATTCTTTCTCCCTATTCCTCAGCAAAGGAAGAAGGCTGTATCTTCGTGTGACCTTTTCACTCCAGTTTCTCCGACACTCTGTGAGCATCATCTGAGGAGACGGAACTTCCTTATTCCCTCATGTTTGAAGTGCTTTGCTTTGCAACTACAGTCTCTCTKTGGTTTAGGGCAGGAAAGCACCTGGGGGTTGGGGGAGCGTGGGTAAGCAAGATTGATGTCTAAATTTATTTCACAGCTCCTTTATTCAAAGAGATGTCACATCTTACTTCTTGGCACTCTTCTTTGAAACTGTGAGGGCAACTGGCAAGCTGCTAGTGCTGAGTGCCTTGCCAAATACTATTGCAAAATATTGCCAGGGCAGAAGTTGCAAAGCTTTAAAGACTGATACGTTTCTCATGGAGTAAACCAGAGGGCTACCAACTTCTGATCCTTTGCCTCTGCTGAGAAGCAGGACTGACATGTTTCCATCACCTTATGCTGCTGTGCTGCTGCTGTCTGTTCCAGCCCTTGGGATTAGTTTTCCTTCAATGGCAGTTCTCCATCTCTTGTTCGCTGTTGTGAAATAACTGAGGAAACATAACTGTTTAAAATATCTTCACTGTACTGTTAATTGTGAGATATTTTGGAACAAACATCAGACCGAGGAAAGCTTTGTCTCTGATCCCAGACTCAATGTTGCTAATGCAGCAGGTGCATCAAGATAGCTTTGCTATGAAGTTATACCTCATATTTGAGTGTTTATTGAAGATCCATGCAACTGAAATCAATCCCAGCTATTTATCAATATAATACAGGATGCAAAATCTGAGATCTAAATACATGCAAACTGTGTGCCAATTATTGAGACCTTGTAACTTTGCTGTGAAAACAAGGCACAAGTTGGAAACATTTCTCTTTTTCAGGAACTATCTTAATAGCTCTTTATTAATCTGGTCTCAAATTGATATTTTAAGGAGAAAATGTGAGAGCACTTGTAAAGTTTATTGTCCCATGGTATTGTGCATAATATTGCTTTACATGACATTTCTGGATTCAGCTAGGAAGATGAGCTGAAGGAGTAAGTGGTGCTCAGGGCTAAACATCTTAAATTATGCTGTTACTCTGGTTTGAAAGAACCTCAGAAGGTGGTGACCTAACTCAGGGTTGACCTTGAGTTCAGAAGGGCTGCACATTTGCCATGATTTATTAGCTTCAAGGCCCCTAGGGTTCACTCCCAAGCCTAACCCTTGCCYTCCATTATGATGGCTACAAATRGGGCAAGCTCTTACTATAGCTGCTATAGTTGCATCTGCTATTGAAATATCGAATTCCCGTTTTAACCCTTTTGCATTTTGGTGGAACACAGAATGGGCTTCCCRAGCTAGCTTTTGCTTTGGCAGTGGGGAAGTTTGGCTGGCTGCCACCAACTTGTCTGCTCGTGCATTTCCTTCTCCTAGACCAATATCCCATTTATGACTCCTAATGATAATGGAGTAAGGCTGTTCCCTTAACCTTGAGGCCCTCTGCAATTGTAAAAATAGCTCAAACAGTCTTGGGTTAGTAACTTCCTTAATTACCGCATCCTCTATTCTTTTAACCACCCCAMCCACATATAAAGAATCTGTTACTATATTCAAGGGGCCCTCAAAGTTCATCATGGCCCAGACCACTGCCAATAATTCTAAAGTTTGCAAGGTATCCTTTTCATCAGCAGGCAAAATCTTGTGTTTCCACRCCTGCTGCTCCTGCCAGGTAATAGCAGCTGTCCTTGACTTTTTCCCAGCATCTGTGTATACTGTGAGGGCGCCCGAGATTGGCTCTTCCTTTCTCTTCGGCTGTGTTATCCAGTTGAGCCCTCCTATCCAACGTAGTGGTGGTGCAGTGACGTCTCCTGTGGTAATTATGCTGCCCRATTCCAACACAGCTTCCTGCAAGTCTTGGCTATTTTGTAGATACCATTGTAAAGAATCCTTTTTCATTGGGAGCTGTATGACTGCAGGCTCCTGTCCAGTTATCTGTAGCACTCGCTCRCGCCCCCTTCTTATTAATTGTGCCAATGCTTCAATTTTTGAAATTAAAGTTTTCGATTGTTGTAACGGTGGAGAGAGCCATTCCAACACCCTGGTCTCCCCCGTTGTCTTTAACAGCTGTGTTAAAGCTCCCAACAAATGTGATACTCCATACCAAATTGTAAGTCCTATGGGGAGGCAGGGGTCATAACGATGAACATATCCCTGTGTAACACAGTCTGTTATCTGCTGAAGCACTTGTTGCTGGCGCCAACTCAATGCAATTGTTCTACAGGGATCGTTACCTTTTAGCAGCGGCCGCAATTCATTCAATAGTTCGTTTGGTATTCCCACTACCGGTTTGAGCCACTGCAGATCCCCCAGCAATTTTTGGGCATCATTGAGTGTTTTTAGGGATGTATTAAGAGTCAATTTCTGCGGAGTTACGATCTGCTTCAGATAATGTCCACCTAGATACTTCCAAGGGGCAGTTAACTGTATTTTTTCGGGAGCAATAACCAGGCAGTTCTTTGCTAGAGTGTCCCTGATAAAGTTTATGTTGTTGATCCATAAATTTGTTGGCTGAGCAAATAGAATGTCATCCATATAATTATAGGTAATTGTTTGAGGCCATTGTTTTCTCAACGGTTTCAACGCCCCATCCACAAAAAGCTGGCACAATGTGGGACTATTACGCATGCCKTGTGGCAAAACTGTCCATTCAAAGCGTTGGTCAGGCCCCTCTCTATTTAAGGCTGGGAGCATAAATGCAAAGCGACGAGCATCGTTGCTGTGCAATGCAATTGTGAAAAAACAATCCTTCAAATCAATAATCAATAGYGGCCAATTATAAGGCAACATTGTGAGATTAGGTAATCCTGGCTGCAGCGCCCCCATAGGTTCCATTTGCTCGTTAACGGCGCGCAAGTCGTGCAGCAGACGGTACTTTGCTGATTTTTTCCTAATTACGAAAATTGGGGTATTCCATGGGCTGGTAGATAATCGCAAGTGTCTCTGTTTCAACTGTTCTTGYACAAGTTCATGGGCGTGCTGTAGACTTTCCCGTTTTAAAGGCCATTGCTTTACCCATACCGGAGTATCAGTCTTCCAAGTAAGGGGAATCGGGAAAGTCCATGCAATGGCCATCAGGCTAAAGGGTGGTCATTGGTAAGAACAATGCCAAGCTGTGTGAGGATATCTCGGCCAATTAGGCATTGTACAATCGGGAGAAGCTGAACTACAGAAAAAATAGCCATAATAGTCTTTCCATCTATCGTGACCTGCAAAGTTGGTGATCGACTCGCAAGRGTCATGCCTCCAACACCTGTAACCRTTGTAGTWGCTGCTTGTACTGGCCAATGGGCTGGCCAATGGTGTGGAGACACTATGCTAGAATCGGCTCCAGTGTCGAGGAGCCCTGAAAGGACATGTTCCTCTTYYTGKTATGTAAGCGTCACTTTTCGTTTAGGTMTATCATATAAATTCAGTGTGAGTAGGGTGAGTCCTCCTGTTRAGCCAAAGCTGCCTTCTTCTCTGGAGGKGTCCTTTGCGGGGTTGATGCYCTTAGTCATTTGTTCTAAGGGCACCACTTGGGCARTTCGTTGTCCTTTTTGGATCTTTACTGGAGGAAATGGGGTATAGGCCATAATCATAATCTCTCCTGTATAATCAGCATCAATTACCCCAGGCAGTACAAATAGTCCCATCATAGATGCCGAGGATCTTCCTAGTASCAGCGCTCCGACAGCTTGCCCTTGTATCAAGATGGGTCCTTTAACTTTTGTAGAGATTTTGTGTGGTTGTGTTGTCAAGAGTACRGTCTCTACTGCRGCTGCCAAGTCCATCCCRAGGCTTCCCCTGGTAGCTGGCTGCAGTGAGCTGGCTGGTTGCAGAGCTYGGGTTGGATCACAGYGGCTACTTGTGTCCCAGCGYGGCTGCYGTGGTTCGCGCTGGCCCTTGAGTTTCCCTGCTGGCGTCGACAAGCTCCAGTGTTGTGTGTATCGGATGGACATTTTACACACCATACTCCCGACRAATGTGACCCATTCCCCCGCATCTGAAGCATTTCATTCGCCCGGTTTGATGTGGATTAGTCACCGCAGATGCTTGGAGAGGTGCAAGAGCAGCTAACACCTGATTCTGTGATACCTTCGCCTGTTCCTGGAGCACCTTTGCCTGCTCTTGAAGACMCAAGCCTATCTGTTTCAATGCGTCTACCACAAAAGCTTGCGGTCCGACCGGCATTGAKGCTATCTTTTCTCRTGCCTCCTCTATTGTCCAATGTGCCCCCAGTGTATTAAGTATAYTTCGGGTAGCAGAGTTGCAATTTTGTATCGCACATTGTTTCAAGAGAGCCCCTCGCATATACTCAGGTACTCCAGCTCTTTCAATAGCAGTGGCAACCTTGTCTATAAATGCTCCAAATGTCTCYTCTCGCCCCTGTTTTATTCCCATATAGATGGGTAGGCCACCTGGTTCCTTCACCAAATCTATAGCCCTGCGAACCAACCTCATTGCCTCTTGGCATTTATCTGGCCCGAGTAAAGCTTGTGCTTCAGTACGAATGTATGGACCTAGTCCCATCAATTCCTCTATTGTGACACCGTAGAGTGAGTCTCCTGGCTGACACTGCACTGCTACAGCGGCATTGACCTCTGCTTGCCAATGTGCATTGAACAACAATTGCTGATGCTGTGAAAAGATCAATTTTGCAATTCCTCAGCAATCAGCTTGCAGTAAAACCTGAGTGCTCCATAAATAATCAAGCATTTGCTTCACCAGCTCACTARTAACTCCAAACTGGCTAACTGTTGATCGTAATTGGGATAATAACTTCCAATCTAATGCCGACATGGTTGCCAACATATCCCCTCCTTGTTGCGGGTCAAAGGTCACGGGACAAGCCAACTGTGCTGCTGCTTGAACAGCCTGATCATCCCCCTTCTCCATCCCTTCCCTTGCCAGAGCCGCCCAAGCCTCACGACGATCCCGAGCCAGGGCCTCTGCTAGGTCAGATTTTGCCCCAGGGACCGGCTCACTAGCAACAATGGGATTTGGAGCCCTTGGCTCCTGTTCTGGAGGTGCTGGTGGGGCRGATGGCAGGGGTTGCGTCTCCTGAATGGAGGGTAAGGGTGGGGCAAGTGGTTTATTGTCCGCCTCTACGTCTGCGGGTTGTGAAGGGGGTAACTGCACAGTGGAAACCGCAGGAGGCAGTGGTGTCCCATCTAAGTCATTACCATACGAGCTATTCTGTTGTTGCGTGGCTACTGCCTGTCTGGCTGCCTCCTTTTCTGCCTGATGTTGYAGCAATTCATTATGCACTACCTTCCATAACTTCCCCRTCTTCTTGGCKGTTTTATCATCTGCTAAAACCAATTCCTATAGTTTATCCCCAAACGTCCACCACTCTGATAGCATATGTATTGTATGTGGGTTCGTAAAGAATCCCTTTGCATACCTGAATGCTAATAACCCTGGCAATTCCTTTTGCAAGTCAATTCCTTTAACCTGCCTTCTTTGCAAAAATACAGTAAACAAATCATATGCTGCTTGCCTATCCATACCTATACGTCAGCGCTGTTGCAGCTCTCCAAGGTCTCAGCAGYAYGTCTCAGCCGGGCACGTCTTTTACGCCACCCAGGGCTCRGARCCTTTYGCCTGRAGMTCKTATCGCCRYCCCTGCYGCAAAGGAACCTGATCTCCTACTTYGATCCTCCTCTCCRTGGTGGTATCACRTCGGGGTCACCATTTGTTGGAAGAGCCGAAGGAAGACAAGCACACCCGATGATGATCAGCAAGTCTCAGTTTTATTTCAAGTCCTCCGCGTTTTTATAATCAAGATCATACATATTAATAAGCTCATACATAATGCAAAAGCATAGCTCATCATTGGACAATGCAATAACGGTCAACCCCACCCCATGTGCATACTTGCGGCTGCATTTCTTCATATCTCTGCTGATTTCGTCCTTTTCACATCCTCTTTATTGCAAAMGCATTCTATTATTGTACAACACTGGCTTCAAGGACACAGTCCTTGCAGTTCCCTYTAGCCCAATTAACTGAATCTTCTCRTGCCCTCCTCTATTCTGCAGCCATTCTTCAACAACATTSTCCACACATGACAACCTGTCCTAATGGTCAGTTATCCCTCTGGGGATTTCCCTACTCATTCTATGTGGTGCAAAGCACCACAGAGTCTCTCTTGGTAACCTCAAAGCCATTGGGAAGCTGCTGTTGGGTGCCCTTCAAGCTCCTCTTCTCAAGGCCAGGTAAGACCAGTTGCCTCCAACTCGTCCAGAGAATGTGCAACAGCCCATGACTTCTGTGTCTTGGCCTCTTCCATACCCTGTGTAGTTTGTGCTTAAGTGCAGGAATGTTGAATGCATGTGTTGGGATGCAAGTGTACTTGGTCTGTAGGACTCTGAACTACTGTGTGTTTCTATTACAACAGTTTGTTTAGGTTTAGACTTTTTTTGTTTGTTTGTTTGTTTGTAAATCTTAGTATTAGGTATTTATGACCTGGCATCACCATCAAACCCTAAAATATGTTTCATACTAAGTTTAGTAAATTAATAAGGACTGAGCATTTAGAAAATGATTGCTTTTACTCAGCCATGGTGGAATTTCTGGTATGTATTTTGCTTTAATGCTGGGAAGAGCATAGAAGAGGACAAGGAGCTAGCTAAAGAAAAAAAACAAGACTCCTGTATTCGCTTTGGATGGGACTTAACCATACCTTGCAAAAGCAAGATGCATTAAGTCTACAAGTTTGGAATGCTGCTAAAAACTACAAAACAGAAAAAACCTGAGGACAATTCAGAAATAAAAGCTAGCTGGCAAAAATACCCAGACTGTCAAATGCTTTGAAGACAAGTGCATTGAAGAACTTGGAGACTTCTGCTTCCTTGCTGCATTAGTAGTGGTGCATCTTGAATATATTCAAATGAGGAGGAAAAAAAAAGAAAAAAAGCTATGTTTTCATAAAAGGTAAATAAAAAGAGCATTTTTCTTACSGCGTATATAGCAATGTTTTATGAGAGGTAAGAAGTGAAACAGAAGAAAGTTATTTGGAGTCATAGTGGATGCTGATACTCTGGAATCCAATTATCCAATTTGCCTCCTGAATTATTTTTCAAATACTAGGCTATCCTGTTTCATTTAAGCAACAAATATAATGCTGTTTATTTAATCTCCCAACACTCATGGTGAATATCTTGTAAATAACTATCATATTTTCAATCAGTGCTCTTTAAAAGGGGTCATGGATTTTTCAGACTAGTGTGGAAATGGTTAAACAGCATTTTAATAGCTAAATTTCATACCCCCCCCATCAGAGCCCTGATAGAAWACAGATGGGGTTTCTCTGTCAGGGAACCCCAAAACTGTTCCTTAGTTGTGTCCYTTGAAAATAATGAAATAATGTGACACTTGCAGCAGTGACAGAAAACCAGACAATTACTACAATTACTATGTTCTGGTGAGAGAATGTGGCTAGTGTGCAACAAAATTTTCAACTGTCCTGGTGTAAAGTGTTTGTATCAAGAACGAACTGTGCTGTTTGCAATGAGATTTTACATCCTGTGTATGTGCCCACACACATTATATRTAACTCTAAAGGCATATGCCAAATAGATTGGTTTAACTTCACTTTTCTTTAGAATTTTTTAGAGGTTGGCTGCCTCTTTGGTGCTCTTTTCATGTTAACTAATAGGTAATGTGGTGGATGAATAGGATTCTTTATAGAATTATCTAAAACCAGGCACTGATTTATTTGAAAACAAAGGGTTTCTTTAGAGCTAAGTTTAAGCTGGCATTGCCATGAATCCTAGAATTATTCTACATTTAAATGAGAGAACAGTGATGCACTTGTACTTGGGCTTTGAACAGCACAGAGCTGTTGACCAGAGACTCAGAGACTGCTGAGCAAATCTGTTTAGGTTCCTTTGCCGAAGTTTCCAAGCCTACTTTTCTCTACTTACAGATGATGAGAAGAAAGCTAAAAAGACACTATAAGTTGCACTGATCAATTTTGTTTGGAGGTAGGCAAGTTGTTTGCTGGTGTGTGATGAAAAATGTATAAAAGCCTGGTCTGTAGCAATCTGAACACATACTTTTTCTCTGTTTTGCTTTGGGGTGTGTGGGGTCTAGAGCACAGCAGCTAAACAATACCTCACTTGTTTAYAAAAAACCTTGGGAAGAAGGGGTGAGAAAGAAGAAAATATTTACAGTAGTTTTCTACCCAATTAAAATCAGAAGGCAGACTCAAAAGGAAAGAGTTCATCTATGGTCCAAGCCAATTAAAAGTAAATTTTGCTGCTTGGATGTTAATTTACACATCCAAGGCAATGTAAATTTAAACTAGAAGCTTGACTTAACCTCACTGGTTCAGATGAACTTCAAATTTATGTTTCCTTTGGTTTTGGTCATAGCATCTGTGTGTTTAAGCACATTTTATGTGAATTGACATTAGAAATTCATAAACTGCCTTAAAATGTTAAATCTGTGGAGTACTTCACCAGAATGTGTAAATAATGCCTGTCTCGCAAACACAGCTCTGCAACAYGAGCTGGCTCTGATCCTCAGTTAAGATATTTTTATGTTTTATGCCTTCAGCCATTTTCCCCTTTGTTTAATTATCTGGGAATAAAACCAGATTTCTGTAGCTTCTGTCATGTATTAAAAGGTATTTTTGAATACCTTGAATATTGAATTTCTGTGCAAATGCTTTAATTGTTTTTGTTGATACTAGTTTGTGGGTTTTTTACACATACAATGTCTGTTTATTTATAAAGAGTTGAAATAGAGGTAGAAGGAGGAATCTCGTAACACAGGGTTTTACTCAGAAATTAAACTGCAAACTTCTCAATGTGTGCAAAAATCAGTTTACTGTTTTACACAGCAGCATCACTTGAAGTGACCTGAAAGAAATTTTATCATCAACCATCCAGTCAAATCCTGGATAATTATTCAGGGAACCATGTTGGATATGTGATGTGCACAGAGTAAGAAACAAAACAGTCCTTGACAAGGAGTGTGAAGGGGCTGAATATTTCAGAASCTACAGAGCATAAGGAACAGAGGACGGCCTTGCAGCTCAGAATCTAAACAGGGACACACACAGACGTGCACAATTTGACACTTCTTTAGGAAAAGAAAGTTAATCAAATGAAAAGATGTCGGTATTAGGAACTGTCAAGGAGAAACTGGAACATCTTTGTCTTGGTAACTGCTCTATAACTCRGCCGCTGGAAAAGATTGATGACTTGGGTGCTTGGCCCTTTGTTTTGGTTTTGCTGTTTTAATTTATGAGTCAGAAAGTTCCTAGACATGGGTCCTCATTTAAAGAAATGAAAGTAAAATAAGACAGATTATTAGCAATGTTATTTTAAAGCAAATGCAGTTGCTAAGTTAAAATATTGTGATAGTTGTTCCAGTGTATTTACAGATYTACCAAAGATGTCCATATGTCACATCAGATGTCAGTTTAAATGGTCAATATGTTGTCTCAAATCAGTCAGTGCCTGGTGTCTAGACACTGAATGCTGTCGCTCCTGTCATGCTTCTTGCTGCAAAGCATTTGGATCAATYTAACAGTGGAGGAAAGCAGTGTTGTTGTGGTCTGCTACAGGTGGTGTGTCCTGCTTTGGTCTCTGCCACATGGATGCCGTGGTCCCTGGATCCCTCCGGTGTGACATAAAATGAGTCTCTGTTACAGCATGAGTTCAGTTCAGGAGCRTGCTTTTAGAGTACATCCCTTGTGGTTCGCTTTGCTGGGGGATCTTGGGAACATGAGCAGGATTCCTTTCAGATGGAGTAAGACTGGAAGATGTTGTTTGGGAGTGCTTTTAACACCTACTGAACCAGGGTGGGTGTCCACCCACAGGACCAGGCTAAAGCTGGGTTGAAGCAAAATGTACAAATCCTGCCATGCCAACATGGGTCATGTGGATGCTGCATCTTCAGCATCAACTTTGCCTCCCTGTGGATATGCTTTTCTTGCCCTGCRTTACTTGCTAAGGTAGACATTGAAACCAAAACTGCAGCAAGAGTAGATGCAAGCATGTGGAGCCTGCCTTTGACTCCAGGTGCAGCCTTGTAGTCATACACTCTGAAATGACTCTCCCTGTGAACGGCAGTCTCATTTTTCATCTTTTTCCCAGTTTCCTGCCTGGCMCTTGACTTCCCTCAGTGCTTCTCTCAGTTTCTAAACCACTTTTCCTTCCCCTCGCTTCTGGCGTCCCACCATTGCTTTCCTCAACCATTGCTCCCAGCCATAAGGTSTCAGTCTCAAGTGGTCTCTGCCCCAAAGGTGCCATCTGTCTTTTATGAGGAAATGTTTGCTTCAGCTGTTTTTAAAGCTCWTTCCTGGTGAAACCTCTTCCATTGCTTCACTACCCTTCCAATACTTTTTTTTTGTGCTCTTGTCTCCCCTCATCCAGTGTTTAACTTGAGCCTTTTCTGTGCTCATTTTAAGCTCATTAGGACTTGTCATGAAGACACAATTCCCTTCTCTTTGAAGTAGTCTTCCGAGGTAACAGCTATCCCTCAAGTGGGTTCTCCCCACCCCACCCCACGCTAGCTTGTCCTTCTCACTTGCCCATAAGTCACATTTTTAGACCAGTTTTTGTCCTTATTTCTGTTCCCTAGACCTGCTTAGGTAAACCCACATCTTTCCTAGATATTCAAACACAAACACAGTAAAGTAGGATTTTTTAGTTCAGCAGATTATGCTTGGGCTTTCCACTCCCAACACTTTTATATCTCATAGCAATGTCTGTCTTTCTTAGAACAGCATGACATTTGTCTCTTGTGACCTGCTGTAGTCTGAGGCCTTGTTTCCCATCCTGTATTTCCATACTAGATGTTTCCTGCCTGTGGGCAATATCTTGTACATAACCTGCTACATTTCACTCCATCCTTCCAGATCACTACTCTGTCCTGAAGATGATATATTTAACCTTTGTTTCTCACATCCAGAACTAATATTTACTCTTCCTGCATCTGTAACCTAGTTGTTAAAACATCTCAAGGCAGTTTCAAAGCTTTTTTAAATGGAAGATGTGACATCTGTGATTTCTCTCCTACCTATCTGGAAGGCTGTCAGAGGAAGTTAGCAATGTAATTTAACAAATCTCTTTTGGTTATTACTTAGGATTATCTTCCAGGTGCTGCTAATTGATCTGTTCTGGATTGTTTTCCCCAGGAATCTGAAGTTAAACTGACTCACTGGGTCTTTAAWATTTTTACCTGTTGGTTTTTGTTGCTTTGGTTTGTTTACTTGAGTTTTCTTCCACTGTGCACATGTGCACACGCTTCCATTCACATTCTCTGTCTCTGTCCTTTTCCTCCTGAAATCTTACCTGTCATCCCTATTATTTATGCCAATCACTGCTTGCATTTGATCCTCTTGGTGAAGACTGATGTCCTAAACATGATAATCTTTCGGATGTCATCTCTCATCAGCTTTTCTGTGTTTTGTCTAGGGCCAGAAGGTTTTTCTTGCTCTTAAGYTGTAACATATAAAACATTAATCATATTGATAATAATGATTTTTTTTTCGGTTGCTACTCTTTTTTTTAAAATTGTAATTCTATCTTAACTATGCTGATTCTTGTAACTGTGTACTTCTGCAGATTGTATACTTMTTGCAAGCAATTTGACCATGTTTTCATATTCTGTGTCTGTCTTGATGAATAAATCCTGTGTTACTTCTGCTGTTTATTTTTACAAGGCACAAGCAAAGATTATCCTGCTATATTGTTTTGTAGAGGAATTGCTGCTTSTTTCCTGTCTCCCCTCTTAGTGTCTCTTGTGCTCACATTCTCTTTGCTGCATTCCTGGGCTCCCTCACCTCCCATTTAATGAGGTTTAGTTAACTTTTCTTCTGAATCAGTTGCTTTTCATTTTTCTACAATAAAATCTAAATGATCTGCTTTCTTTTTTTTTTAATTTAAAAAAAATCTGATTTTGAAATAAAAGAAGTTTAAACTAAAGTGCTGTCAATTCTCAGGTCTTTGCTCTTTATACCATGTGACTGTCAGGATACCACATGCTAGCAGATTCTCAGTTCTGGCTCTTCTGTTTTATTTCTAAGTTGCTAGCTGTTTGATGCATGGATTTCAGATATCAAACAAATAACCCTGGTGCTGGTTGGTGGCTTTTAATGCCTTTGTTGTTTTTTAAACTGATTAGCCCTGTCAGTGCAATGGCTTGGTCTTGCAATGCTTCAGATTCTGCCGACTGTCATTGCACTTGTCTGTCCTTGAGCACAGTGAAAATGGATCTGCCATAGTGGCAAACATAATTTTAAAACATAAGGAGCGTGCATTCTTTCAGATTTACAGAGTAACAGAATGATTTGGATTGGAAGGGACCTTGAAGATGATTGAGTCTCCATTTCTGGTGTAACTTCAGCCCATTCGTGGGATGATCCAGATTTTGTTTCTCAAGCTGTTGATATTGTGCAACAGTAAGATGCTGGATCCAGACTCTTCCAGCCATGGATTTATTTCCACAGCTCCTCAGAGCAGTGAAAATAGAACATTTTAACAGAACCACTCCATCAGAACAAACAACTGTTTAATATGGGTGACCTCAGCAATTAACTGCAATGCCTTCCCTTTTTGTTTTGTAAGGGAAACATTGTACTGCATTCCACCCCTGAGAGAGAACTGAACCTTTGCATATTCACCCTTGGTAACACCACTGATGCTRAAGGCTTACTACTGACTTGCTTCACATCCAGGGTGAGTGAAAAAGGCACCCACTCTGCTGTGAGAAGCCCGTCAATTCAGCACTTCCTCTGAATTAAAGCTGTGACATGTGCTGCCACACTTTGTAAAGAAAAGGATCTGGTTAAAATGTTAGACAAATTCCACAATTTATGTGTTCAGAAGATACAGACAATTATTCTCTGAAATAATTTTTTATTACTATCCAATTTACTTTCACAGTAAATTTGTCCCCTCGTCCCATATATGTTTGGGGCTTTTTGTTGGGGCTTTTCTTACAAAGAAAATCTCAAAATAATTACTTTTTTTTTTAATTATAAAGCAAAGGATTGYAAGTTCTGCATGTTTTCCTCTCTCTTCTTCCAGATTCTACAGGAAAGTCATGATCTCTCCTCTCAACTTTCCTGGACACTCAATAAAACAAAACATAATATAATCCGATGTAAATTAAATTAGTAGCCCCAACATCTTGCTTCTATACTCTCACAATTCTAGCATCCATACATGTGTACTTTGGTTCTACCTGTCCGCCATGTAGGCATATTAATGTTTTCAATGTCTTTTATGTAAAACATCCAAAGTGTCTTTTTCTTTGGTGTTTGATGTTTTACTTGTTCACTTTCTGTGTCACTCAACCACTGGTCCTTTTGTTAGYTGATAGAAGTTCTAGTACCTCACCTTTATTTTTTTATAATATATATTTGTCCCATAAATTGCTCTGGTTTGTGTGACTTGAGACATCCTTCCCATAAAGCAGATTTGAAAATGTGGTACCAGTTCAAATGTGYAGATTCATGTTATGGCAGCCAAGTACCACGCAGCTCCTCACTCCCATCCCCTGCCGTGGTGGGATGGTGGGGGGGAAGAACTGGAGAAAGGTAAAACCCATGGGTTGAGGTAAGAACAGTTTAAGAATTGAAATAAAGTTAAAAAAAATTAAAAAATAAGAATAATGAAGAAAAAGGAGAAAAAAGAAAGAGAGGAATAAAACCCCAGAGAAAGAAGTGTTGGACAGTACAATTGCTCACCATCTGCTGATGCCCAGCCCTGAGCAGCGATTGGTGGCTCCTGACCAGCTCCCCCAGCTGATATGCAGAGTATGATATTCTAAGATATGGAATATCCCTTTGGCCAGTTTGGTTCAGCTGTCCCAGCTGTGGTCCCTCCCAGCTCCTTGTGCACCTGCTCAATGGCAGAGGATGGGAACCTGAAAAGCCCTTGACTCAGGGTAAACATTGCTTAGCAACAGCTAAAACAGCAATGTGTTATCAACARTGTTCTCATACTGCATCCAAAACACAGCACTGTACCAGCTAACAGGAAGAATGTGAACTCTAACCCAGCTGAAACCAGGACAGTTTATAATGCATGCAATAAAGTGATTATAAAAAGCTTCATTGAGMAATTATGCCTATAGGAATGCTGGAAATAGGAGTCAACAGTACAAACAGCCAACTTCCTTACTGTGACTTTAAGAGAATCCTGAGCACTTCTGTATTTCTCTTCTCAAGATTAGTCATTATTCCTGTAAGAGTGAGAAATAAACATTGCTTGTGTTTTCTGACTGTGGACGCACTTCCAAATGAATCAGAGGAGGTAGATGGGTGAAGGATGAAAATAACCACAATTACCCCAACTTTATTTTAACAGAGGTGTGTGGTGAGGACCCTTGGCTGGACATTGCCTGCCACCCCAGGCTCCATATCCTCCCTTCCCGGGGCAGGTGTCCCTGTGGTTCTGTGTGGCAACAACTGCTTTTGGGTAGGCATGAATTGGTGACAAACAAATCCAAAAAAAAGAGCAGCGTAGGCCTGGGAGAACCACAGTTACGTAAAGGTGAACAATAAAACATTATTTCTCAAGTGGGTTTTTTGAAGGGCTGTTACTGCAACACTTTTTATATAAATGAAAGGTACATTTGAATCGGAAGCAATTTGGTGTAGTAAACTGCTAGTGACTCATCCCAGACCTGAGGGGAAACAGAGCTAGTGTGACATGGAGAGATTTTTGAGTGCTTGCATGGGATCTACTTCAGACAATCCAAGAGTAAGAGATATTAATACCCTCCTCCAACACTGCTCCGGTTAGCATCCACTAGCATGGTGCATATTCCAGTTAGGARATCCTTATTACCACTGCAGTTGCATCCAAATTGAGGTTGATTGTTGGTAGCTTCTTGAATGTTATACAGACCCCACACATATTCCATATTTTAGTACCAATAAATAACATATTTATCAAGAGGTTCAGTTCAGGAGATGTACATCTTGAGTTCTCACCGCTTTACAAAATCCTTATCTTCTTTCTAAAAGAAAATTCAATTCAAAGATTATAAAACATTTAATGCACCAGGTTGACACAAAGATTGCCATGYAATTAGAAAACCCTTGACATTTTGCTCTTTTGTGTTCCTATGCAAGCTTAAAACTGTGCTGTCATCTACAAAAACTTAATTTGTACAGCATTGTTGGAGAAAACTGTAGTTGTAATAAGACTTACTCTTGATAGATCCAAGAGTAGCTTGGATTGTGTGCAGGAATATTTTCTTATTAAACATTTTAGTAATCTGAACAATGACTTCAAGAAAATACTGTGTATTTTAAATAATCTGGTTCTTACTGTGCCTTTAAAAATGGCTGTATGCACGTCTGAATGTACATTGACAAAGACAAATGTCAACAGATACAATTTTGTGGTAATTTTCCTACCTAGTAGTCATGTTCTGTGCTGTAGTCTACAACATGTTTCCTTGTTCCTTGTGATCCCTGTTCCCCAATACCATAATATCTAGCCGACCTGAGTTATTAAAGACTGCCATGTTTCTTTTTAAAACTACATAGTGGAACAGTGGTTAGTTAGTATCAAGTGTTACTTGAGTTAGATTAGAGGGATTATGTTGTTTATGCTCCATATTTAGATTTACAATATTCCATTAACTGGCTTCTGCTAGATTGCCATATTATAAGAAGAAAGGTAAGTTAAAGGAAAAAATAGTTCAGTGGAGTCCAGAGGTTGATCATCTGTACCTGCTTCTCGTTGTATTGGTTTTACCTGGTATAAGAGAATATATGCATCTTCATGTAAAATATTGCTGATGTATTTTTATGTAAATCTTTGCTGAAACTCTCTTAATAGTTCAGACCCACCTGTACCCTTCAAACACTGACCCATAGTTTCCAGGACTGAAAATGGGAGTATTTGTTCTTGGAGAACAAAAATCAGACTCTGTAGCTGGTAGATGTRTATTCATCTTCTCTGTGGGTCAGGAATAGGGTGGGAAATCTGGCAAACCTAGGAAATGACTGGACAAGCAAGTAAGCAAAGTAAGGTCAGCAAATAATAAACTCTTAAAACATTTGTTTTAAATCTGTGTCCTTTTTGGATTATAAGATACATCTTCTTGCTTTGGTAGGTTGTTTTTGTTTTTTTTTAATTGTTGCTCCCTTTTTTCTATTCTGAGTCGGTGCATAACAGTGCTTTGGTGGAATGCRTATGTCTTTTGCCATAAACAGTTTGTTGGAAATATTAATAGAATAGCAAAACCTAATCTGGTCTATTCTGTAGATGCTAGGCTGCCTTTAAAATGCTTTTATTTTGGAAAGAGCCTGTGAGCCTTTTGTGAGGGGACATACACACCCCAAACCAAAGCCCTTGTTCAGTTTCTTTTGAATAGAATACCAGTAAATAGCTTGAAAATGCAAACATGGTCCTTGTGTTCTTGCTCATCTCTACAATTTGAGGAARGACTCTTGACATTCTGGGTAGACCCCACCTACATAACATTGTTTGCCAGAGAACTTGTTTACCAAAGCATGTTTGTTCACCCCAGCCTGTATTTGCAATTCTAGTAGAACGTGCTGTAGCTGGGATTCAAGAGACTGAAATAAGAAACATCCATACAGAATTACCACTCAGAGAGATTTTTTTTCTTTTATACTTAGCTTTGGTATACCTTCCTGCACAAACTGCTCAGATCTCCTGGAAACTCAAAGACTTGACCTATTTTATAGAACTGTATTTATAAATGGAATTCCAAAGAGTCTTTGTTGAGAGTGAAATGCAGGTCATGCAGTGCTGTCAGCTGGGAGGTTTTTTTAGCAATTTATGCTTTATGGGCTGTATTTGATAACTTTGGCKTCACATGTTTACCAGTGCAGTAACTTATTACTGTGTTTTATGCATGTCTGCTGAAACTAGTCCCAGAACATGTCAGCATGTACTGATAAGCTGTATATGTGACATGTCAAGCACACATGTTTCTACATGCCTATAAAGCAGCTGGCTGTCTTTGTCCTTTTGTTATATATGTATTCCCTTTTGTTATATATGTGTTCCCTTTTGTTATGTATGTATTCACCCTTGCAGGAATTGTTGGTAAGTCAGGTCCAATGTACTTATTTTCCTCGTATTCTTGGATCCATGTAAATCTTTTGTGCTTCGTGTGAGCAAGTGGAGGTGGTTTGAGGCAGTATCCACACCGTGGGTCTCTGAGATAACTGATAACCAAGGTAAACTAGGCTGTCAGGAGTTCAGCATTCACACTGTTCTCCTTCTGGTAGCTGAGCTAGTTGGTGGAGGTTTCCCTTGGGTGCCTTCTCTAGACTGCACACTTGCAGTGAGTGAGGGCAAGTGCAGGGCAAAAAGAGATACAGGCTGTGTGCCCTGTGACAGTAGTGCTTCTCCTGAGGACACAGCTATGGTTGGAGTGATAAGTGAACAGGATGTAAACAGCAGGGTTTGGGTCAGACAGTTCATCTGCACTGAATTCACTGTTCACTGTAARTGCCTTGCATGCTAAGTAATTTTTAGAAACTAATCGTGAAAAAAGTGAAACTAACCTGAAAAAAGTASTCCATATATGGTAACAATAATGTATTTTGGTGTGTGCGTGAGGGAAGTAAAGAACTTGAGGAAGATGAAGTCAGGAAAACAGAGATGCCTGTATTGAAATTGCAGATAGTGTATTTCACTGCCTGATACTGCTTTSTTGCTTTGAAATTTCATTGTGCATTTATGCTATTGGCAGAATACTTGTTTGTGTACTAGTTTTCCTTTTTAGTGTGTGCATCAGTTGATTTAAACCAGTTATCTTCTTAGCTTCTATGAAGAATTTCTTTGATGTGGTGYTGCTGTCATTTTTCTGGTTCATGTTATACACACTCTGTGATGCTTCTGAAATGATGCAGTTTTTTATGGCTTTTCTAGTTTTCCATCATTTTGATTTGTGGTGTTTGCTATGCTAAGGCAGAGTCCATGTATTATGGTTGCAGATCGTGGTTTTGATATTCATTAACCTCTGTGATCCAGTACATTCTTCTTGCAATACATGGATCATCCACTTTGTCTGGAGTGCTGGAAAACTGGCAGTTCACTATAAATGTCACTATGAATGAAGCCTCCTTTCACTTGCCAAGTTCTTACGCTTTGTCAAGAGATAATACTGAATCTTTCAGCAGTACTTGTTAGGTGGCTTGTGGTAGTTTCTGGTGGGTTGGTTAGTTTGCTTGGGAGAAAGGGTTGAAGTATATGTTTGCAATGAATCAGTCTTTTAAGTATTCATTTCATTCCTTCAAATTGAAAGACTGTCATCTGAAGACATTTTGTAGCTGATCTAGCGTACAAAAAGAAAATGGGGAAAAAAACATTTCCTCTGCGCAGCTCATGTAAAACTGAACCATTACTCMGACTCCTCTATTAAGCACAGGCATGCAAGTATGAAAATGAGTTAAATGAAATCTATTAATATGCATRCATTCATTAAATGTTACAAAACCAGCTCTGGTAAAGAACAGTTACCTTGTGATAYTGTTGCTTGCAC
The DNA here is from genome assembly GCF_030028575.1 of Malurus melanocephalus. Lineage (NCBI taxonomy): Eukaryota > Metazoa > Chordata > Aves > Passeriformes > Maluridae > Malurus > Malurus melanocephalus. The sequence goes on from NW_026623264.1 coordinate 50,533, forward strand.
CTGCAATGTGAGCTTCAAATCTTGCCCAGCTGGCATTTCTTCCACAGTTTTAACTCTCAGGCTTTCAGCTGGCTCACTTTCCCACCAAGTGTCTTCTCTTACTTGATTTTGTCCATGGTAGTGTGTGTTTTCTGGTAATCTCATGAGTCCAGCGAGTCTAAGAGGACACTCTTTTCTGTAGTACACAGCTCTTGGGTGTCACGTTTTGCGGTGCTGAATGCCTGGTCCCAACTGGCCCATGCCCAAGCCTCTTCTAARTCCTGTTCCTAAGCAGAGAGTGGGGTATGAATATAGCCTACTTAGCCTCCAAACAGGAGGCTGAAAGCAGTGTGAGAGTAATTCATAGAACAGGGCGGGTGCCTATCYGTCTTCATACATTGATGGGGTCTTTGTGGCAGCCACAATCCCTGGTATTAGACGATATTTGCCCAGCGTTGGTGTGCCTGTGTCATTGTGAGGCCCATCCATGGCAGCCTGAGGCTTTTCCAAGAGGTCATGTCCTYARACTGTTCAATGCTGTGTAGGTGAGWACTTGCTGGGAGTTGGGTTCTTTGATTAAAACAATTGTCACATGTGAAGTTAACTACAGTGGCCATAAGTTGTTCCCTGAATAAAGTCTAWGTTCAGAGCTTAGGGGGCTAAAGATTGACAGTAATTATTTAAAAGATCATTTTATATCTATTACCGTATCACTTTTTCCGGGTTTGAAACATGWCATGGTTTAACCAGAGCTGCCAGTTGGCAAGATACTGCCACAGAAGAAGTTTTAATTCCAAGCACCATCTCATCTTAGTGTCCAAACCTGATGACTGTTAACAGTGTGCTCTGGGGCGAGGGGATTGTGTTTCCTTTAGTGTGAGGAGTAGGATCGAAAGCTTGGTGTTAACAGAGGCAAAGATACTCCTTTGAAGATGCAGGAACTGAAATGGAAAGTTGTGGTGCTGGTGTGTGAAGCTGATAGTGAGGTAATGATTTTGTTACTCAATGACCYGTGCTGTTTTGGAAATAACTAAAATTTTTGGATTATGCTTGTCAAGTGGTTTGGGCTGTACTTTTGTGTGAATATTTAAATGTATATAAGTGTTCCGTAGTAGATTCATATGGAACAGTGTTCACTTGCAAAGCTCCTGGCTGCATTTAAAGAAATCATCTGTATTCCTGCTTGTCTTTATCTTAGAATGTCTTTTTATGCTCTGTTTTTGTCTGTGGTTCTCTTGATGTTATAAAATCAGACTTTTGATCTTTGGTCAGGGACAAGGTTTTCATAGTAATTTAAGGACATTTTCAGTAAAAACAGAACTGAATAGTTCATATTGTTGCTACCTGCTCATCCTGGGCTTGGAGAAACATGTTAAAGATACTCTGCATTTCTGTGACCTCTTGCATTTGCAATGGGTTGAGATGAGTCCTTCATTTCTCTTCCCTTTTATTGTCTTTTCCACCTCCACCACCCAATCACTGATATTCCTTGAGCAAAGACTTAAAATAGTTGGGATGACAGCACGTACATGGATTTGTTACATTCCTTAGAAGTAAAGTACTGCAAAGCAGTGGAAATGGAATTCYCTGTGTATATTACTGCCCAGAAAACATAAATGGGGAATGCAAGGGAGTTCCTGAGGACAAAACTGTCAAAGTGAATGCTGACCTTTAGCTTCACTGAAAGGCAAGTTGAGTTCCGTGCATTTCTGTGTGTGCTATGCAGTTAACCACCAGGTATCCATCTTGACATTAGAGTACTAGCCTTTAAAAGCGCATCAAGCAAATCTGTAAATTACAATTTATTTAAATGTTAGTACCTTAATATAGTGTTTTGCATAGTATGATGCACGAGACAGATGAACATGCTGTGGAATTCATTCAGGCAAATTACAATTTAAGGATACATAYTGTGTTGCTGATCTCTAATTACCTCCTCCAGAATAGGGAGAGGAACTGCATAAAATTGACCGCTCCACAGTCCAGTCTTCGGGGGAGGTTTTAAGTGTGAGGAAGGACAAATAGCCACTCTTTAGTCTAAGGTTTAGGGCTTAGATTGTGTGAACAGGGAGAGAGAGTTTAATTATCTCTAAGCCCAGAGGAGTTTTCTCACCTTTCCTGAGTTGAGGCTTTACTGTAAATCAATCCAAAACTTCATGCGTTAGATCTGCTGATGAGTGAATGATTAACTGGAAACTATCAACCAGACAGAAGGAGAACACTGCTAAACAGCTGCAAAGTAAAGTAGCTCTTGAATATAGATTACTTGACTAAATTATTTACCAGTGAGTTACTCTGAAGTTGTGAAGCATTCTAGTCTGGGGCTCACCACGAGAAGTCCTGAAAAAGCTTCTTTAAAACCTCTCCATGAATGCAGAGGCAAATACCTTGCCAGATTTGAACAAGCAGAAGAAGGCTGTTGCTATAGTGCTGAGTCTCAATATCTAGCAGGGCCTATCCAAAATCACAAAACTCCAAAAACAGAAAAGGGCAGGTTAGGGAAAATTCCTAATTTCTTCCTGTGTGGACTCTACTGAAATGGAAGCTTGTGAGTTGCAAGTTGACTTGTAGCTTGTGTGTACATGGTTACAACACAGTAATCCAAACACTGATGTATTTCAAAAACTGCCAGACTGCTTGTCTGATTTGTTTTTGGAGAGTGCTTGGATGACTGTCAGTGCCTGACACATGAGTGTAGTATTATGCAGGARTACTTCTGCAGCAGGACTGTTCAGAAACAGGATCTCCCAAATTGCTYCTTGCCAGATACTTGCCAATACCTGTGACTGCTGAAATGAGCACGGTCATGTCTTGTCAGGCCCAAATTCAGGTCTTGTGAAGACAGGCCTGTAGAACATGGGGGTTCTCCATAATCAATAGAACAGTTCCTGATGACAACTTGTGGGGTTTTGGGGACACCCAGGTGTTAACACTGATAATCCAGTGGAGTGGGCTGCAGTATTTTCACACTTGCTCATTCTTTACATGGCYATTGAAATCCCAAGAAACATTTCAGGTATTTATAGGGAGGAAGCTGAAATGGCATAGGCTTTTACCTCATCCTGAGTGTTACCATTTGCATTAGATATTCCCTGCCTCTTAAGCCTCTGAATGTTTGAAAGCATAGCAGATCCTCAGTAAACATGAGGCTTTAACTTAATGAGTRTGGTGGTCTTTTCTGTTAAACAGAATCCATACTAACTCCTGTCTGTCCCACACTTTAAGATCTCGTTAACAAAGTTAAGTGAGGAGTGATACTGTCATTAAAGGAGCGTTTTTTCCTAGAATTTATATTTTTGTAACTGTTTTATGGCCTCAATTTGCTCAGGAAAAACCAAGTTACACATCATTTTAAAAGGCCCAGTTGAATTTTAACGGRGGTATTGAAACTTACCCGTGAAATTTCAGAGGGTGCAGAAATWGTTCCCTAAATAGTGCTGGATATTATACAAACCTATCTCATTTTCCTTGTGTTATTCCTCCTGTCCAGACAGGAGAGCTATCATTACAGCGGCTAGTTGGTTTAATGACGGCCTTGCCGGTGGATTGCGGGCACCCCTGGACACGCTGAAGAGTTAAACTAAAACCCCTCGTGTGCGCAGGGGYGTTTTTAGGTTATTTTTACCAGAGCGCTGCTGTTTTTCCAGAGTTTCTGTGGGGAGCCGCCCAGCAGAAGCAGGAGCATCCCCCTAGGGGCTGGGGAGGGGAGAGGGGACTGAAACCTTGGCATTAGGGGAAGTGGAAACTTGCCCTTCAAAAATTATTTTTTAAAAGTTTTGCAGTTTAGAGTGGGTATATATGCATATAGGGCCGGACGGGCAGAGGATCTCGCCTGCAGGCCGCGTCCTACAGCCCAGAGCAGGACGGGGTCTGGGCTCCGCCGAGGGGTGCGCGGGCGGGCGGGCAGCCTGGCGCCGCGGACGGGGAGGGGCGGGAGGCAGGCAAGGAGAGAGGGAGGGAAGGAGAGAGGGAGGGAGGGAAGGAAGGCGGCCGCAGCCTCTGCGCCCAGGCGGAGCCGCCTCTGCCTTTGCCTTTCCCCTTGCCGGGCCGCCGAGCCCCGGGCGCGTTGTGTGCGGGGGCGGGAGATGGCCGCGCGGGGCAGCGGCGGCAGGCGCTGCCCGGGAACGGCAGGAACGCCTTAACTTCCTAGAAGTCGGGGAGACGAGAAAGAGTTGCTGGGGTGAAGGCGACAGATTTGGTTTCGTTCCCGCGGTCGTCGCGGTGCGGTGAAGCCGCCGGTGACTGCGCCGGTGAGGAGGACGAGGAAGAGCAGCAGGAGGAGGAGGAGGAGGAGGAGGAGGAGGAGGAGGAGGTGGGTGCGGGTCCGTGGTACCCGGGTAGGGGAACCGGGGCGGCCTCTGCGCGGTTCTTCTCGTCCTTCCCCCAGCGGTTCGCAGCCAGGACGGGCTGGTGCTTCGGGAGAGCAGCGCTGAAGTCTGCTCCTGGGAAACTGAAGCGTCTTAGGCAACGCTGCCTTGTTGGGATTCAGGTACCCTTGAGGAATTTAATTTTGTGAAGGTTAATTAAAAGGCTGTTGTAAAGTATTATGGCTAAAGCTGTTTTGACAGTTCGTCCTTTTTTTTTTTTTTTAATTCTTGGGGTTTAAGTGAGTTTTCCTCCTCTAGCAGCTCATAAAGGTGTAACTGCTGCTTCTAAATGTGCAGTAGTTTTGCAGGATGSAGTGTGCCTTTCTGACTCCCCTCTAAACTTAGGACACGTTTTCGTGCTGGTACTGCATTTCATCACAACACTGCAGTGTCACCTGAATGCCCTTACGGTTCTTCCTGCACTGAAGATTTCTGTGAATATTACTTGCTGCAATATCCTTGTAGCTAAGGTTTTTTTTAAAAAATCCTTTCAGACATTTCAAGTGTTATTATAGACACAGAATGAGACTGTATTTTTAAGGGTTGATGTTACTCTGTTTTGGATTCTTCTAACGCTAGGGTTGTTTCAGTCTTCGTGTCTAAATATAGGTTCTGACTTTTTTTTTTTTTTTGTCTTCACCTGCATGTCAATCTCATAAATGACTATAAAATGAACTAATGGTAAAAACACAAGCTGCATATGGAGGAGTGTTTTCCTGAAGGCTTTAAGATACTTTGGATTTCAGGAAAAATTGTTACTAGCTTTTGGAAAGCATTTTGGAAAGTTCWCTGTTGTTAAGGTAGTCTCCATGCACGGTATATCTTACAACTTAAAGCTAGAAAACGGACCTATTTCTTAAAAAATGCTTTGAGATCCTCATTTAGATCAGAAATGCAGCACRGTTGACTTGCCCATGTCAGTGAGAAGTGCCAGTTGTTTTTACAACCGAGGCAAAGCAGAATTAGGCACTAGGAATTACATGATAATGTAAYATAATAATAATAACAACATAATGTGTTAAAATTGCTTTCCATCTTCAAATTCCCACCTGTAATGTAAATTACAGCCTCGCCACATCTGGTGGCGTTGCACCAAGTTCTGTTTTATGTACATAAGCAACTAATCTCTGAATCCTTAGGGAATTGAACCTTTTCACTCTCTGTGCAGCACAGGGCTGTGAGAGGTCAATGGATGCTCTTACRTGTGGGAGTATCTAAACTGTCCCTGAGAAATGGACAGAGAGGACTCGCTGTAGTAGCACCACTGTAACATGATGAATCATGTGGTGAACTGGACATGCAGTTTGTATGTTATTAAAGGGTTTTTCTCTTGCTTGTGTTTTACATTCTAGTGTTTAATTTGCTGTCATTTCATTATCTAACAGCTTTATGGTTATAGACAGCCATCAATTCAGACTTTCAAAGTGTCATTTCTGGATTGTGGCCTGTTGCTTGGATTTATATATTTCATTATGTTACTATCCAGCTGTATTATGTGATATGGATTTTATTCTTTTGCTAATTACAGYACATAAAATCCAGAAACTCTCTCCATGTTCAGTGCTTTAGCAATAACATCAGTCTTAGATTGGAATTTTGTGTTTATGCAGTGAAACAGAGGGAGGGCACTTGGTGACTTCTGTTGAAGGTCATGTAAGAGCATGTCCAGTGTATCTGGAATTGAAATGTGGTGTTCTCTCCTGTAATTTTCGTCCAGAGGAGTAGAATGAAGCTGGATTACTTGCTTGGTGTTTACTGAAGTCTGACTGCCCTCTTACGTAGAACTGACTATGTTGCAGGTGGCTGCTGTCAGATGTCTGTAAGACCTCTTCAAAGTAGCTTACAGTGCTGTTGTTATAATTCTTTGGCTGTGCTATCCAGAGGCATCTACATGTAAAATTTGATTGGASCTGTTGTGTAGGCAGGCTGAGAAAGCACACCGAGAAATGTGCAGCTAGCATGTGTAATAAAAACTGGATTTTTTGTATATACTCTGTTGTTTGTGTAAGTTGTACCATCTGAGGCACATAGCAATCCTGGATACCATGGACACAGGCTAAAGTTAAAATTATTATGGAGATGTGTTCAGGATTAACAGACAGCTGCCTCTTATTGGCAGTATTTGTTCTTAGAACCCGTTTTATTACTCAGGGTTTGCTTATCACAGCAGAGAACCTGTGTTCTGTCATATAATAAATAGGAATGCAAATCGGTCTAGTCCAAGCCACAGATCTTGTTATATACCAGTTATAAGTAATTTGCTAGAGCTTCTTTTGGAAGGTGGGGCAGAAGGGATATTCTTGGGTGCAGTACTGTTGTGGGAAGGTAATGCTTACTTGACTTCACCAAAGTAAAATTTGATAGAGACAAAAAGAGGGTAGTCACTTATGTCATTCCTTTGGTTGAGCTTTCACTTGAGCTGTAGTCCTTTTCCCTAAGTAGAAAGATTCAGTTGAATTGGACTTTGCCCACGTTGCTGCAGAGAATGGTGCTACTAGAGATTTTTAAAACTGCTAGGTAGTGGGTGGAGGTGTAAACACGGAGCAGGCTTTTTACTTTATACCAGTGGCTGAATTSTCAGCTCTCTCAAATTGTAGTTGGAAGGGAGTGTGCAGATCAGCCAAGGATTGACTAGAGTATTTTGGTTAGTGCTCCCTTCTTTTAATTCAGGTGCAGGTCTTCCCTGGTTCCTGGTGTTACTGTATTAAATATTGCATGTAGTGTGATATTTATAAAAGGATGTCTTTTRTGAATGAAACCTGTTTCCTCCAGAACCTTGTTATTGAACAGCTTCTGGCCATCACTCTCTCTTTAGAGATTAGCAGTCTGTGTTTTGCTTTTGACTTTTYCTGAAGCATTTTACTTTACCGCAGTCCCTGGATCTCCTCATCCTGTGTTTCTGTTGCACTGGATTCTGAATATTTTGTCTCCCATTTCCTATGTGTCAGCTGCCTCTCKGGTAACAAGAATGGGACACTATTTCTTCATAGAGAGGTTGAGAAAAAGTTGACTTTCTGGGTTTTCTCCGGGATTGTGTAAGGTCTAGTGATATGTTGAGCCATTATCAGGGTATTTGTGGAGAAGATTGAGGAAGCAATGAAAAGTATGCCAAAGTTGATACTTTCTCCAAAGTTAGAGGAAATAGGGTAGTKTTTATAGGGAATAACAGGACTGCCTTCTGTGGCCTGCTGTCTGTTTCTTTATGTGCAGGTGCCTTCTGTAATTGGAATCACAGGTGAGATTTTTCAGCAKCTGGTTTTACTGATGACTCAATGCCAAAGTAAGTGCTTCAAGGCAGATGATTAGTGTATAGGGAAGTGTCTGTTCTGTTCCAGTGGATATGGATCCTCCTGCTTCTTCCCAAGTATGCTTGCAGGGAGAGTCTTCCGGGGTTTTTGTCTGGTCTTGTCTCAGCTTCCCTTGTGTTACTTAAAGAGTGAGTGTGATTTGCCTTAGAGGCATTTGTGAGTGTGGCCTTAGAGGCATTTAAGACAATTTGGCAGATGGAGAGGCAGCAGGTGAGTTCACAGCTACCTGATCTAGCCGTGAACATTCTGGGCAGAGGTTGAACCATAAACACCCAGAAAAAGGGTCTTTTGATTATACAGTGATACCATCYTTAGGCCCTTACCATTCTAAAAAGAATAGAAAATGTTTCAATTCAGAATAAAATTGTCAAATTAAACTTCAGAAACCTTTTCTAATACAGTTTGCTACTGCAGAAGAGCGTGAAAGGAGGATGCCCCATGCTGCTAAACTGTGTTATATTTGCCTKTTGCATGGCGCTATGAGGGTTCTGTACAGCAGATTTTATAGTCAGGCATTCATTTGTGGGTGTAGTAGATTYGTGCACGCTCTCGTGGTGTCAGGGTTCTGCTACTGCCATGCTCTTGCTTCACCAGAGCAAGGGTCAGCCTGAAAATTGATGTTGTTGTGGCTTCCTGCAGGAAACAGTGAAAATACTGCTGCTTTTTGACAGCCCCCATGGAGAGAATGGACAGTGTAGCTGTTGATAGGCTTCAAACTGTGCAAGAAGGACCGATGACTTCTGTTCTGCTYTTTCCCTGTGCCTTCTCCTGTTCCAGGCCTGCATATGCAGCTTAAGTTWTAGCTATTTCTGGACAGCACTGGTCTCAGCATTAACCTGTCTTGCAGGTTATCTACATTATCTACACCTTTCACTGGTGCCCARGTTTGATTTGAGGGGACTTAYTTTGCTGCATGATTTTCTGAAGTTCCCTTTCTTTTTGGTCTGTTACCAAATTTCAGCCCAGAGGCTGCTTGTTGTTAGTTACATGAAATGCTGTAACCAGAGGTAGATAGTTCTCTGCTGACAGTATCTGTTAAATTCACTCGTATCTGTCATCCTTCAAAATGCTGCAATCTCCTCTTTTGAAGCTGTGGATAAAAATACGTCTCTACTGTTTTCTCTCCATTATTACTTCCTGTAGTTATCACAGSATTAGTGGTTTTATTTGCTGTTTAAACTACAGCTGTGTTCCTAACTTCAGCATGGTAAAGATTAAGGCAAGTCTGTCCCTATTTCTGCAGTCAGGACTACAGTTCAGATATAAGAAGCTCTCGAGCTGATATGCTCGAGGCAAATAGAAATTGAAAGAAAGCTCTGATCTGCTGGAGCTTAGTGGCAAAGTGAAAATGCTGTTCTTCCAAGTTTGTCAGTTCAGCTTAGTGTTGGTGACCCAGGCACAGCTGAGAGGAGATGCCTCRGGGAAAGAAAATAATCACAGTCAGTGATCTTCTAGGCAGCTTAAAGAAAGATGTGAACATTACAGTTTTGGCTTCTCAGATGATTTATTCTTCTTTACTCCCCAGTAAGATGAATAAACTCTTCCTGAATTAATCTGGTTGACACTTCCTCCTTTTGTTTTTCAGAGATCTTTCAACTTCAGATCTGAAATAAAGCTCAGTCTTTTGAGACTACAGCTTTTAATCCATACGGCTCCTGTACTGGCATTTCAAACTCTGACACTAAAAATAAGAAACTGAAGGGATGAGAGAAATACAGCCTGTGTTGTGAAACTCAGTGCAGGCATTTTGAAAAGCTTTGTAACRAATGTTGGTTTACAAGAGAAGGACAGTGAATGATAGCAATCAGGGAACACCTAATCCATTTTAAAGCTTTACTTGTTTTTCTGTGATGAGCAGGAAGACAGATAACACAGGRGCTTATGCTCAGTTCCTGACACTGGACCTGAAGTAGCTAAAGATTGACACAAGTGCTTAGTAAAGTCTAAGCTCAGTGAAACACTACTGGAAGTAGTGCCCATAGACTGTTYTAGTGGACCTCTTATGATGGAGAAGAGCTTAGTTAACTTCTACATCTAAATTTTAGTATTTGGCAGTGGGAGAAGAACACTCTTAATCTCACTCTGGTAAAAATTTGTGGAAGGTGTGCCTTGTTGCAATAAAGCTTTTAACAGCAGCTTTCCAAAGGAAAAGAGAAACCAGTTTGAAACCCATGGTCTGTGTAATTGGCTTGGRTGAACTGTGTTCTAGTCAAATAAGGGTGAGGGAAAAGCTTAACCCTGCTCAATGTTGTAATTACCTAATTGATGAAGCAGGGAACAATCAAATTAAGGTAAATGCAGTTGTAGCTAAAAATAATTTTCTGAGTGTGTTGCAGTATGGATGATCTATCACTTAGCTGAGATTACAGTGGTTTTAAACACTCCATTTTATTAAGGTCATCAGATAGACCTTTGAAAATTAACTCAATTTTAAATGGCTACAGGAGAAATAACAGAATGAAGTTTGATGATCTGGCTTTTGAGAGCAAGAAAAATAGTCCGTTGACTGACTGAGACTAGTTGGGTATCAAGAACAAATCTTTTCACTGGATTCCAGGAGCTTTGGCCTTTCTGCCAGCRTAAATATGGGTGTCTCTCTAATAGCAGGATTGCATTGGATTAGTTTGTGCTTTTTGGAAATTTATTATATGAAATACAGAGTTCACTTTTATACTTTCCTGTTTTAAGAAAATAGGGAATTAATGTTGAACTAGGTGCTCTTTTTTCATCTGGCTATTTTGAAGAGAACTGAGATCCTCCTCTTTCTAAAACATTTCTCTCATGTTTGTAAGTTGATCAGACACATCTTGTTCTGAAAACWGTGTTGCATTCAGTAGCTTTGCTGCAGAGGCCCAGAGGTTTGTACCTATGGCAGCATTMATTTTGTCTGCTCTTAGGCACTGCTGAAGTACATTTTGTTATCAGTGGGGTCCAGTAAACAATGTGCTTGTGCTCAGGGCAGTCATGGAGAATACTGTCCCTCTGTGAGTGAAGAGGCATCTGGTTAATACTAAGCTTTCTGCCTTATTGATGGCTTTTCTCAGTCTCGAGTTGTGCCCTTCTCACATTCTGCAAGGAAACTTAAGTGTTCCACTGAAGGGAAAGGGTGACCTTACACCCTGTGTTCTGCTAAACACAAAGTATGCCTGGTATGGGGAAAGAGGGGCAGAAAGGTAAATATTCACASAGGCGCATGATGCTGCCTGTGTCCCTCTCTAAAATTTGCATGAAAAATAAGTTTTTCTCATGTCATCTTTAATCTCTGATGTGACATTTAAATGTGCTCAGCATGTTCTGACAAATCTGAAGTGCCCTCTGGTACAGACTCATGCMGTTGAAAACCTTTGGTATTGAATTAAGTTGTTCTGAATGTACAAGTCGGTGGCATTTCTCAGATGTCTGATACCAGGTTGTCATCTTCAATTAATTATTCATGCCCTTTGTTCCTTCAGAGTGTTGTCTGTAGTGGGCCCAAATCTTTCCAGTGTGTCTACACAGCTCAGTGATTGTTTGCATGCACTTCTGCCCTTGGAGAATGTAAGTGATTTCAGGGAAACAACAAAGGACCACAGGCATGAAAATTTATGAAATAGGCATGATTGTGGCTTTATATGTGCATATTGAAGTGCATTTCCTGCCAGGAAAAGTTCTTGTCACACAGGTTTTTAGCACTGTGAATTAAGAGTTCCTGTACTTAATTTTTCTTCTGTGTTCACTTTAGGATTACATGATGGAATTCACATTTTCTCAAGAAAAACTGTGTGTTTTGGATCAGCACGATTGACGATACCTCCTGACTGCAACACCCGGAGCGGGGTCCTGTAACGAATTTATCACAAGAAACATACAATGGATCTCAAAGAGAGCTGCCCAAGTGTTAGCATTCCCAGCTCTAATGAACACAGGGAGAAGAAAAAGAGATTTACTGTAAGTGTATAAGAGAGTAAGCACTGTGGGCAAATGCACAGGCTATTGGTGCCTAGCAGTGCAGCTTTCTTTTCTTCTGCTGCTAAGCTTAGTATTATTTTCAGTAGGTTTATGGAAATCAGTTTCTTTGCTCTTATGAGTACTGGCCATAGTCTACTATGAAAAGTTGTGAATATTTTACAGTTTTTACCTGTGTTGCTTTCTGCAAAAATAACTTGCCTTTACAAATTTCTGCTGGTTTTACCCTGAAATAGCTGCATTTGCTTGTATAAAATATCTAACTACCTAAATACAGGATACAGAAAATATTTTGGTACCATTTTTAGCATTCTACATGATTTTTCATTAAGACATTTCTTTTTTAAAGAGGTAAAGTATGGATTTGGTTCTTTGTGGTCTTTTGTTTGTTTGTTTTAATGGCCTTTCACAGATATCGTATTATACTATTATAATTTTTTGGTGTAAAATGAAAAAGATATAAACCATCTAATTCTTTCAAAACATTTTCTGTCTTCCTTCCTGTTTCTGATTCTAATGCATATGAGTTTTTTCCTATCCTGTTCCCATTTCCACTCCTTGTCATTCCTCTCCCTCTTCCTTTCTTTGCCTCCCAGTTTGACTTTCTGGTTGTGAAGTCTTCCTATTGTGTGGGAAAGTCTTTGCATTGAGTACTGAAAAATAAAGTAGTGTGGTATGGATATTTGTTTTACTTGTATAKAACCCTAAATGACACGATCAAAATACTTCCTTTAAAAGGCTCAAACTATTGCATTGCTCTTGTGCAACTTCCTCCAGGATTTTTTTTTTTTCGCTGAGTGAATTAGTCACTCKTCAGATGAGGAATGCAAACATCCTTATATGGAGTTCCCGTCTGAAGAATACAACAAAACAAATGTTTACTGTGAGTTGTGTTATCTCCCTTTCCTCTGTACCTGCCCTGCTCAGAGAAGAGCAGTGTTGTTTGATTCTACAAGTGCGTCAAGATATGGTTTGGGGAAGGAGTGTGCTGGTAAAGGAAATAAACAAAAGAGAACTTTACTAATTCTTTAAACTTCTGCATGCATGTGAGACTCAGGTGAGCAGGAGAAAGTCTAAACTTGAGCAAAACAGGTTTGTTTTGTCACCTCAGTGCTGRTGGTTCTGCTGTTAAAATATGCCAGTGTGGTACACTGGGCAYGTATTAATGTGGTTTCCAGGTCATTTTACCTAAAAGTCTGTGAGAGAACCTGAGCAGTGTAAAGACACTTYGTTTGTGTGTGCCCTTTAGGAAGATGTAGGAGCAACTGTGTCGGAACTGGGGGGCTGAGGGAGGAGGGGGGAAGGAATCCAGCCCAGCTTACACAGTCCAGAGGTACACTTTGTCTTGCTGGCTTCTGCTTTCTGCATCAGGGAGTAGTTAGCAGTTTGACAAGAAGTGCTTTTCACAACCAAGCTTTCGAATATTATCACGTATATTTTAGGATTTGATAACAGAAGTGAGGGTCATACTAAACTTCATGGTAGAAACTGTGAATTCCAGCATGTGTCAGTGCTTTTACTATGTCCCCTCTTCTGTGGCTGTGTGTAATGACAGAATCCCATCAGTGCTTTGACAGGGAATGAGAAGGGGGTGCAGGGGGGAAACAATTCTGAACAAATTTGTCGTAGGTCTGACTCTCTTTCTGATGGCCACAGTACTAATACATATTTTTATAAAGAGCAGTAAGAACTTTGGGATGAAAAGAAAGGTCAGAGTGATAAAGGCCAGGAGAGATTTCGGATATCTGTTTGTGTAGTCTTTACCTTACTGTTGCTTACAGTATGGATCATTGCTGCATCTGAGACACTTCTAGAATCTTACTGGTCTGAATAGAAGCCATGAATTTCAGCTCAAAYCTTTCAGTGGCTCACTTAATGCTGGCATGGAAACAAGACATGTGCAACTTAGTTTTTGCTAGCTTTACTTCTCCCTCTCACATTTACTCTGATGAAGCATTTTTGAAAACAATCATGTCCCTGAGCAGTTGTCATTCTGATAATTAAATGAGCTTTTCAGTTTTTTTTTTTGGAAGTGGGCTTTTTATTTCTCCTGAGCATTTCATGACCTTTTATTGAGTATTTGATTTGTTTTGTTAAATACTGCATACTTTTGATTTACTACCAATTTTTTTTTTTTTTTTAAAATAATTACGTTTTGGGTGTTCTAGCAGGAAACCTTTTTTACTTCCACTTAATTTATGGCAAGCAGCCTCTGTAAATCCATACTAGTTCACTGTCCTGCATTTTTCTGAAGATTCAGCATTCACTTTCTGCATAAAARGAGTGAAGTATTTCCTTGTTTTGGACCATAACTAGCCTATATAAATTGCAGTTCTGTCCTTGTTGTATATTAGGTCATTCTTTTGCCTGTTTTGACAAATAGCTTTGTTTTGGGTTTCCTGCTTTTATCCCTGWGCTGTTTGATGTCTGAGGCTTAATTTTCTCTTCTGACCTTTTCTCGTCTCCCTTCACACCCAGATCATATACAGGCTTATTAAAAAATCTGTTTCAAGGGTGCTGTTTCTCTGATTAAATCTGAAAACTTTGTCTCAGACCTGTGATGTATAATATTTATCCCCAGCCCTGTGGAAATTGGAGTTGGTGTTTTTTTATTTGTTGGCAATAAATAGTTTCCTTACTTTCTCAGTGACAGCTTTCTCAGAATTGTAAAACAGCTTACCTTTTTATTTTTCTTCATTTAATAAAAATAAAGTGTTTAATCCAGGAGCATGAGCTACCACAACAGTTGAAGGTTTTTAATTTCAGTGACTTCTTATGTGAAGAAATCTTACTGCATTCAGAAATAGCTGCATCTTGTCCTATATGTATCTGGGAAGATARTTTATGGTGATGTTTTAAGGAATTATGTTTCATTTTCTTCCTTTCTATTTTTCTCAAAGCTCTGTGGTTTTATACCCACATATTACAAGTTGTTGATGCATCATATATCTATGTTTAAGGAGTTTTCTATGACTAAATTTGGATTAGAAATAATTAGACTTTAAAAGGTTAGCATCTAAGTAAGTCTAGATTCCTCCCCCCACCTTTCTAGAAATAAGCATTGCACTTCTCTCTAATCATTACATAGCTGAGAGTAATAGTACAGCCCAGATATGCAATGGTTTTAGTTTTTCCCTGATTCTTTGTGGTTATTGTATGTGTTCTTACTGCTCAGTGCTTCCATGACTGTTGAGCTTGCAGCTTTTCCTTTGGTGGGGTGTGCAAGAGCTTTGATGCTGGTGTGAGCTGGATGACCTCATACAGTTTTTTAGTGCTGTCTTATGTAAAAAATGTGGATTGTGTCATTGTTCTACAGCTACTCTGAGAACAAAACTGTTTTAATTTCTCAGTTGCCAAGGAGGTGGATATAATTTCCTATCCTAAGTTACACTTGTCTGTGCACTCTGCAATCCGTGCTTTCAGCCCAGCTGCCTGGGCCCACTGTGTGTGTTGGCATTGATCTGCTGTGCAGTCATGGGGAGTTGGAGGTGTTTTGTGTTTGAGCTCTGCTTGCAGGACTTGATTGCTGTGTAGGATACCCAGTTCAAGAGGACAATACTTAGGTCTTTGGAGCTGAAGCTTTCAGTGTTTGCAGTGTAGGGAGTCTCTAGAAGGGGTGTGGGTAGGTTTTATGTTAACACTTGTTTAGCGGTATGAGCAAAATCGGTTTTCTTAGAAGGTCTCAGCTTTCTGCTGGATGCTTCCATCCAGTTTCCTGTGCTCCCCAGGGACTRAGAACAGCTTATGTGAGCAGTTAACAGAGCAGGACTGCAGCCCCCAGGAGGWGCTGATGTGGCTGAGCAGGGGCTGCCACTTTCCCTGCGGGAGTTAAAGAGAACCACGGTGCTGCTGCAGGGTGGAAGGGAGCCTGGAGCATTGGTCCAGTTTTCTGCACTGGGAGTTAGCAGCGCTCTGCACTCGTTTCCTTGCTGCCCATCCTCTTCCCTGAAGGAATAGCTGAGCTCCTTCTGGAAGTGCAAGGAAGTAGAGAAGTGAGGACAGCTAATTGCCTGAGAGACAGAAGAAGCCTGCTGGACACACAGCTGTCAACCAGATTTATGTATCCAGGGACTGACAATCCGTCTGGTTCCTGAAGTCCTCTGTGATGTGGCATTTGAAGAACTGGAAGCGTGCAGCAGGTTCCAASTCTACCTCCCTTCATCCCATTGCTGTATATTATGTTATATACATATAACATGTATTTCAGCCACAGCACCATTTTTAACTCTGTGAGCAATTGTGCCATCAGCCTGGATTCTACTGTATTCAAGGTGTTGCAAGGAGCAGTTATCTTTGTGTCTTCCATATAAACTTTCTCTTTAGGTTTTGGTGAAGGCAGTCTCCAGTATTTTTAAATGCTTTGTGACTTTAATAATAGTATTTATTATGGACTTACCAAGTTGTTAACAAATTTCATAGTAAATTTTAATAGATTGCTATCTGATGGTCAGACGTTCTTATTGGATATTAACTAATTTATGAAATTCTATTAAATCAATTTTGGTCTTAGTTTCTTTCCTGGTGCTTAAAAAAAKTCTGTAAAATACCAGATACTTTTAATTGTTCTTTAATGGTTTCTGTGGATATCTATGTGACTTACCTGTAARAAATATATAGTTCAATAAGTGCATTTACATGATAAATTTAACAACCTGCCCTTATTTCCACCGCAGGATTAAACCTGGGAGGTTTTATKAAGCTCTGTGGGCCATAACACTATCTTTGTTCCTACAGGTTTACAAAGTGTTGGTCTCCGTTGGCAGAAATGAATGGTTTGTCTTTCGCCGGTATGCAGAGTTTGATAAACTCTACAACACGGTAAGCAAAAAGCAAGCTGTGGAATCATACCAGAATAGCAGAGAAATACTTGCAGAGAAATACTTGCAGTGTTGTGGTTAGAGTTAATCCCCTCTGGAGGAGTTTGAGTCAACATTTAATAACCRTAAGAGCTTGATAAAAGAAGATGATGGAATGGGTTTTTTAAGCTTCGGTTTGTTAGAATTTCAGACTCAAAATCCACTTATTTGTCACTTTTTTATAGTTACTTGGGATCATAGCTTAATGAAACTTCCAATTTAGTGGTTGTCAAAACATTTGAAATGTGCATTTGTTCACGATAAAAAAACCCACAATCTGGATAGATACATTTCTCCTAAAAGAAGCTTTTCTTTGAAGTACTGAAAGCAATGAACAAATCCTTGTTTCTTGATAGAAATTTTCTGCAAGTCATTCATAACAATTCATTCCTGCAGTTTCATAGCAGGTACRATTTTTTGCACCAAAAAAAAAATTGGTCAGTGTTCCAAATAAAATAGACCTCTTAGGCAATTAAATATGGATTTCTTGTGTTTGTTTCTAGAAGGGGATTTTTCCCCTTTTACATACTGGGCAAGCTGGGAAAATACTTGCTCAAACACGAGTGTGCTGTGTCCATATGTTTGTCCAATTCTTCATGTTTGGAAACCATAAGTTTTGCTTTGAGGAAGTAATTCCCCTCTTATCCCCATATTAAAATAATGCCAGCTGCTTATTTGTGTCTGCCCTTCCATTATGTCTCTGGGAGCAGACAGGCTTTCTCCCTTCTGCCTCATTGTGCGTGGATTTTTCTGTGGCAGTGGTCTCCAAACACTGGCTGTGAGATTGGGGCCATTCTACGAGGTCTGAGCTGAAATGCCCCTGGGTACCCCATTCTATGGTTTGGCTGCATCTTGCAGGGATAGACCCATAAGGGATGTGAAAACAGAATATCCTCCTTTCAGAGGCAGTGTTGGTGATCCTGTTCCTTTGCCACATTGTCTCACCACTCAAATTGGCGTTGCCCTGCTGAGGTTTGTTCAGTACTGGTCTGTCTAACATGGGTAGAGGTGAGGTCCTGGGGAAGCATAACCAGGAGGGCATTTAGTCCAGTTTCTATTTGGTCTAATTCATACAGTATAGTAACCAAAAAGAACTTRTGCTGCTCTCTGGAAGACACACTGGTGTTGCTAAGAGAAGAATTGCAAGCTAGTGTATTAGAAAACTGCTCTCTTRAAGAAGATGAGAGAAAGATTGCCCTTCTGGAGCACTTGAAGGTGAAGTGAATGTAGTTGAGGCTTGTCTAGTGTCAGGTTTGTGTTTGTTTTTTTWAAATCTGTAATTCAGTGTTGTTGTATGCTATCTTCTGGCCAGGTTCTCAAGTGTAATAATAGAATTATTATTATTATAATTGAAATGCATTATCATAAAATAGACTGTTCATCTGTTTGCAGTTTTGATGTAGGGGTAGACCACCTGTGATTTCTAAAGCTTTAAGAATGTCATTTGGACAAAACCCAGACATTCAAAACCCATTTGGACAAAACCCAGGCTGTATACATGAGGTTTAGGATAGGCTGTAWCCCCAGCCCATCCTAAACCTCATACATACAGCCCTGTGCAAGCAAGTAAGAAAAAAACAAACCCAAGAGAGAGGAAGAATTGATGGAGGAAGGAAGAAAAWGGGAAAATAAAAACAACACTGAAATTCATTTTTTTAACCAGGGGCAAATAATTTTGACACYATTGCTGTAGTAGTTCATAAGATGAAGATGAGATGGCCTTTGAATTTTAAAGGGTATGTCTGTTGCAAACAAACTGAGTACAGATTGTTCTGGTTATGTTTTTTTCCCCATGTGAATGAGTAGAGGAGATGGCATAGCAGAGCAGAATTACTAATAATCAGGTGTTCAAACTGTTCATCAGAAAACAAACAAAATTATTTCTAGGTACTTTAATGTGTAAACACAATCCACTTTTATGTGTTTTGTTTTCAGCTAAAGAAGCAATTTCCCACCATGAACCTGAAGATTCCAGCTAAAAGAATATTTGGAGATAATTTTGATCCTGGTATGTCATCATCTTGTTATTCATTTTGTCAGTTTCTTTATCTAAAAATTGATCTATTCCAGCCTACAAGAAGCTATCTTAGCTGAGTTTTGCAGCRGTCCTCAAAACAGTGACTAAACCAAAGTTTAGTCATGCTTCAGTCAAGAGCAGGAACTAGCGTGGGTAGGTGTTTTACCTTGTGATAGTGAACAGAGCATTGCTTGGTCGCCCAGCCCCTCTGTTGCATTGAAGGCTTTAGCTGCTCCCAGCCCTCCCATATTCAGGATCGGGAGAGATTCTGAACTGTCAGGTGTGCTCTCTCTCCTTTAAAAGCAAAAGCCAAACTCCAGATTCTTCCTAAGCATTATATATAGTGAATTTTAAACTTTCTTTGTGTGACTTCCTCCATCACCACCTCTGAAAAATGAAACACCTCAGGGATTTATGTTTGAGGACTTTTGAACTCTCTGTATCTGAATGTGCTTCCTTGTGCAGTTTAGGTGAAAACGAACTTCTGTAAGTGGAACAACAACAGGAAGTCTGTCCTATGTGAACATGTTGTGCTCCAGTTACCAGTGATAGGTCCCTATTTAGCCTGTTCTGTACACAGCAAAATACTAATGAAAGTCTCTTGTCAAGTGTCTTGAAATAACCCGGGTGGCACCACGGATGCATGTAACAAAAAAGGCAAATGGGAAGGCCGGGCTATTGCTCTGTGTGTTTATRCTATTCATTCAAGCCATTTTTACTTCAGGGTTTTCCTGATGATCTTTGGAACCCTCACACCCTCCYCTGGCTTGCTGATGTGACCAGACTGTTTGTAGTTTCACCTCCTCCTGCACCTGTTTCAGTCCTTTCATTTTCTCCCTTGCTGAGGAACAAAGGGATCCAAAGCTGTTGAACTCTTAGGATGTRTAGGTCTGGAGTTTTTAAAGTTCTTACAAACAAGCCTAGTTTTTGGCAGTTACAGTTAAYCATCTGGATCTTGATGTGAAATTCTGTTTTAATTTTTATTAAAACAATCAAATGCAAGTATCCACACTCTTGATGTTCTCTTCTGATAAAGATGTAAATGATTGCCAAAAGTTCTACATACATTTTGTCTACAGGGACTTTTTGTTTAGTTCTAGTTCCTTTTCTCTGACCTTGTGATTCTTCAGAGCTGGCTGAAGACCAGAGAATGCCATGCAGTCTGGTTTGCTGTACAGGCAAATATGCAGGTGGATTTCTTGGAGCCAAATTTAGGAAACTGGAGTTTTAATGGGGAAAAAAGGCTCAACTAAAAGTTTATTAAAATCATGTATGTGAAACAAAGTCCTCAAACTTGTTTTAAATTTCCGTGAACTGTGYTGATATCCTTGAAGCATGAGAAACTAAACAGTTCTCAAGATGTTTCTTGCTGGGAGGCAGGGTGGRGATGGAGCCACGATGCTTATGTAAATAATTCTTTTTCTTAACACTGATTTATTGAAGCTTTGATGTAATGTTTCTGCTGGCTCCTGAAATAAGTTACATTTTTGACAAATGTTGAAAAGGTATTTTACGTCTTTAGTTCATCCATGGGTATGCAGCATTTTCCTACTGCATGGAAATGCAGCAGAATGAGACCTTTACATCCCTTTACCCAAAATCTACCAAAAATGCTGTCATTTAAGTTGCCATTTATACACTCCATTTTTATTGGCCCTTAGATTATTTCAAAATTAGTCTTAACTTCAAAAAATCAAACAGAAACCAGTCAGAATACAGAACCTGAAAATTTCAGATGTCACAGGTGTTTTATCTTCACCAGCGTGGGTAGCTCTGTAGGCTTAGAGGGACTGATGGCAGTGTACATCTGCCACGCTGAAACTGCTGAAATTGGTGACTCCCATAATACAATATCTGTATRGAAATTTACCTTCCTGTCAGATGTCGGTAATTTGGGATTATTAAATACCCTAGGAAGGGTTTAGGGATTATGTCCCTGAAACAATATGGACATTTTTCTTAATACAGCTGTTAATTAAAACTTAATTTTACAGTAATTTGTATRTGACAGTCATTGGAATGCCTTTAAAGTTAATACACAAGTTGAATATTCTTTTTCCATACAAATTATTGTTGATATGAATAATGAAAGATAAGATTATTCCATTTTACACTTTATTTTACTTTAGAACTCTCTATTCTAAATCCTCTGTGTATCTTCCCTTATTGCTGCAGAACAGTTACATGTCTTAAGCTTTAGATAAGGGAAGGGATTCTGAGGATTATCTTTTTTAATGTTGGAGATTATGTCCAAAATCTAAAGGGAAGCATTTTATTTTGTTATCTTTGATGGCTGTATCTGAGTTCCTGCCGGCAGGATGAATTGTGCAATTTTCCCATTGCTTTACATATATTATGGAAATATGCTGCTTGGTGGGACTGTTCATGTAAAAACTTGACTTGTGCAGCTGATGGCAAGTTGTGCCTGTGGGTTCTTGGGTTTTTTGTTTTTRTGRAATCGAGTCCTGATGGGCTCACCTSTGTGACAAAGGCTGCACAGGTCAGCCCACTGTGGTTACGCACTGTTCCCGAAGCACAGGCTGGCACTTCTAATCCACCTGGCTTTCTGCATTTTTAAGTAGTGTTACAGAAAAACTGAAATTTATTCTCTCACCTCAGTTCAGTGTTTTAAGCTTGCAATTTTCCTATGTAGAACCAATCCTGTTCTAAATCAGTCATGGGCCAGTCTCCTTTTAACYGCTATTTTAAATCCTAAAAAACCTGAATAAGAAAAGTTTTTTTTTTTTTCACAAGCTGACTGATGATTCTAATAAATGTGTTTTTTTCAGATTTTATTAAACAGAGAAGAGCAGGACTGAATGAATTCATTCAAAATTTAGTTAGACAGCCAGAGCTATGCAACCAGTAAGTAGTTTCATTTCTGTTTTATAAGGACTGTTGAAGAGACATGAGATGAAAAGGCATGTTAAATACAAAATTGCAAATTAGGTATTTAACCAAAAAGTGTATTTTATCTGCTCAACACTCTTCAGGATAAAAAAATAATGCTTTATATGCCCATCCATTCAGGAAAATTCTACGGGCTGARCAGTATAAAAGTGTTTTTGTTTTCTGAAAACCAACCTACGAATCCATTTGCAGGCAGATAACTGATCTTAATTCCAGGGGTGCAGATTTCACTGAACTGTTGCTGTAGGGCAAGTGTTTGTTTTGCCAGCGGCTGCACTGTTTGAGGGCCCTGCTGTCACTTGCTACTACGTGGCTGGCAGTCAGTCATTGTCTGCATCCTTTTTTTTTTCTTTTTTGTCGGAGTAGTTCATGTGTGCTGCAGAACTTGTTTAAAGCACGTTATCCAAGTGGTTTAATTGCCTTGCTGAGATGGTCTGGGATAACCAAGCTGAGCTGCCCAAAAGAAATTATGAATGAGCTTGTACATAAAGTGTTCCAGCAGAACTGCAGGTGTGTTCAGCACCAGCAGGGCTGAATGGGAGGGGGTGTTGGGACAGAGTCAGCTCCTGTTAAATGTGGAGAAGAGCACTTTGTGTGTGAACTCATTGCAGAGCAAACTGGTGCCTTCTTTCAGTTGAAAGCTGTAATCAGTTTTAACTAAATCCATGCAGCTTTCTGTGTTTCTTGAACTAGTAAAATGGTAAAGTTCCATGCTTGGCTTTAATGTTGAGTAAAATATCTTTAATACATTTGTACAGCCTGTGAAATTGCCCATTTCCCACATGAAAGAAGTAACTCGAATATCTCTGCAGATTGCAKTGTGCAGTCAGATTTTCTTTTTTCACAACAAATGAACTATTTAATGTCCTGTCAAGCTGAAAAATGTGCTTCCTTTCCTTTTTACATTTTTTTTAAAAAAGCATTTTATATGTGTATATATACTTCTTTGGATTAGTGGAAAAAAAATTAATGACAAAGTCTTTATGGAAGGATACTTTTCCATGAGAACAAACACTAATAGTACCATGTTCATGGTACTATTCTTTGGGAAATAATAAAAAACACTTTAATAAATTATTGAAAACTAATCTGTTTTGTTTCATTAGGAAGGGATATTGCTTTATAAAGGCCAATCTTCTCCTCTGTTTGGTTGTCAGTATGTCCAATTAACAACTATTCTTGTCTCAAAACATACTATATTTGTTCTCCAAAGGTTAAATGGTGTATTTTTTTATTATGGACTGCCCAAAATGGTGTGCTAAAGAAAAAGGCATCAAACCTCAAATCAACGTGCCTCCTTAAATTTTTGTGAGTTTTAAAAATCATTCTATGCTTGAATGTAACTGTAGCAGAATCCATGTTCTTTAATATGGCACTTAACTTGCCTGATCCAATCCATTGAACTGATTGAAACCAGCATTAAGACATAGGTCTGATAGTGTTTGATGCTGTTGAAAGTGTATTCAATAACCAGCTTATTAACCACAGTTCTACAATAAAAGCAATAGAGACTGAGGTTTGCCTTGTACTGTTCTCCTCCACCCTACCATTAAAGGAGCAATTAATTCAGTGGAGGAAAAGCCTTTAATTCACAATTTAGYGCAAAAGCATTTAATTTTGTAGTAATTTCTGTGTTGTTTCTCTTTTAATCACTGCAAGGTGATTGCTTTTCTGAAGCTTCTACTTTTTGCAGTGTTCCATTGCAGCAAATCATGTTAATAATTACGTAATCTGTCACCTTTTTGGTAAGGCAGTGAATGTTACTGTTGAAGAAATACCACATCTGTGATCTTGGTGGTTGGGATTTTTTGTAAAATCTTACAGAAACTACTCAAGGAATATGTGATGACAGAAGCAGTATCTTCACAGATAGTCCATCCTTGCTTTCTTTGACTGTTTTGYTTTAATGTGCTAATTAAATCTGATACTAGGTCAAATAACTTAGGTAAAGTTAGTGATGYACAAGGAAGACATAGTGGGTTATGCATTCTCACAGAACCATTAGGAAATCCATCTTCCACTGCATCTTTTGAGCTTTAAAGCCAGTATCAGCATGTCACACATTTTAAGTCCTGTTTAGGAAAATTGTTTCACTGAAAGCTTAAGGATTATTCTAGGTGTTTTCATTTCTGGATGGGAAGGTACCTGAATGTCTGAAATGGAAAGCACAAATGTGAGATTCAGGGTGTCCAAGATGGTAATACTTAGATTATTCTTTGAAACACATAGCACTGTGTTCTTATTTTCTTTCTGTGGACTTTTTTCTTGGGTCTGGCACACTTCTTGAATATTGTATCAAAACCAAGCATATTTGCTCAATCAAAAATCCAAGAAAAAACTGAAGTGTGTTGGAGTGCTTATAGAGACGCTGTGACAGTTGATAAGGAWTTTCCTGTAGTCCATGTTAGGTGGAATACAGGGTGAGATTACTGTTTAGTCCAAAATGGGAATTAAGTGGTCTAGCTTCAAGCTGCATTTCCTTAGTAAACATACYGTGATAGACAGCTTGTTCTCACAAGAAGGTAGAGTACAGGTGTTCCAAGAAAAGGTGGCAGAAGGGATTGAGATCCCATAATGTCTCCACCTTTCTGACTGATGTCCTTAAYAGGAGTTAGGAGTTTGTTCCTAGTGAGCACTGCGAGGCTCCCTAAAACACTRCACAACTCCTGAAAGTGGGCTGCTCACCCCCTCAAATGTAGGCCTTCACTGAAGGATTAATGTATTTAATTGCTGTCTATCAGAACATGTCCAAAGAAAACCTGTTTGAAAAACTGTATAATAGAGGATGCATTAAAGCTGTAATGCAGTTATTTTTAAATAGTCCAAAGTAGCTCCTTAATGAGAATGAGAACATTTGCATAACACTTGAAGAATTCAAGGATGACAATACTCTGCAGCCTGTGGGGAAATCAGTTACTAGTTCTGTAAGTGACAAGTGGGGTCTGAATGTGTTCCCCAGAAAAAAATCAGTCACAATTATTTTCTGATCTCAAAATCTGATTAATATAATAGTGAATGTGAAACCCCTGAACCTATAAGATCTTGTAGTCTGTGTTTGGGAAAATAAATGTTGCATTACATTAATGTCCTCTTTTAAAGTGTTACTGTACTTTACTGTATTAAGGTTTTCTGTAAGAAAGGTATCAGTGGTTGACTCTTTACGAAAATGTGTCAAGAAGAGGAAAGAACTGGGCACCATTATTTAAATAAAGTTTTTGTCACTGGCTACTATTTTTACCATTTTGCTTCAAAATTTGTGTGGCTTTTTGAGTTTGTTCATATTTCTCTATGTCAAAAATTTTTGTGTGGTATATTGTTTTTGCAAGAAGACTAATGCAGAATGAGTGTTACATAAGCAACCGTATTTAAGCAGAGCTTGACACCTTTTTGTGTATTTCAGAGATAATCCGTGAAAGAAATTTATTCAGTAAATCATAAAAATCCAGACAAAACCAACTTTTGCTGTCAGTATATGTGCAATGTATATTGGGCATCCATTTTAAAATGTTTTTTTCAATCTCTTTAATTTCTCTTTAATTTCATAGGTGGAGTTATTTTAGGCATAGTTTCCATCTATTCTAAAATACATTGAGTTAATACATGTGAGCTATGGCATAGAAGTCCTATCAGTCTGTATAGCATTTTGCATAACATGCTGCAATCTTGCCTAAGAAATTGGTACAATAAWWTTTTTATTTTTAATCACAAGTTCTTTGCAGTACTTCTAGAACTGCAAATTTGAACAGTGTAACATCAGTTATGATTCTGGTTTTTGTGGATTGTGGAGATTGTGGAATACCCTGCAATTGTACAGCAGCCTGTGAATTCAGCCATGGACAAAGTTACTATAGTAACTATTTGAGATGTATTACAACATGCTCTATTTAATCAGCCAGCTGTTTAGAATAATTAATGCTGAAAGGTGGTTCAGGTCTGGTTCTGTTGGTCTGTCTAGTGAAAAGCATTAGCCAGAACTTTTTAATCATGAGTTTCATGATATCCAAATGTTCTGAAACCTAAATTGCTCCATCATAATCAATATTACTACAAACCACTGTAATTTCTGACTTTCTGGTCTCAGGATACAAGACATATGCTGAAATAGATCAGAATTGGGAGTTCATATAAAATGGGAAGAATTAAACTGAAATGATGGTGAGAAATTGTGTGAACAGTCTTGTTGCTGTACTTTAAACCTGAAAGGCTGCAGGTAACTGAAATATATTTCCAATAGGACTTAGGAACACAGAATGTAAGTGATGAAGATTGGGAGCCTCAGATAGCATAGGACATGAGGTGGGTTCACTAGTTCTGACMTGAAATTACAGGAGCTGGAGAAGTGTCAGAAACAGCTCATCTCTTACTTCTGATCCACACTGTGCAGAAGTGTGGAGGGTGAAATGGATTGAAAATAGCAAAGCAAGTACATCTGTTTCTTATATAAAACTATTTCTAGGGACAGATTAAAAGAGCAGCTCCATAGTAAGTTAATGCTTTTCTTGTACTGAGTTGCTCATGTGGAGTTTCCTATCAGTGACTGCCCTGAGTCCTCTAAGACACTCTAAGTTCTTAGAGTTCTCTAAGAACTTTGTCTCTGAGATGTAGGTAAGATTTCTGCCTTGATAAGAAGGTTATCTTTTAATGAACTGGAAGAACTTGAAAGATCCAAATCATCACTTGGTGTGGTTTATAGTTCTACATTATACCCATTTTTTTAGGAAATAATTTTGCCTTTGTTGTACTACATTATTCTTTACTTGCACTGTGCTGTGGATCAGAAAAATGTTRCATTCTTTTGAACTGTCGGACAAGCCTTTCTTCCTAGAAGCAGGTTCTTGGAATTCTCTACTTCCCCACCTTTCTCTGTCCTCGTCCCCCAATCCCACTAAGACAGAGCTTGGAACTACTGCTGAAGATAAAATGCATCTCCTTAGTCACTGTTGGAAGCCTGTCAGCTCTCTTGCTGATTTCTGAAGCATTTGTATCCTGCAGCTGAGTGAAAGGATTTCTTAATACTGTTTTGACAGTGCCCAGCTAGAAAGAATTCTGAATACAAGATCACAATTTTCTGCTTTAAAGTGAATGGGGACAGGAATATCACTGCTGTGTATCTCTTGAAACATGTGTCTTTCCTTGGGATACAGATGACGTATTTAATTCCCTATCGTATCAGACTATTTAATTAATTTTAGAAAACTCAGCAAAAATTTAAACTCTGACTTTTTGGAAGAAAGTTGGTTTCCTGGTGGTTGCTAGCAARTTGGAATTCATGCTTTCTTCTGATAATTATCTTTAAATGCAGTAGTGCAGTGTTTACTTCTGAAGTCTTCATATAYGTATGCTTTAGCATGTCAGGTTTTTGCAAGTGAAAAATTTTGTTCTCTAYATAACACACTTGGCAGTTGAATTGTGTTGCTATAAAAAAAGCATTGCTTGTATACAGTCCTTAATTATCAGAACTTAAATATAAAACTCCTCTGTATGCTGCTGTTCAATCCTGTGCTCTGTGTTTATGGCTGAAAATCTTGCAAGTGATYAGTGTGCTRATGAAGTTAATTGTGTTTCTAGCCCAGATGTCAGAACATTTCTTCAGATGGATAACCCAAAACACCAGTCAGATCCATCTGAAGATGAAGATGAAAGGAGCAGTCGGAAGGTAATAAAAGAGAAGTAGAACAGTCTTCTAAATTTTAGCTATTTGAGGGCAATCTTCTTCGGTGTATTATTTACTGAAAACTACTGGTAGATTTTGTAATAAATCCCCTCCCTATTCTTTTTAAACACCTCAGTTCCACTGTGGGCTGTAAGCTATTTCTCTGTCACATGTGAGCTGCAGAATGGAGGAAAAGTGATAGCTTTGTCTTGTTTATTCCCCACTTTCTATACAGGTTAAAGAAACACAACTTCTGTCATAGTTTTTGCACTCTGTTCRAAGGTTCTTGCTAAGAACATCTGGCAAGGAGCAGGGGAGATTGAATGCTTAATTGTCTTTTTGTTTGCTTGTGTGTTCTTCTTTTTTTTAAAGATGGGGGGAAATAGAATTCTCTCAGGGGAAAAAATGCAGTCTTTCTGAAAGTCACTTAGGAGCAAGGATGGATTTTATTTCATTTCACATACAACACTGTGTGAGGTCTGAAGTTTCTTTTGTCAAAAAAAMCACTGTATAGCTGGATGGATTCTCTGAAAATGAGTTTACAGCCTCCAGAAACAGTTTGAAAAAAGGACTATTCTAAGAAGGCAGAAGGGCCATATTTAAGCTTGTTTTCTCTTTTACTTGCTAATTGGCATAAAGATGTGATCTTAGTACTTCTCTTTTAATTCAGCCCCTGTTAAAGATGCAAGAGCTGTTTTGGTTTTTGTGTGATCCACAGGAGATACTTAGTGTGTTCTGGAAGTTTCATTTCCAAAGTCACTAGTTTAAAATACCAATTTCCTTCTCCTTTGAAACGTATTTTAAGTAATGTGGGAACGATGTAAACATTCTGTGGAAAATTTTGATGTGTCATGCGACAACAAATTCCACAATAGGAAGAGACCTACTGCATAGTGGCCTGGACCCTGTATTTTTGGTGGGAAACTCACTTTATAGTTACTGTAAATGATAAAGTCACACAACAAGGAGCAAAAATCACTCTTCAAAAAAAAGTCTTCTTGTGTACAGTTTAAAACTGTCCATTACCACTGACTCATTTCAGTGAGCAGTAGCATCCAGTGCTGCTGTCAGGCCATTCTCCACTTCTGAAATACTGGTTTGTTCGCCTGTCCCCAGGTAACTTCTATTTGAGTGCAGTTTATYCTTCTCTGATAAAGTCTGCAATCACAATGAGAGTACAAATACTGCGATTTTTAATCAAAAACAAAATGGAGAAAATTACCTAAATGACAGTGGCTTCCTCTGCTCCCTGTAATTTACAAATTCTGCCTGGGTGTGTACCGGTAAGATTCATGGAATTCCAGGAATTGAGTTATTTAACCTTTAATGTCAGGATAGAAAAGGTTAGTAATGTTTTCCTTGGGGTTGGGAAAACGTTCACTTTATGTTTTTAAAAGCACTGKGTCTTTCATTAATTACTCTTACATAAACAATGTGGGTTTAAAATTACTGTATTAGTAAGAACTTGAGAATTTGGAATAAAAGACAGAAAATCTRTTCATAAAGCGAGTACAGAAGGGGTTAAGTTCTGAATGAGGAACAAGTTGTTTATTAAAATACTCTTCAGTTTTTATATCTGATCTTTTCCTCTGTGTCTGGATACAAATATTTTATTACCTTCATCCTTGAACAGGATGTATGTAGAAATAATGTGTGACAAGGTGATGATGGCCAGATATTTCAGTTCCCAGTCTGGATGTTAGATCTCTTCAAAATTCTAATGTAACAAGTTTAAAAGTATGGATTGAACAGATAATAGAGTATTTTGAAATTAGGATTGATTGAAAGATAAGAAATAATTTAAGAAGAAGTATTACTAGTAAACCTCTTTGTTTCTCCCAACAGTTAAACTCTACCTCACAGAATATCAACCTGGGACCATCTGGAAATCCTCAGTAGGTTTCAATTAAATTGAATTAAATGCAATTCAATTTAATGTAAATTTCTAAATTTAATTAAATTGGATTAAAACTAATTGTAAAACCTGAAAAGTTACACTGACCTTGGGAGTTGTCCCACAGCTTCTGAAAACAAGTTAGGTTTATTGCGTGGCAAAGGAGCACTTTGCAGCAAACGTGCTGCAACCCAGTTACTGCAGTGGTAACTTGTGTCTCTGTTGGGTGTCTTCTGTAGAGTTTGTTCCCAGTTCTGTGAGAATCTGCTTTTCTCATCTAGGAGATGACTGCTATTTTGGTTTTGCTTTCCTCACAGTTTTGTTCTGGGCTAACAGGAGGAAGTGGTTAATAGATTGCAGTAAGAAATGAAGTTTAAGAGTCTTTCCCTTCAGGGGCAATAAATAGAGAGGTGTATGGTGATGTAACTTGTTTTGGAATTTGAAAACACGGATAATTGTTTTGCTGACAGAATTGTATTCAGGAAAAAGTAARGGAATCCTGGGAAAAACTGAAAGGAGTGGTGATGTGGGAAATGGAAAAACTGAGAGTGAATTCATAAACACCCAGAAGAGACAGGTGTTAAAACCTCCCTTCTCTTACTGAAATTTAAAACGAGGGAGAATTGGATGGAGGGAAGAATCGAATAAGTAAACGGGAGTAGATACTTGGTCCTTCCTTTCCTCGTGTAAGCTTTAGAACCCATTTGGACCCCTGGAAATAACAAATAAGTTCCAGGAGAAGTCATGGGGAAATGGAGACTTAAAAATTACAAGAAACTAGACACGGAGAATGAAAGAACAGTTTTGCTTCTCCTKTAATCATAAGGTTAAACTTAGTAAATAAAATAAACTCAGAGGATGCAACTTGAACACTTTTCCTAGAGGAAAATGGAATTGCAAAATGAAGTTGTGTCTGAGGACAGGTCTGTAGAAGCAGTGCTGGGTGGAGCAGAGGAAAGGAGGGTGCTAACAGGCCGTTGTTCTCACTTTGCAATTTGAGTGCTACACTACACTGCTGTACAGCTATAAAGCTTGTCATTTCTACCCAGATGACCTGTCTCCTTCCTAAATATCTTTCAGTGCTAAACCAACAGACTTTGATTTCCTGAAAGTTATTGGGAAAGGCAGCTTTGGCAAGGTGAGCTTTTATTCCTGTGTCTTATGATGGTACAAAGATGCTCGCTGGTTTCTCATGCACAGTGCCTGGAGACTTGGCCAGAGGTTCCAGAAGTAGTGTCCGTCTAGAGTATCCATAAACTGTTCTGTTGGATCCCTTTTGCTGCTGCTTTGGGGCTCTGCCATTTGTTCCCTGGTGCAGCTGTTGGCTGCCTCAGCCACTTGTTGGGCCTAACAAAAGGGAGAGTTTCCCTTTCCCATTAAGAGCAGTTGGGATCCTCTGTTTCCCCCAGGGAGGAAGGGAGGTACCCCTGTGCTTACGCAGCAGCTGCAGTACAAATCGTGTTTTTCCCCTTGTTGTCATGGACGATTTTGTGAAACCCCTGATACTATGGAGGAATGTGAGCAACAGCACATTGAAAAGTGACCTAAATGTTGATATTTTACAAAGATGCCAAAGAGCATTCCTCTTGAAATCTCTGTTTCCAAATGATTTTTCATGTTTTTGTTTTTCTTTCAATTATCTATAAAGTCTGTCCCCAAAAAAAGCTGAAATTGATGTAGACAGGGATTCAGTAGGTCATGGAAAATAGATGTTATAATTCAATGTTTTATTATATCACTGTCGTGATAGATTTCTGCTGAACTGTAAGTTCACTCTACTGGCAATTGCATTGTTGATTGACTGTATTAGAAGCAAAGAAACTTTTTTCACAGTATTGTGAAAAAGCAGCATGAACACTTTCCAGTTAGGCTGAAATGATAAAATATTACTAATAGTATGTGAACTGTAAAAATCACCTTTTTTTTTTTTTTTTTTAAATTTCACAGGTTTTTCTTGCAAAACGAAAACTGGATGGGAAATACTATGCTGTCAAAGTGTTGCAGAAAAAAATTGTTCTCAATAGGAAAGAGGTTAAGAGAAATAGTCTTTTTCCACCCACCTCCCTTGTTTTTCCCCTTAATTACAAAATTATTCCTGTTTACTCATTGATCTGTTATTTCTTGCAGCAAAAACATATTATGGCTGAACGTAATGTGCTTTTGAAAAATGTGAAACATCCATTTTTGGTTGGATTACATTACTCATTCCAAACAACAGAAAAGCTTTACTTTGTCCTGGATTTTGTTAATGGAGGAGAGGTATGTGGTGGTTTTGTTTGTATTTTAGTCTRTCTATTCTGCTAATTCTAGGTGGGAGGAGCGAAATGATCCTTTACAATGGGCTGTGATCAGGACTCTTCCAGTTTTGAAAATCCTATTATTATCTGTTTTTGCTACAGACTTCTGTAGCTATTTGGACACTGTTCCTGTTCTTATTGACAACTTCGGTCCCGATTTATTCATGGTTGCCAGATACAAATACTRTATTTTACAGTTATATAGATTTACCTTTATTATGAACTAATCTTATGTTTACATTTTTCACCATGTAACAGTCTTCCTCTTGCATCTGCATTAGCTGAGATGCTGATATTTGAAAAGGGGAAGGAAAGAAACWGACAGCTGAATTTATTATATTGTGTCAGAATTGGGACAAGATGGGCTTTTCTCTTCTCTGATGTACTGTCATCTTATTTAGACTCTGTTAGCAAAATCCTGGTTTGCTCTACTCTGAATTGTGGCCAGAACCCAGTTTTGTATTGTTTCAGGCAAACTATAATACAGTTCAAAAYAGCTTTCAAATTTGAATAAAGTGCTTGAAAATCTAGGGTAGCTTTTTATTTTTCTTGAATTTTGTAGGCGGAAACCAGAAAAGTTTATTTTTCTTAAAATCTTTACAAGTTGAATGTGTAGTGTAGTTGAATCTGTATGATTTAATCTTTGACTAGAATTTTGTATCTGTTTGAATTATTTAAAGCCAGACAATTCTCTGTAGTAGAGAAAATTCGTGGGTCAGCTTGGAGTGTGCATCTCACATAGTAATCTACATCTCTGTTACTTCAGAACACAATTCTATAAATAATTATACAAATCTTTGAATACAGAAGTATTTACAGAAATGGAAGATAACTTATTTGAAATGAAGTTACATTCTGCTTGAAGGCAATCTTGCATGATTTTGTCTTGCCAGCTTCTGTTCACAGCTTAGTGATTTACTCTAGTATCTTTTGACCAGTCTTGGTTTTAAGGGCATGTGTTTGAGTTACCTATCCATCTGAGTTASAAAAAAGAAGGGAAGAGAGTAAAGCAATGGCTAAGTCATGCAGTAAAACCAATTTCTTTGATTGTACTTCAAAAAAACTGGACAACAAAATTAATTACTCTTCACTGGAAAATTGCATGTTATTCACCTGGTACTTTTTTTTTGTCTGTGTAATGTTTTTATTTCCTATTTGTATATTTTCAGCTGTTCTTTCACTTACAAAGAGAACGTTCCTTTCCTGAGCACAGAGCCAGATTTTATGCTGCTGAAATAGCCAGTGCACTGGGCTACTTACACTCCATAAATATAGTCTACAGGTAAGATTCTGAAATGTATYCTTGTCCTGCAGAAGTTCAAAATAGGACAGATTACCAAATTAAAAACTACATGAAATCATCTTATGGGAAACGTGAACATACAATTTCATCAAAACTTGAAGCTTTCAGCTGAAGAATAAAATCCCTTGCCTTCAAAGCTCTTGTGAGTGCTGTGTTGGTTTAATACTTTTTTTTTTTTTTTTTTTTTTTTAATAGTTTTTTGGTTTTTTTTTTTTTTTTGTTTTTTTTTTTTTTTTTTTTTTTTTTTTTTTTTTTAATAGGGATTTAAAACCAGAAAACATTCTCCTAGATTCACTAGTAAGTATTCAATATTACTTCTGTTTTTTGTGTTCTCTCACAAAATTGACACTTCTGTGTATCCACATGTTGAACATGTTCTCTTTTTAACATATGACTTCTTCTTAAACAGGGTCATATTGTGTTGACAGACTTTGGACTTTGTAAAGAAGGGATTGCAACTTCTGATACTACTGCAACTTTCTGTGGGACCCCAGAAGTATGTTGACAACTTTCATGGGGTTTTTTGTTAGTAATTAGTGACTGCTGGCTATTAATGTTTGTGTAACTGGAAGGTCAAATACTGTGTTTTGTACTGCTGGGAGGTTTGCCTTCTTTTAACAAGCTGAAACCAAACCAGAGGTGATCTCCCTACAGATCTATTCATTGTTCTTTTTACTAATATGCAGTGTCTACTGCTTGCTGCCCACAAGGCTGTAACTCATCTCTTTYWTCCTCTRTTTTTCCAGCCMTTTCCAAATACCATTTTTTCCCATRTCTCCTAACTGCTGGGTAGACACAGGACAGTTAGCTTGTGTAACTGCTGCTGCAGATTTGTCAGTATGAATCTGCTTACCATATCCTGCCACTGATTCTTAGTGTGTTTACAGGGAATTAATATCTGTGACTCGAGCAAGTTGTTGCACATGCATGAAACTTCGAACTTGCTGACTGAGTTATTGAACTCTCTTGTCTTTTTACTGAGAAAACTACACTGGAAAACATAAAATGTGGAAGGCTTGAACACGTATGAGAGATTCACTGAAATGACAGGATTAGAAGCATTGGTGATAAACATACTTTAAATTACAGGGAAGACCTTCGAAGGCAGTGAAGCTGAAACATTTGACTGTTATGAAGCAACTTTTCCTGAAAGTGTTTATTGTGATGTGATCAAAACCTACATTTTATCCATGCTARCCTAAATGCTATTCATGYACTAAAATACTACTTCYATTTTTTTTTATTTTAGTATCTTGCACCAGAAGTCATTAAAAAGCAGCCCTATGACAACACAGTAGACTGGTGGTGCCTTGGTGCAGTTCTTTATGAAATGCTTTATGGGCTGGTAGGTATCTGATATGTAAAGGTTGCTTTCTCCCCTCTCCCCTTTTATTTGAAGTAACCTTTGAGCGTTGTTAAAGATGCTAACTTTTTTATAATATTGGAATACTCCATTTAGGTGGCTTAATAGACTGTCTTGTACTTTACTTAGAACCTTCCTCTTTTGGATTTTACATTGCCTGTTGGTGTCTGACAGTTCATGGAAATGCAAAATCATAGACATTAGCAAAATCAGTAGTCGTCACTCAGAGGGACCATGACACTAAACTGAACCAACAGTGATAATACACAATGCAAAAGCCCCCAGCTTATAAGTAAAATTTTGTCAAATATTGGAATAAAGAAAAACAAAATAATTTTTTTACTTGGGTATCCCCRATTTTCTCCTGGCTTTTGACAGCATTAGAAGAAAAAATCTTGCTATGCTTCTTCTAGTCATATGTAATTACTCCAGTAACAATCTGTAATTTTAGTTTTCTCAAGTTCTGTCTCCTCCCATAGGACCTTAAACCACTTAAGGGAGTGGATTTGTTTTCCCATTCTCAGGTTCTTTCCAGGCAAGTTCAGTGGGAGCWTTGAAGCTGGATGGCTTCTTATGAATCTATGGCTACTTAGGAGTGTGAGAACACATTAGGAGTAGAGGAGGCGGGTTGTGGGAAGTTATCAAGTGTAAAGTTCTGGCAATGGTGATGACTGAATTAGAAGTTAGCAGTGCATAAAAAAGAAGATTCCTGCTTCACTGCTTGCAGCTTGTATGTCTTACAGAATCGTTTACTGATCATATGTAATGTATGAAACAACATTGCATGTGGCTTCAAATTCATGTAGAACTTGTATTTTTTTAGCCTCCTTTTTACTGCCGTGATGTTGCTGAGATGTACGATAATATTCTTCATAAACCCCTGGTTTTGCGCCCAGGAATCAGTCTTACAGCCTGGTCTATACTGGAAGAACTTTTGGAGAAAGATCGGCAGAGCAGACTTGGAGCAAGGGAAGATTTTGTGAGTAAAGTCCTAATTTGTCAAGCCCTTTTATCATTTAAASGGACTCACAAAATTCATGTGCACAGTACAGGATTAATAGCTGGAGATAGAGATTGCATTGCTACATCTGCCTCTGCTTCCCTCCTTTTGATTTCTTCAGTAAAGACATCAGTGGGTTCTATCCGTGAAAGTTGCTGTGGATAAGAGAGCAATCATCAATGTGGGGTATTTTGATCTTGGTTGCTGCTGTACCTGCCAGCAAAGGAAACAGGGTTGCTGGTGTAGCAGTCACTAAGGTGGACAAAAGTAGGTTCATGATGAAACTGGGAAATAATCAAAACAAAAGGCTGTCATGTGGTAATATTAACTAATGACTTGSAAACCAGTCTTCAGCTGAAGACAAACACTTGTTCCGTGTAAAAAGCAGCTTTTTTTTTTAGCCTTAAAATCATGGCAACATTTTCCCAGTGTAGCAGTAAAACCTTTGCTCGCAAGAAGTTGATGTGAGAAAGTTACAGGTGTCTTCAGAACTGTGCAGTGAGGAAAGATCTAGGACATACTCCGTCCATTAGTGGTGGATTCTTTGTAATCCCACATTCCTTTGGTTTGCAGTCCTTGTGTTAGTCTGTTGGCCTTGTAACTGAGCGGGATGAAAGGGTGGTAGCATTTACCAGAGCTCTTCACTGCTTCTGAAATACTAAGTATATTGCAGAGTTGTTGAAGCAACTGCTTCTCAGACAGTGATATGCTTTACAAAAACTAAAAAAACTTCAAGGCAGGAACAGATACCAACAGAAAAACATTCTTGCTATGTGGTAGACTTCAAGGTCGTCGATTTTAGAGGTTAAAAGCAGAAAGTATGATCTTAAAAGGAAAACTGTTCATAGATGCAGTCTAACAAATTTTAATTGTTTTTATCAACTATAGCTTTTATTGCAAAATAAATTGTGAATGAACAAATTCATAAGGACATGCACATAAGAACTTCCCTATGTGCATGTAATATGAAATAATGTTTACTGTGATGCACAGGATGGAATTATGAAATATCTAAAAATGTTTATTGTGTGCTGCAGCTTGAAATTCAAAAGCACCCCTTCTTCGAATCTCTCAGCTGGACTGATCTTCTTCAGAAGAAGATTCCACCACCATTTAATCCTAATGTGGTAGGTGCCTGGGGCGGTGGTGGTGGTAGTGTTTGCATCTCAGATTGCACAACACAGAATATTCTGAGTTGAAAGGGACCCACAAGGATCATCAAGTACAGGTTTTAAGTGAATTCAGTATATGGGGACTGAACCCATAAACTTGATGTTCCTAGCACCATGCTCTATCTCGCTAAGAGAGACCTTTATTTCATATTCCTTAGATTTATTGAATCATTGAGAGCATTGGATTTGGCCAAAACTCAGCATAAATGAAAAAAATCCAGCTTTTTAATAGCTATTTTCAGAGGTGGAGTGGTGGGCTTCCTTATTTTTTTTTTTTACTTAAATAGAAAAGAACAACAAAATAGATAGTCTTGAGAGTTAAATTGGGAATCTAGAGGGCAAGCACAAGTTTGAAACACCATATTAATATGATGACTGACAGATCTTTTGTTTTCTAGGTTGGACCAGATGATATTGGGAATTTTGATGCAGTGTTCACAGAAGAGATGGTCCCATATTCAGTTTGTGTTTCTTCTGACTACAGCATTGTTAATGCCAGTGTCCTAGAGGCAGATGATGCATTTGTTGGATTTTCTTATGCACCACCTTCTGAAGATATGTTTTCCTAGGAAATTAGAAGTGAAGAGTGGTTTGGAAGTCTTGGGATGAACTGAAATGTTAGGATTATGGACACATTCCAAAATAGCGTAAATAGTGCCTCGTTTTGTATGTAGGTTTGAAACCTATGAACAAACTTTCTCTGCTGTATAGGAGGAATTTGGGCATTCTGGATGGCTTTCTTTGGGTTTTGAACTGTTTGTTCCTGCTGCAGAAAATATTTTTTAAAACCTTTAAAAGYATTCTCTACATATTTTTTAAGCGAAAACACTGACTGTTCTCCTCAATCCCTTCAAGTTTACATCCATTCCTAGCTAATTTGGCTGGCACAAACAGCAGCAAAGTTAATAAATTTCTAAATGCTTTTGTACTTATTTACAGTGACTTTGTGCTTGAATTGTAACTATGCAAATTGTCTTTTGTATATCCTGGTTTAAAAAAAGGTAAATGTTTTCCCTGTTACCAGTTTGGAATATGTGTTAATTTACTGTCAGCACTTAAATAATATAGCTTAAGGACTGAGATTCTTAAAGGACTTCTGTAGAATGAAAATTTGGTCATGTGTAACTGGATTGTTGCTCTTGCACTTGCTGAAGTACCCATTGACTCTACTGGATTATCTGAGGTGTGGGGGATTACTCAAAGCAAGGACAGAACAAATTAACTGGATTGATTTCATAACATTACTTATTATATGTTCTACTTTTCTCTCCTCCCTGAGCTAAGTATGTCTGTATTTCAACTACATTAAAAATATTTTTTGGTTAAAGCTCTGCTTCTCCAAAGACCTAATAAGCAATAATCATGGTTACTTTAAAAGGCTGTCTAGCTTTSACATTTTTGGGTGTGGGTGGTGAGATGATCATGCCAAATATTAGGGATTTTTCTCACGGATTGGTAGTTTAAAACACTCTTATGTTCCAAATTGATTATATTTCAGCGTTCATATCTACTTGTCTTTGTGTTCCAGTTTGCATAATTTTTAAATTTTCACTTGATACTGGGCAAAAAATGTAAATTACCCTGATAATTTAAAAAATGTGAAAAGCTATTGTATTTCTCGTAACATACACGTGTATGGACAAATTGATAATTCTGAACAATTTCTGTTTAAGGAAATTTTTTTAAACAATGCAAAAATTGACTGCAGTAACAGTGTATAAAAGGCATATATTGGTAGTRGTTTATTATATATATTACTTGTAAATAACGACTTATTTTTGTGTGTTACTCAAAAAAATGTTCCATTTTTTTTTGTTCATAAATACATTCAGTTAAATTCCTTGATTTGGGAGAAGTCTGATAATATACTGGTGTATCATAATGATACATAAACTGAATGAAYGTTACATAAATTTCAGTAACTAGGTCACCTTGTTTTTGACATAATAAGCAGCAAAAATAAATACTCTTTATATTGCATCAAGATCAGATAAAAATTGAGAGCTTTGGAAGAGGGGGAAACAGTGTTATCAAATTATACTTATTTTGAAATAAATGTTGAATCAATACGTTAGAAAAGTGGAAAGTGAAACAGGATTCCTTGCTTATCTCAAGGAGTATGTCCTAGAGCACAGTCTCCTGCGTAGGGGTTAAGTGATACTCAACAGTTGTTACATGAGGTTTTGGAAGGAGTGATTGGGTAAAAGATGTAAGAATTGGCATTGGCAGAGAAGGAAGGAACTGTATCATTTGTGGGAGCAGGATGGTGGCTTGGCACTCATCTTCCTTAGTGTTCTTCTGCAAAGATTGAAAATAGCTATGTGGCTGYACAGAACAACCAAGAACTACATGAATTGTTTCCTTGGCTTTTAAATCATTTGGAAGCAACAGCCCTGGTGGGGTTGTTGTTGTTGTTTTTGGTTTGGTGGGATTTTTTGGGGTTTTTTTTGGTTGTTGTTTTGTTCTTTTTTTTTTTTTTCTTTTTACATGGCTTTCTGATGGACTGGAAAACAGAAATTGATGGTATGAAAGTATCCATTCCCATACTGAATTTTTGGTCTGTATGCTCCAAAATTACTGTGAAATTACGTGGCTATTGTGACTCCCTATCTTCATGGCAAGGAGGTACACTGCTTTAGAGAGATGGGAAGGAGAGGTAATACTTTAGAAATTGTGGCTGTAGGAGCTATCACCCTTAATTTTTGTCTTGTATTCCAAGATGCTCATCCTTAGCTGCTTGACTGGATGGGGGGGTGGGGGGTTGAGTTTTTTCCTTTTGGTTAGAATTCAGCAGTTCTTTCATTTAAAAAACAGTATGGCAGTAGCAGTTGAAGTTATTTCTGGGAGAGCACCTTAATAATTGCTTATTAAGCTTTTTCCTTCAGCAGACTGCCTTTTTGGGAAAGCTTGAATGTGTTCAGCACATCACTTGCAATGCTTAAGTTCTTTGAATTAAAGGTTAACAGACYGTACAACATCAGACACTAGAGCCTCACAGTGTTTCCGTACCTTGWGCTCTTGTTCTGAGTCTCTGTGCATTCCATGAGGATGGTTTCCAGAGCAAGATGCGTGCATTTGGAGAGTCGTGGCCCCTTCACCCAGGGCTGAGCTGAAAAGTGACATCTGAAACATTGGTAAAGTCTAGAGAGGAGAGTGGACCTGCACAGGAGCCACCTGTGCTACTCCCTTCCTGTTTTGGCTGGTAAGTAATAAAGGGAGATAAAATTCACCTTCTTGTGACAGTGAATGGGGTTTTGTTTTGTCTGTCTGTAGCAAAAGGAGATCATTCCTCCCTTTCCAGAGAGGGAAGCCAAGCAGACCTTTCTCCTGTGCTGTGGAGGTCGGGGAACGGTGCTGCTGCTGTGGTCTCCAATCCCTGGGCCTGGGAGGGGAACGAGAGACCACACCAAAATTGGACTGCTGAAATGGACGATGCTTGTAAAAATGGGAACTGAAATGCGACACAAATAAGAGTTCAGAGGTGCTCTCCGGGGGAGGTAAGTTTGGGATGCATGCAAAAGGCAAGCAATTGAATACGCAGTATGTATTAATGAAAGAAAACGGGTTTATAAGTTTGTACGCCTTGAGAGCCGTGTCACAGTGCCCTGCCCGTGGGTGAAGGCGGTGGCTCTGTGGGGCCGAATCCCGGCTGGGACAGCTGTGGCTGTCGGGAGGGCTGGGAATTGCTTTCCCTGAGGGCTTGTGCTGCCCACGGGCGCTGCTCCTGCGCGGCCGAGCCCGCGGGCCGTGGCGCCATTCGCCCCGGCTGAGGGGCTGAGGGAGCCCCGGGCCGCGGCTGCCGAGCCCTCGCTGCCGCCTCGAACCGGCCCCCTCCGCCTCCCCGCGGGCACAGGGAGCGGCGGTGCGGCCCCCTCGGTGAGGGCAGCCCGGCTCTCTCGGTGCCCATTGCTGCTCCGGAGGGAGGACGGGGCACAGGAAGCCTGGTGAATAACTTGGGTGGAGATGTCTGTGAGGAAGGGATGCTGATGGCAGCAGCCTGAAGCCAGGCTGGGTGTCCGTGCCGAGTCACACCACGAGTGGGATTAGCTGGCTGTGGAGACACTAATGAACACACACCATCAGCCTGGTCAGGCTTTATTTTCTGAAGCTCAGGTGATGGCTGCTCAGTGCACAATGAGCTGGGGCATATCTCAGTCTTTCCTAGTCAAATGTGGTGTCCTGTCTGTCCAGCCGGGCAACACAGGATCCAGGGAAATACAGTGGATCTCTGTGTGTGCATTTCTTTAAGCCCTTCTGGTTGAAGATTACAAGGGATGGAGTAGCAATTTSAGTAATCCTAAACCCACTAGGAAAAAAAAAAATCCCTATTAGAAATTCTCTTTCAGCTTGTGCCTATGATTTGTTACTTCAGGTATTAAACACATCCCAGCCCACAGTACAGTTTTCAGGCCACAAAGTTTACGCTGCTAGCACACTGGAGTTGCTCTGGAACCCAGTTATTCCTCTCTTGGATGTTGATCTGTCTTTGCTCCCAAGGTCAGTTCTGTGAACTCCAGCAGATCTTTCATATGCTGTGAGCTTTGATTCGTCATCAACTCTGTAATTCCGTGACCTATCCTTTATCAGGTAGCTAAGTCTTATTTTTGAAGAGTCCATGTTGTTTCATATTGGTCATCAACAGAGAGGAGTAAGGACATTTTGCAGAAGAAAGTCAGTAAGACATTAAAACAGATATATATATTCAAACAACATATTTTGGCTCCAGTAATTCTCCTTCTAAATTCTGTAAACCAGTGCATCATGGTACTCTACTCTTTAGAAAAAAAAAATCGGTAGACATGTGGGTAATACACAATGAAAACAGCACTGAAGAGCATGATCAGTCTCCAAACCATAAGTATAGTTATAAAAGCTTTGTCAGTGGGAATCAGAATTGAACTTTTGTGTACATGGATRGACATAAGTGCAAGATCAGCACCTTCAGTGGGTGCTACAGGAGGTCACAGCAGWGTAGGAAAGTCCAATTTTAAGAAAGGAGATGTTGCCCAGTTTCACATTTCTAACAGCTTTGACAGACTGCTCAAATAAGGGAGATAAAATTTTAAGCCTTACTTTTGATAAGCTAGTTATAAAATCTACAGAGGMGGTTAAATGAAATGGAAACTTTAATTTCATGGGTTTAGGAATTAGGAGAGAAAAGTAATTCACTGAGGAAGTGAAAACACTAGAGCATTCTTCAGAAATGTACTCTAGAAATAGGGTATGCTTCAGTAGTTGGAAAGAACTTTGAACTGAATTTCACAAATCCTTCAAAAATTGCCTAGTTTGAAAAAGAGGCTATTTTGTGCAGCTTTGTTMATATGTACTGTTATTATTAGTATTAAAGCATGGTCAGTGCTACCATCATTTCTTCACAGTTTATTCCCACAGTTGGATAAAGAGTGCAAAGATCTTGGAAGATGGATCCTGAAATACAGAAAATGAGGGAAGTTGTCCTTGTCTACCTTGACAGAAGTGGTGGCCTTCAGAAATTTGTGAATGATTGCAAAAAATATAATGGTATTACTCAATACWTAGTCTGTTAAATTGATACATAACGTTGCACAAATCTGTTATTTTAAAATACTTTTTCCTCCTACAGACTCAAAACAAAGTTATGCTGTTTATCGTTTCATTATTTCAATTAACCCTTCTGACATTGCTGAATTGGATGCAACTCTTGGAAACTATATTCTTCATAATCCCCTACAAGCTGCAGAGATTTTTCAGTCAGTAAGTGTGTAATTATTGATGRATAGACCAAAGTGCATAATCTGTTTTTTAACAAGATTTTCGTTTCTAAAATGAAGTTAYTTTTCCATCACAGGTATGCTTCATAGCTATTAAGACATTATCATTAATTGAACAATTGCAGACAGAAGCCCAGGTGAGTCTGCATTGATTTTCTCTATTTAGATCTTGAATCTTCTAAGCATAGTGAAGTATTAACAAATACTTTTGTATTAAGTTTTCATTTTCCCTT
The DNA here is from genome assembly GCF_030028575.1 of Malurus melanocephalus. Classification (NCBI taxonomy): domain Eukaryota; kingdom Metazoa; phylum Chordata; class Aves; order Passeriformes; family Maluridae; genus Malurus; species Malurus melanocephalus. The sequence continues at coordinate 92,580 of NW_026623264.1, forward strand.
TTGCTGCAGTATTATTTGTAATTAAAAATAGCTGGAAATCTCACCTAACCACATTGCAATTGTGAGATTAATTAATATGAAACCTAGTTACTCTGCATGTGTTTCTGAAATTGTCTCACATCGTTTGTCCATGAAAAGTAGTTTTAAATAAAAAGATATTATATTAATGCAATTTGTGTCTCTTGCTAGATCAGTATATTGCTGAAACCAACACATTTGCCACCTTTACCAAGTTATGTTCTGAGTCTTTCTGCATATCCCTTTAATTACACATCTCAAAGATTTTATATGTCTGAAGGGATAGTGATTGCAATGGGAACTGTAACAAAATACACACAAGGAGCAAGATTTCTTTGTACTGAGGAAACCTGTCCATTCTCTGAAGGTAGTAAAAAAATATTATTCAGTACTATTTCAAAAGCTGTTTAACAAATTTGGTAATAAGGATAATTTTCCCATACAGTTTTATTATGCATACATTTTTGTAATGAGCACAGCATAAGTTTTATTAATTGAAAGGAGTGGACTTGCTTAGCATTATTAAATGTTTTGGAAGCATAGCTATGCCAGCAATCCCTTTTCCTAATGCTGAAGATAGTTTATAGGAGAAAACACAAGTCACAAGTATAACGTTAAGATTTAATATCTTAAATAACTTAAATATGTTCAGTTTGGGAATGTGCAGTAGGAAACTCTGCCATCTCGTGGCCAGCCCACAAAAAATTATATGGATCATTTTAGTGGCAAATGTAAGGGAGTCTCATCTGAAGAAACTCGTCATAAATTTGGAATTTCACTGTCCAGTATTTTAATTGCTTCTGTTCTTCACGGGAAATGTAAAACTAATGCTATGCACTCCTTTTAAATGTTGGTAAGTTATTACTTTTTCTTTTTTTTAGGGTTTAGGTGCATCAGAGTGCATTGTCCTGGAGCTACAGAGTCTGCTACAGTGAGGACTGATTTTGTGTGTAGCTTRTGTTCTTCACCACTGCAGGAAGACATGAAATTTAGAGTACTTGGTGGTAGGATCTATGTAATCTTACTTTTAGATCTGGTACTTYCCTACTTACGACACACAACAAGTAAACAAAATATTTAAGTGGAAAAAGCCCACTTAAAATAMCAGTCATCTAAAAAACATGTTTTCATGAGAACTAACCTTTTTCTTTGCCTTTGTTTTGAAAGATAAACAAATAGTTGAAATGATTGATGCTAAAATACTGAATGCTTTCAAAGGATATTCCAATGATAAATCACATTTTAGGATTCAGGCATTTACAGTGTTCTTGAGAGGTAAGCTGAACTTCRGAGTTTTGTTAAAATGTTTTAGAATTGATCCATAATAATCCCTTGCAATTGTAGCTCAGTCTTTTTGCTAAAGTGGTGAATATCATAATTTATATTGCAGTTCTTTCTGTACTCCCCGCTTTAACTTYAAAGTAGCTAGGTGACAAAGCAGTRTGCACAGRTGAYTGCAGAATGAACATAGCAAAATTCTTGTGCCACTTTTACATCTCCATTTGATTAAAATCCCCTGGCCAGCTCGGCAGTGTCTTATTCTAACTGTTGCTTGTTTTTACTCCTTTCTGCTTCCTTTGTCATATTGTTTGGTATTAACTTCATGCATTTTTAACATCCCTCCTCAATCTAGCTGTTTTCCACATTCCATCAGGATTTTTGGCCTCYACTACCACTGGGAAGGCAACATTAAATGATTTGTAATGTTGATATCCAACTAAAATCACAACTCAGCAACATACTTCCATTAATTCTTAAAAAAATAAAACCCAAGCAGGGAGGCAAGCAACAAAAAAGCCCTCTGCCATTCCAAAAATTATGGAATTATACAGTTCATTTCTAGAAAACTAAATAGAAATAACTAGTAGTACAAAATTTATATTTAAAAAATGTAAAAAACAATCTATGGTCAAGATACCACAAGTTGCATTCATTAAATTTAGACTGGCCCCAATGATCAGTGTGATTACAGTGTTTCTCTGGCTGAGATTGAAATCTGAGGATGCAATTCTCATTTTCAAAAAATAAATTGGATTTTGTTTTCTAAGGTGGATAGAAATATAAAAGTTCACAAAGCTATTTGTGTGTCTTTATCTGTGCAGTTTGTATCTCCTCTTTATTGCATTGGGTTTTTCCTCTGACATTTTATAGGACAGTAGCTGGTAATGGTTGGTGCCACAAGTTTCAGAGTAGGAAACATACTTGCAAAAAATCATCCATTTTCTTTTCAATGCAGAACTAAATGCATTGTCCCTTTTCTTTATCAGGAATCTGTTTTCCCCTCACCTTCCCTATCTTTTGCACTAATTAATTAAAATTATAGTCACTATCGATCTGACATCCAGCTGTTTGTTTTCTGCCAATGTTAAATCATAAAATCAAACATTCAGAATGTRTAGTTTTCTGAACATGTCTTTAAAAAACTGTTTTTTATGCCCTAGCATATCTGTAGCTTTGCCCCCCACACACTTATTTTTTTTATTATTTCCAGATGAACTGGCCAATAAAATGACAATAGGAAACCACTACAGGATTATAGGAATACCAGCTTGTGTACAAAATGGCCCACAAGCTACTGTATGTATAGAAGTCAATAGTGTACAGCTCTATAAACAAAATGGTAAGAAAGTTCCATTAAAAACTGACCAAAAAAAGTTAAAAAACCTCCTAGAAAAAAATCTAAAGCATTGGTACAGTTTTTTATTATCCAGAGGTCCAAATTACAAAACCACTCAGGGACTTTCCTCTTACAGTCTGAAATGTGTACTTCCTGTTATTTGAGAATATCTGCTTYTGCCCACTTTCCATGCATTGGAAAATCCCTAATTATTTACTGTAGTTCTTAACTTCTCTTTCCATTTTCTCCTATCCACTAGAAAGTACTTCAAAATCATATGAAATGAACCTGATATTTCAGTTTGCTTTTCCCTTCTTATTCCATCAGTTTTAGCACATCACRTCTGCTACCTTTTTAGCAGTAAAATTAACAGTGTCAGATACTTACATTCTGAATTTGTGCTTAATACTGAGACATACTTGTCCTTGGTAAGTTTTGTATCAARAYTCCAATGGTGATTTGTTCTAACATAMCTATATAGGTCTCTTTTATGTTTGTTCACCTGTACTTTGTTTCCATTAGGTCCTTCTTTTGTCAGTGACAATTTYAAGTACCTGCTCTCACTGACTTCAAGTTCTTGCTGGAGGTTTACTGCTGTCCTGGCCAACATCTTTGCTTCTCAAGTTGTTCCACCAGGCACTTACAATACTCTTAAACTTGCAATATTGCTGAGTTTAGTACAGACATGTGAAAAAGAAAATGCAGATTATCTGGATCTCTTGATTATGACAAGTGACACGCTAATAATTGACAGGTAAAGAGATTCCTTTTTTTTCCCCACAAATTAGAATTTTCAATTTAGTACTTTTAAAGATAATAGGATTGCTCTTACATGAAAAGCAAGAGACTTTAAAAGAATGTACAAGGCTCCAACATAGTTAAATACTCACTTTTTATCCCTGGAACATTTTTATTTCTTTCAAATGATAAATCTAGATCAGGACTTCATTAATTATAAAACCTCCTAAAACTCTCMTAAGATTACAGTAAGAATTTRACMCTAGCACTGTTTTGCTGAGCTCAGACAAAACATTCTTCTAAAATCAGAACTGAAGGCTGTCCCAGAAGCTRGTAATGAAAAAAAAGGGCTCAACTTTTCAAATCTTGTGTTAATTTAAGCCTTTTCATCATTGATTCCCAGCTATCAGCCTTTTTAATAAATATAAATAGATCCCTACATTTTTATCATTTTTTCATAGAAACCAATAAGCTATCAAAATTCACATATTTACACATAGATTATAAATCTGATTGTTGTCTTTAAATATTTTTCTCTATGCAATTAATGTATTTACCTATTGAGGAAACTATAAACTGTTAACACAATATTACAAACACTGCAGAAAAGTACAATATGCTCAGCGTTACAGTTACATTAATTTAAACAAAATTGCTTTCTCCTTCCATAACTTAAAAAAGATCTCTGAAAGTGGCATAAATTTTATAATCATTTRGAAGTTCTTCAACAAATTCACTAATATTTTTGTTGTGAAAAAAAACCCCAAAACTTTGACCACTTCAAAATTTAGCTGTAGAAATGAGTTCAAATTTTAAAAAATGTCATTTGCAAGATTGCTTTTTTCCCAGGTTAAGATTTCTTAAGAAAAACAGGAGTTCAGTGTTTTTAAGAATCAAAACATCTGGTTAGTATTAAAACAACTGTGCACTGTAAATCATAATCAAKATTGTAATTTGTGCTGTCTTGCATGTGCACAGCATTTCACTGTCAGCAGCCTGTCAAAGTAGGCATTTCCTACRTATTTCCATTGGTGCAATACCCTAYTTACTRATTCTTACTGATTTTACTYAMCAGTTTTCTCCCAGGTCGTAATAGTAGAACAAATCATGCTGACATCTTAAAATCATTAAAAGCCTTTGATTGTGGAACCAGACAGACAATTTGCAACCTGTGCCAAAGAACATAGTACAGGGGATGAAAAAGATATTCTATACCTTCTTTCTTTAAAAGAATTGGAGGAGGGTGTATAACTCAGGAAAGCAGAGCTTACAAGTTCCAGCATTTTTTTCCCAGATGGCCAGAATTACTAATCCTATAACCTTTTAAATCACTAGAAAAATTTCTCAAGAATAGAAAGAGGAGTTAACCGTGTGGGGTTAAATTACAAGACTTCTTTGATTTCCTAGAAATTAYTTCTGGAAACCATGATTTGCCTAAAGTTTAATCCATAAGAAATACAGTCTTGATGACAGCTGTTAGAGTAGGCTTGGACCTCTGCTTTTGTATTCAAAGTTAAACATTTCAATTTCATGCTGGTTTCATGTTAAGGGTTTTTTGTTGTTGTTTCTAAKTGAGTCAATACTTACTGTTGTAATTTTTTTACACGTGAATAATTTAACAATTTATGACTGACAGAATTATTTAATCCTCCAGGCTTCTGAATTACAGTTTATGTCTTCTGCCTCGTGGCATACGACACCCACCTTCTAGTGAAATTTTTCCTTCTGTGTCCAAAGATAAACACGGAACTGGAAGTGCCAGTATTCAAGCCTGCAGTGCTGTGCTGGCCAAGGGTGGCATCTGTTACATAGGAGACTTATGTTCMTATAAAAAGGATAAACTTGAACTTCTACAGTCTGGTAATCTCCCACCTCGTTACAAATGAAGGGCAGAACTAAACAATTATGCTAATTCATGGCTAGGTTTGTTCCCCAGCTTATGGCCCTCAAATGCTGCCWAAATTTGTAAGCTGTTTTTAATGAGTCTGTATAAGACACAAGGACAAAATAAGGCAATGTCCTGTAAACTTCAATCTGCTACCCTACAGCCATCCATTAATTGTAACAATTCAGCAAAATCATAATCATGACTGATTTCAGATCTGTGTGGGACTAGAATTTATAACTGTAACTGATGAATTTTGTCTTATTCTAGTGCTAGAGAGCAGAACTACAACAGTATTTATTCCTGGGAAGAAGTACGGAGAAGAGGCTGACCAACAAGTTACTATTTCAGTTCAGACCAACTTTTGGTCTTTTGTAGATGTGGATTCTTCCTCGAAGAAACATATACAAAAAGAGAACTTTCTCATTGGACAGATGGTAAAGCACRTGCCTTGTTATGAAAGGAACTGTACTATAGCTGTCATTTGTGTTTATGATTATTTCCATCTATAAAATAATGGAAGCAATAAAATTTCTTAGTATTTCCCAAAAAGTCACAATTTTAATAACTTTAAATCAAGAATCTTCTAATATGAGACAGCTTTCCCAGAAGTAGGTAGAAACAACATTTTATTAAGTATTACAGGTAATTCATTAGATAATCTTGCAGTGTAAGTGGATAGAGGATATTTCAGATGGAAAACACTGATGCTCCTACAAGTCAAAAGCCCAAAATAAAATAATTGTTTTCTTTCTACGGGTATTCTCTTTAGGATATGAGTTTAATTCCAGTCAACCTTGTAGATGATTTTGGGCTCTTGATCTACAATGAGTTTTCTTCCTGTCGCCTGTCTTCTCCTCTTGTACATCATACCTTGAAAAAAGCCATTAATCCTGAAGCCATGCTGTACAAAGTCTCAGAGCAGTTCAAAACACAGGATTACGAGGAGGTAACAGATTATACACAATAATTCAGAAATGCATTTTGTTTGTGAATATCTGGTTTTGGCATTAGGTTTTCTCTGCACAATCTTCTTATTTTTAATGCTCACTTTCTGCCCTTCCCCCAACCACCTTCCCACTAGCACTACTAGGATCAATAAAAGCAGCTTCAGTTCTTGAAATGGGTCAGCAKAATAAATTCAGTTTGGTCATGTTTCTGGAAAACATGCGAGATTGATATTCATATGAAAACAGATCTCCAATATATATTTTTGACCAAAAAGTTTACAATCAGTAGTAGAAGTTAATATTCCATTCTAAATAAATTGTCACTATCTGTAGTATGTAACAGATGATTCCCTGGAAGTGTTCAAGGCCAGGCTGAATGGGGGATTGAGTCACCTGGTCTAGTGGAAAGTGTCCTTTCCCATAGCAGGAGAGTCAGAACTGGATAATCTTTAAGGTGCCTTCCAAGCCAAACCATTCTATGATTCTATTTACTATCCAAGAGCTGTCCTTATTATTATCCTTAATATTTTCCTTACTCAGCATAGCTAAATGGTGACATCTTTACTATTAAAACTATTGGTAGAATCTATTGTCTAGCATGTATTACTATGCCACTCATATATTAAAAAGTGTGAAAAAATAAATTATTTTCCAGTTCAATATTTAAAACGTCTACCCTCTCTCCAGTTTRTTTTATTTGCTAGGAATCTTCATGTTAAACTGAGTTCAGAAGCAGAAAACCTCATTCAGGGTTACTACCTAGCAAGTCGCAGGGTGAGAAGAGATTCCATTCATGGATCAACACTATCAGCATCTGCACTAAAAATTCTGTATGTCCTACTTTTCACAGTTTCAAACAGAAAATGCCCTTATCTKCTCAGGAGCTTATTTAATAAAAAAAATCTAGATAAGACTAGTGTTTTCAAAAGTTGAAGCACAAATAATCTCATTTACCATTTAACAAGAAACCAAAGTTTAAACAATTTTGCCAGGCAAAAAAAAAACCAAAAAAAAACCTAGCTATTTACAAAACATGTATTACAATTAAGCTATTTAAAAAAACAAAAATGGGATTTTAATATGCACAGCTTTGTTATGGGAGCAAACACTGTAGTAATGGATAGTATGCAAATAATATTTTTTAGCACAAAAAAATGATGTGTATGTATTTTGTCAATGACAAGTGTAACTGCACAGTTCAAGTATGAATAAAACCACCTCTGTTAACTTTTAATTTACAGAAGTGCTTGAAACACGGCAASACACACTGCATTCATACCTGCAGTATTTATTTCTGACATGCTTTTATTGATCTTTTAGGATTTCACTGTCTAAGGCTCATGCCAAGCTCAGTTTAAGACACACAGTACTTGAGGAAGATGCAGTGATTGCAATTTTGTTACTTGAGTCATCACTGACGCTAAAACAYGGTAAATAATGCAACTCAATCCTTATTCTTGGGCGCATCGCTTTCGTATTTTGTCAGTCTTAAAATTTATATCCACTGATTGCAATAAGAATTAATTTAAAATCAAAATCCAGAACTTGCACTGTTGAAGACTGATACTGTAAAAGTCTGTCAGTTTGACTTGTCTGCTGAGTCTCAGTGCTGTATGTAATGAGGCCACAGGCCAGCACCAAGTCTGTCCTTCAGGCACTGCTCCTCAGCAACTGGCTCAGGTTAAATTAAGGACAAATTTCCCGCCCTGGGGGAACCCAAAACAAGGGTTGGAAGTTTTTTTGTTTATCAAGCATCAGTCACATTTGTTCACACAGATTTGGAAGCAARGTAAAAATTATCATCTATGCAGTACTAAGTAATTTACATCACAGCGGTTTTTTTTCCCCTCAAAGTACCACCAAATAGTAAGTCTTTCASCCTACATTTCTTCTTTGCTTAGGTACATCTGTATTATGTGTAGGACCAAATCCTGTATTTCCATTTGACCTCAGTGATGAAAACTCCCTGCAAGAAAGAGATATTTACCTCATGCAATGTCACCATCAACTGCTGAAATTTATTGCTGCTTATAGTCCAGGAATTCACATTAACACTAATGAAGAATAAAAACTCCACTCCAAGTAAAGCCTGAAGGTTTGACTTTTCGAGACTGGTTAGAAATAGAAAATTACTAAAAACTTAGTAATTATAGAAGACAGTTCAGTGCTGTTTCACCAAGGAATAACAGGACTTGAATTACAAGTTTTCTGAGAGTGTTCTTTGAAGGCAGGAGGGATGTCTTCATCCTGGAAGGCCATGGCTTCAGAATACAGTCCTAACCAGAACTTCTCTTCCTGGCTACCACTCTTCATTGACAGCTACATGAGAAGCAATTTAGAATTCAGGATTTTTAATAAGGTTACAACTAAAAATTAAACCACCAGTTCAGAATCCAATGTTTTATTTCAACGACCTGAATTCTGCAGTTTTTCTTGTTGCTTCTTTTTAAATGTATCACACCGAGGGTTAAGTAGTTTAAAGTTAAATCTTTCCTAGTTTACATCAACAGTCTTTAACTACTCATGCTGTATAGGTTTTTAAATGCATAAAAGTGTTATCATACTGGTTCATGTTCTGTGTCTTTTTTTACTTTACAGCAACATGAGATAAGACAAGGATGCTGAATGCTCCTGCAACCAAAGCCCAAACCCAAACACAACAACAAAGCCCACAAAAGTAACAAACCACAAAAGAAACCCACCGGAACACCTCAACCTGCAAAATCCAGTGTTTACACATTATTTTATATAGACTGCAGGGGATAGTAGAGTCCTACACTCAGGTAAAAAAATAGTAGACTACCTGGCAGACAGGCAGCTCAATGAATTCAGCTTTACTTCWCTGTAAAAACAAGTGGGAACAATGGTGTGGTAAAAGATGAAGCGTTTGAAGCACAGTATGCTTCCCCAGTATTGGGTTTTCCAGTATTTCATCATCCTAGTAAGGATACAGCACTAGACATAATCCTCAGCAAGTCCTAAATCCAAGAGATACACATTAAATAAAAAGCAGCAGTAAATTTGCAGACTTCCTGTCAAATCTGGACAAGCTGAATACTTAAGGCTTGTGTAACTCCTACCCAGGATGACATCCAGCAGGATCACAGTGCTACTACTCCCATACCCTCAACAACAAAAAAAAAAAATATCAAGTCACTGAAAACAGAAACTTAAGATTTTATTAATTTCCACTACTAACATTGTAAACTCTAATTCAGACAACACAGGTCTTCCCACATTTTAAACCTTGCTTTATTCACTTTTGATGCATATATTTGACACACTCAAATATTCATACAAAGTTCTAAGAGTGCCTATAAAGCCTCTTCTTCTACAGCGACATTCTGCCTTGAACTTCACTCCAGGATTATTCAGACGTTTTCAGTGAACAGCTACTCCCCTGCCATACTACAGAACCAAGCAGTATTTCTGAAGAGCAGGAAGGGCAATGGGAAGAATTTCCAAGTGCATTAGAACTCCACATTCCAGGCTGCTGTTTTCAAGCTAAGAACAGTAACAATAATAGTGTTAGTTTCCTGTGCCCTTGATCAACCTTATACAAAGGCATTACCCTCACTGGCATTTCAGATTCAAAGATACACATCAAAAAACATTCAGATGGGTAAACGGCAAAAAGTCTCATCATTATGCCAGCAAAATTACTCTTAAGAGTGGACTGAAATAGAATCCCTTTATCAAYCACTATTTTTGAGAAGCAATATTARGGSATTTTCTGCAAAAAGAGCACAACATTTTATCCTTGCCTCTCCTCAGTTTCTCCCATGATCTCTTGAAAATTGAAAGACTTGTAGCAGTATCACAAGGAATGGACAGAGGCCAACATGGCCAGATCAGGCTTTCCCTGGATGGCAGTACTGCAGGAGCCTGAGTACTGGAGTACTGAGTACTATGACAACAAAAAAGCAACTGACCTTCTTGAACACCTGCACTTCTAGAAGTGGGTGAACTCTCTTTCTTGCTCTGTGTGCACGCACGAGGCTGGAAGACAGTAGAGATGATCATCTGATATCACAAAACCTTGAAAAGAATAAACAAAATCAGAAATGACAGGAGCAAATCAAAAAGGAAAAACCCTACTGATTAACTGGCACATCAGATATACCACACTGCTCAACACAACATTCAGTTGGGTAAACGGCAAAGTGTTATCATCATTATGCCAGCAGTTTCCTGCATATGGATAAGACTGCCTTCTCCAAGTGCCAAAATACAAGGGAGTGGGTTAAGTTTGTCCTAAGAGTTCTATTTCTATAAGCTGAGGCAGAACCTTGGTTTTAACTGTTAAGCACAGAACAGATTCAGTATAGCAAAGAACAAGAGAAAAAAAGGCTTTCTCTGGGCACAAAAACATAGGTCCCTCTCTTACATTCAAMCCCCAGATGCCAAGCATCTTTCTAGAGGTAAAGTTCACTACCAGTCACCTTTCCCTTTGGAATGTATTCAAAGACAGACACAAGTGCCAGCATGGATTGTGATCTGAACACAGTTCTTCACTTAATCCTCTCACTTTCAACTAACATCCACTAATTCTTAAATAAGAAGCCTTGTTTCCACAGTTAAAAAGCAGATTCTCTGATACAAACCTCTCCCTTCTGACTCCTTTGGGATTCTTGGATTGCACCTGCTTTGTTATGGGGGACAACTCTTAGGAGATTTTATAGCTGCCATAATCATGAGGCTTTCCTCAAGATCCTTAAGTACAGTAAGAAATATTTACTTCTGCAGCTTCAGAATTCACGTGGCGTCTTTCTGCTTGCAAGGCATGGCAGAGTCCAGACTGAGGATTCCCAAAGCCAGTAACAAACACATCTTGAGCTTCACTTTCCACCTGAAACAATGAAAAGAAGATATTTAATTCAGAGAGCTCCACTGCTGAGCCAGTAGCAGAAAGCATTAACACTTCTTTGGGGACAGTAAACCAGTCAAAGAAACACCAACCTCATGCTTGCTTTATAATTACCTGGGGAGAAAACTACTAAGAGCATCAGGCAAGATCAAGGTTAAGCAGAGGCATAACCGTTTTCCTAAAACAAGCTCCAATGTGAGGAATGACTGACTGCAGGATGAGCACAGTGCTCCTAATGACCAGTCAGACTGAGGAGAGGAGCACCCCGGCAAGGTACAGCCTTTAACCCCAGTCCATGTGTGACACTCTGGGGAACTCACTGATGTTCTACCACCAGTTGAACRGAGGTCAGCACTCACACTGCGTCCTGCCAGGAGAGCACTACCCCAGAGGCTGCTGATACCCGGGAGCCCTGTCCCTGCCAGAACCCATCGTTTGGATCTGTGCCTACAACCCAAAAAAGGGCATGGTCTGGGTCACCACACAGCCCTTGCCCAATTCCCTCAAGAAAAAAGAAGGTAATTTATCTTTTGAATTATGACAGGCATTTGCTGATGAAAACGATCTGTCAGCAAAACCAAGTGTCTTTGAATGTCCAATCTGTCAGTGCTTTTAAGACTTGATGAGCCAAGAGACAACTCCAAGTAACCACCACATGGCACACACTAATTAGGTCCATCTCAGTCTCCCACTCTCCTGGGAAGCCTCTGTGGCTGGAATATCACCCCAGCAAGCAGGAGAAACACAGGCACAGTTACAACCACATGACAATAACTCCTCTTTCAAGTGATAGCTTTGGCTGTTTAGCACCAGCAGAACACCAGCAGAACATCCCTGCAATTCCTGAGATGACAGTCATTGCTTTGACCTGCCACGTCGGGATTTCTCACACTAACCACCCGGGGCATTTCTAATGCCTCTGAGAAGACCAGAAATCACTCCACTGTTCAGATGAGCATGTGCCTGGACTGCCGAGCCAGGACCTGCTCCAAGGAGCACAGCAGARGACGGGCAGCTCTGACGGAATCACGCGGATCACTACGGATCCACATGGTAGGATCACGGAATCACAGAACCTTAAGGTCATGGAACGGGCCTCAGAGATCACATCTAGTCGCAACCGCATTCCTGCCAAGGGCAGGGACACGGCCCACCAGACCTGGCTGCTCAAGGCCTTTATCCAGCCTGACTTTAAACACCACCAGGACTGGGGCACTCACAACTTCCCTGTTGCAAGGGCCTCACCACGCTCRCAGCAGASAATTTCCTTCCAATATCTAACCTAAATYTGCCCTCMAGTYACACGCATCAGACTCGGCGGCCGCTGCTGCCGCTCCCACGCCCGAGGCCTGAGCACGGCGGAGCTCCCGCGCCACGGAACAACAGGGGCACGCCCCGCGCCCGGACATTCCCCCGCTCCCACACACCACCCCGGGATCCGCCGCCGAAAGGRGCCCCCGCAGAGCCCCGTCACATCCACCCGTGCACCCACCGAGGCACGCACCCCGGCTCCCGGGCACGCAGACTCGATCAACCCTCTGCTGTCCCACTCGGAAAGAGCGAGTTCCAAGGCGGGATCCCGCTAAATAGGCGGCGCGCGGGGCGGGGCGGGGCGCGCGCGGGTCTTCCGGCTGCGCGCGCACAGGGATACGGGGGGAGCAGTGACCGGAGAGTTTGGGGTGTGAGGGAAGGGTAATGGGGGGGGGGTTTGGGTGTGAGGGAAGGGTAATGGAGGGTTTGTGTGTGGAGGGAGAGCAGTGGAGGGTTTGGTGTGTGAAGGGAGAGCAGTGGAGGGTTTGGGTGTGAGGAGAGAGCAGTGGAGGGTTTGGTGTATGAGGGGAGAGCAGTGGAGGGTTTGGTGTATGAGGGGAGAGCAGTGGAGGGTTTGGTGT
>NW_026623264.1:105608-183941 GCF_030028575.1 Malurus melanocephalus
TGGAGGGTTTGGTGTGTGAAGGGAGAGCAGTGGAGGGTTTGGGTGTGAAGGGAAGGCAGTGCGTGGCCGCAGGCACTGTTAAGAGTCACATTCTGCGGCCCCGGGAAGTTCCCCTGTCCCACCCCTCAGAGGGAAAGGCTGTGATGACAATGACCGAGGTTTGCCGAGACGTTTTAGCTTCCTCCATAAAAACCGCCACCTTTTGATAGCAGTGTATAAACACTGAACAACTTTGTCCCTAACCATGTGTATATCCCTGGTGCTAAATGCCAAACTCTTATATTTCACTSTACGGGGATATGAACTGTTTCTGGCAAACATGTCCGTGGAAGCGACCAGCAGGTTTGAAGTAACAGGTTCAGAGTATTTGTTGTTATCCTGCTCTGTAAATTTCTAGAAGATAAAAGCTTTTGCCCTGGTCGAAGCGAGTGTGTTGCCTCACCTAGTGTCTTGGTTCTGGAAGGAAAAGCTTAATTCTGATGCAGAATAATCAGTCTCAAGGAAAAGAAAAAAAACCCAGCTCATAAATACAGGGAGCTCTTTTCAAGTGAAGAACTGCTGTTGCCATTCTGCATGTTCGTACTGGCCTTCAATAGTTCCATAACATGCTGGGAAAGTCTTAGGGCTGTGGCTACAGTAAGAAGCTACAGTGTTAGCTGCTCTGATCTCTGGCTGCCTTCAGAGCACTGTAAATACTCCATTGTAAATACTGCAGGAATGGTGGAGAGTTCCAGATTTCACCATACTTTTTAAATGAAAGTTGGTTTTGCTTGTATTTTTGCTTTCCTTTTCCTAAATGTCATTTKAAAATTTAAAGTCTTCAGAAAGAAGACAGCATCTATAAATTCAGAATATTATCATGTACAATGAGAAACTGATACAGATTTTGTGGCTGAGTGAAGTGATAGAGTCTGAGATGTATTCTCCGTGTCATCCATTAATAAATTTCCACATTTTTTACATTTATTACTAAAGCGTTTTTCATGCTTGCAGAATCAGCTAGGTTAGAAAAGACTATTGTTCACCTTTGATCACCACCTTGTCAATTCGGCCATGGCACTAAGTGACACATCCCCGTCTTTTCCTGAGCATCTCCAGAAATGGTGATTCCACCACCTCCTTGGGCAGCTCATTCTAGTGCTTAAGGGCCCTTTCTGTGAAGAAATTCTTCCTGCTGTCCAACTGATCCACTGCTTCCGGGATGAGCAGTCAGAATCTTTCAATGACATTGAAAGGAATAAGCCTTTAAAAACACTGAGGAATCTTTATTTTTTTGCCTTTCTTGATTTCTATATCAGGTATATTATCTTCCTAAAAGCTCAGAATGTTGCAGGAGAACTCCAGATTTTACCATACCTTTTTAAAATGAAATTTGTTCTGGCCAAAATGTTTTTCTTAAACATAATTTTTAAATTTAAACCATGAAGCCTTCAGAAAGAAGATGGCATCTATAAATGTAGAATATTAACATGTACAATGGGAAACTGATAACAGATTTTGCAACTCAAAGTATATAATGTTCACTGAATAATATTTAATAGAACATTTACCTCAGCAATAACAAACCATATGAGCAAGTACAGTGTTTTACAGAACAGATACAACAGGTGACATTTGTGCATTTAGTTTCAATTTTTCTTGCCTAAATATAGAAGATATTTAAGTGAACAAGTGTTCTACAAAACGAGTCAACACTTTGGGCTCATCTACTCCAGCATGTGAGCCCCTAAAATTAAATAAGCCGTGGTATGGTGAGAAGACGCGTGGTTGTGCTGGGGTAACAAACACAGGCTGAGCCCTGTAACATGCAGTCCTGGGGATGGATCCAAGCAGTGCCCAGCGCTCTGTGCAGGAGGGACAGGTCTCTCAGCACGTTTTGACTGCATGGACACGCATCCACATTCCCAGAAATAGCTACAAAYACATAGGGCTACCCGTGGGGTGAAGCCCTGGCCTGACAGCTGCAGTCAGGAGGATTTCTGCCTTCAKCTTAAAGCGGTGGAGAAAGTCTATGAGGGATTACAGTTACTATTTTTAGCCTTGCCCTTTGCTTTTCACCCGAGCCTGTTTGCCCTGTACTTGGCCGGTACCACATCACTCCTCTCTTTCTCAGCRCTTGTCCCAGAGAGGACAAGGATACTTTGCTGACAGCTCTGCTGCTGCTKSTSTTGKTGGTGGCTGCAGTCATTCGCTCCCYCCCATTCAGATCCCAGCAATGACAGAAACCAATGATGCGCCACATTAACTTAATGAGGTATTAATTACATTTAAGAATCAATTTCTTCTGCTCCACAAACAAACAACATTTCAGGAATTATAGTTTGTCTGTAGATACAATTTTTTAACTTAAATATATATATATATATATAGGGTGTAATAAATAGCCATTGGTTTAAAAGCAAGAAGGGGAGTTAGATCTGTGAAGATGTTGATGTTTCCCCATGGTTTGCGCTGTCTCCTTGTGCYGAGTGGGTCAGAAACTGTCCCGTGGCTCCAATGTACAACCTGGAACGCATGGGCCACTTCTGCAAGAGAGGAGACAAGCACAGCACTGAAACACTTGGACTCTTTGCACTCTGATTGCAGTTTTCAGCTGGGCCCCACACCACCAATCTGCAGCACAAAGGCTGCTGCTGAAGGCTGTAAGTTAACAGGAGTTTAATRTACTTGCACCTTGGCAGTCTTCAGCACTCACAGCTTCTTGTTCTTGTCAGTTCTTACTATTCCAGATGAAACCATCTCTCCTCTTGCTAATTTTTGGAATAATCAATTACACTGGTGTTAAATATTTATTCTGACAGCTTGCATTATCTTCATCCCAGCAGGTTGCTCACTGCAAGCCGCCCTGTGGTGTGGGTGGCTGCTGCTGGGTGCCTGGCACTGGGGTGGGAGCATTGGAAGGAGCTTGTTTGCTGTGCCCAATTCAGTATTAGAGAGGTGGATGGTGGAAAAGGATGCAAAAATACCCRAAACGCAGCCAGCACACTGTTCCAAAACAATGCATTTTTTTAAAGACAGTTTTGGGAACAGACTGGCGCCTTTCCTGTGGGCAAAGGGGCACTTATTAATACTACAGATAAATCTTAGCTCTTCTGTTCAAAGATCTAAAGCAGTGTCATATTCTTGCTTGGAAAGATACAATCTCATTCAGTAATTTCATTTCAAGTGTGATGTTATGAGTTTGTCACCAATAAAGCATCCCAGTTTAAAGTTGTTAACCCTATTTTTCATTCATTGTACACATGACTGTACTTGGATACTTAACTTCCCTCACTATTTACATTTACTATGCTTAATCTATCACTGTAATGGCAGTCTACCTCAAAAGTTTGTCTCTTATCCTGCATTTTGGGGTTTTTGAAGTAAATACTAGGATTTGTCTGTGACTCTTTCATCAAATATATTCRTAAAAAACTAATAGCTTAAGTGAATCCAATATTTCTCCATTCCAGTAGCCTGGGAAATGTGCATCTGGAYCATTTAACTGCTGTAATAACTATTCAGGAGCATTTTTCTGCCAGTAGTAGTTGGCARCTGATAAAATGTACCATAAGAGACCTGTGTCCTTTCACTCTGACTGAGGGAACTAACAGAAGTGTTTTGAACTTATTTTGAAATACATCACAGTATTTTTTTACTTTAATTATTGCCATCTTCTAATTGATTTAGAGGTTTTGCTTTCTTTATGGGTCTGCTAATCATTTAAATGGCCTCAGAAGCCCACGTTCACATCATGCTGTAAAATWCAGCAACCAACCTTGTGAACAAGGAACTCTCTGTGAATTAGGCACTTTTTAGAAATTAGAGATTACTTCACAAATTAATCTTAATTAAATCATTCTGAATTCAGACTCTTAAAAAAAAAAAAAAAGAAAGAAAGAAAAAGAAAACACCCCAGTGCTCTAACTCACTCTCTGTTAACACAGCCAAAGAAAACAGCCCGCGGTGTCTGAGCCCCATCAGTTAGTGAGCATTGCTTTTGGAAACAGTTTCCAGCCCGGTCCTCACCAAGAGCAATTATTCTTTCTCATCCTCTCTGCATCGCTGATTTTTTTTGACCAAGGGAAGTGCATATACCAACTAGAGAAATGGTTCAGAAAAGCACTTTCATGGAAGTAATTAAAACATGGCTGGTAATTAACGCTGCTGTCAGTGGCAGCAGCACCAAAGCAGACTCAGCCATGGCTGGACCACCACTGTTGGGCAGTGTCACCTCAGCACGTACAACCCCACAGCAGGATCTGATGGGGCTGGGGGGATGGCCAAAATTTCCACACAGGGACCAGGAAAATGCAAGTATTCCTCTGGTGCTCACTCCCACCTTCACTTCCAAAAAAAAAAAAAAAAAAAAAGTCCCACCAGGTTTAGACCTACACTAGATTTGATATTGTAGTAAAAAGTCCCTGAAGCTGGAGGAACAAAGCTCCAAAATATTTATTTCCCTCAGACCCCTAACACCTAGGCACAATGATTAGTCCAGGCAGGATTGCTATGTATCACCTTTAGGCAAGGTACAGGATCTTGAAATCTTTAGTTTCATCTATGTATCTAAGGACATTGTACTCACTCACTCACTCACTCACTCACTCACTCACTCACTCAGAGAAGGTGGTAGCTGCTCCTCAGCTCTCCTACCTTGACAGGGTGCAAGTATCCATCCCCACGGAGGGTGCCCAAGCCCTCTGCCGGTGGCTCTTCCTCATCCTGCAGGCTGCGGGTGAGGTGTGCGATGTAGGTGGTGGCCAGGAGGAGCACGTCCAGCTTGGAGAGCTTGGTGTCGGGCGGCACGGAGGGCAGAGTCTTCTGCAGCTCGAGGAAGGCGTGGCGCAGGGTCTGCACCCGGCTGCGCTCCCGGGCGGCGTTGGCGGCGGCGGGGCGGCCCGGAGCGGCTCCAGCCCGCGGCCCGGCCGACAAGGGCAGGCAGGGATTGCTGCCGGCCGAAGGCACCAGGGAGTCGGGCTCTGAGCCCGGGCTGGAGATCTCGCCGCTCTCGGCTAAATGCTTACAGTCCATCGGTGACTTCTCCGGCACGGAGTGTCCTGCGAGCAAACAAGAGCATCTCTACAGTAGGATGCTGCGCTGTGCCGGAGCCAGCACGTTCTGAAAGCAAGGACGGTCAGAAACGCAGACACTGCCTGTGCTAAGAAAAGCCAGGATGCGGCCGTGTGAGCCACTTTTCCACTCACTGCTTACAAATTCAGCATCACACGTGGGTACAGAACAGAAGTTAAAAACTTCACAACAATGGGTACTTAATTTTTTAACATTATTACACAAAGCAAATTATTTGAGTCACTCATAGCCCAGAGATGACTTCTGAGAAAACCCAACAGGCACCATCCAGAGTCACTGGCACAGTGGTTTCCATTTACAACTAACTAAAAATTAGGATAAATGCAATTTTTAATAGTGTCTGTATGATTTAGAATGTGGAACAGTTAGTATATTTTCTATTTAGCTGCAATCATTTTATCAACAGTCTTATAGATGATCAGCCCTCCATAGATTACAGAAGGAAAAATATCCTTTTCACATGCAACAGTAAGTGGAGTCACAGAGCACTGACTCAGTTTTTGAAGGATAAAACCTGGTCCATAATTTTGAAGGATCAGGAACTGCCTTCTCCTGTCCTCCCACCCCTAACATTACTAAAAAATTGCTTATCCTTTATTACCTGCATTTTCAATCCTTAAAACAATTTTGTAAGATTGTATTTTGGCCATTGGGGGGCAAAAGAACCTTTTGAAAACAACATAAAAAAAAATTATTTTGAGAAAAGCTGGAAAGAGTGACCATAAGGTCTTTTCCTAGCTTTTGGAAAAGCCATTCAGTCATCTCTGTCTCTAATACAACTCACAGTTTTTTAATTCATTCAGTTCCACAGAAAAATGCAATTCAATCAATGTTCCCCAAAGTGCAGCACTTCTTAGATGCAATAATACCTGATCCTGTYGTCCTCAGTGAAGCAGCCCTCCTGGGTGTCCCAGATCCCGGCTTTCACGTGTTAGGAGTGTCTGTTCCTGTGAAAGCCTGGCTAGACAAGGGCGGGAACAAATTATAAACCTTTTAATTTCATCCAAATACTGCATAATTAAAAATCTAAATAAAATTGATGCACATAAATGACTGGATATCTACATTTACAAGAATTAGCTCTTATCTTACAGAGCATTTCAAACACACTGTAATCAAATATTTCTATCAAAGACAAGGAAAGGTTTCAAAATAATGTCTTTTTGCAATTCTATAATTTGATGGTATTAAGAAGACATTTTTATTATTATTTTGGGTGACTGTGATTAATTTGCTATTACTCTGATACACAGGGTTTTATCATGTAATGTTCTCTTCGGCAGCAATACAAATTACACTGAAATTATTTGTGAAATATTCTGTGCACATTATACCTCTAAACCAAAGGGGAAAATAACCCCTCACTATTCTTTTTTATTGTGGTATTTATGATCAATATAAAATAAAACTTACATTAAGACTTCATGAGYTCATCTGGAATGAGGACTGAAAAATGGTCCTTAAATTGGCTATTGCCTCTAACTTAAAATWAAAAAAAACATTCCTATGTGCTTTTCTCTTGGTATTTTCTCATTGTGTTARGGCACAGTCCAATCTGGATGCATTTTAGTTTAAAAAAAATTATCACTGCAGAGATGGCATCAAGACAGTCATTAAGGCAATCATGAAAACAGGCAGAAGACTCTACCAGTTTATGTTTAGCAGCAGAATTTCTCATCTGCCATCCTATCAAAATCCCACTGGTGGYGGAAGCCTTCCCCAATTAATGGAAAATTCTGGAATACCCAAGGATATGGACAGACTGGGTTAGCAAAAATACCTGCTTCTCTACTGAAATAAGGGACTAGGGCAGGTTTGTGCGCAATTTTGATTTTGCCATGCTGGTGTATAGCCAGGTTTAGAATTGGAATGACTTCAAGTGACATACAGTATGTAGTAATGCACGTACCTAAAAACCTCATCTCCTTGGGTGCCCCTTGAAGTAAGAGTTTCTGGTTTAGGACCTTCACATCTATATGAAATTAAATCCTGGGCCTGTGGAAAAATGTACAAAATTTCAGTGTGGAAATGAGAGATTTGACTCTGAATTAAATTTCTCCAGTCACACTTCCCATCAAATTCAAACAGCAAATGGCCTAGGAGAATCTGCTACACAGAAACAATGGATCTGCTGTAGGTAGGTACATATGTGTAGCCAAACCATGGTCGTTCCTGAATCCACGGCCGGGATCACTTCTCTAGCACTGGGACTGAGCAGCATCCCTCTTCTCCCCAAGTAATCAGGACACACATTCCAGATGCTGCAAAGCCAGGCRTCACCCAAACCACAGGGTCGAAAAAATGCTGCTAAAAACTAAAGTAAATAAAAAGCCTCTCGRCAACAGTAATTCTCCTTTTAAAATTTTACAAGAAAGAGGTCTGGCTTTTAAAATAATCACAGTAATTTTTGCAAACACCCACTTGCCACATGGTATGCTGAGAGAGTTGGAAACAGGGCTGTGAAAGTAAGTTTAAGTATTTATGTTGTTTCTAAATCTCTTTTAGTTCAGTATTTCTAATGCGTTCAGATGCATTTGTATTTTTACATGACACAACAAAGACATGATTCGTTTGACATGTTTTACCAAAAAACCCAGCGCAATATTTATTTTAGTCTTACATTCTGTGTGAATGAAACGGCGATGAAGGCAACCTGCCCACACAGACAAGGACAAGATGGAAAACGCCCGAGCAGAGCACACAAACTGAAAACAAACAGGTGGAAACCTTAGATAAACTTTTCCGTTGCTTCTTAGGGGAGAAAAATACAGTGAATCTAAATTATTTTGCATCTGTTTTAAAAAGACTTTGCCCACTGTGTAACTCCGGTAACAGGTAACGAAAATCCTTTCTCCAGAGTAGAGAAATAGGAACCTGCCTGTTGATGCGCGGGGGCAGCACCGGCACTCACTGCCCCGCCGGCCCGCGGCGGCTGCTGCGTCCCCGTCCCGCACTCCGGTGGGACAACCCGGCTGCCCGGGACCTGCCGGGACTCCGCGGTGCCCGGCCGGGGATGGACTTACCGCTCCCGCCCGGTGCGGAGGGGCCAGCCCGGCGCAGCCCCTCCCGACGCCCTCGTCCCGTCSCGTCGCGTCGCGCCCCGTCCAGCCCCGGTGTTTATAAGCCTTCGCGGCCGGTGGGTGCGGCGGGGCTGGGTCGCACCTGGCCGCCGAGCTCCCCCCGCCAGCCCGGGCGACAGCGACCGCCCCTTCCCGGGCGGATGGGTCATCAATCACGGAGCTGTCGGGGGGGCATCGCCTCACGCTCCCTTCGCCCCCCGCCCTCCCCCGCGCCCGGCCCCGGCTCCGTGCGGGTCCCGCCGCCCCGCGCCGCCGCTCGCACCGCTCGCGCTGTTTTTCTTAGGATAAAGTAACGGATTTGCTGGAGGAGAGAAATTTAATCGCTGGGCTGGGAGCTCGGGCGATGCCCTGTTAAAAGCAAGCCCTTTCTCTCCGCTCCGCCGCMGCATCTCCGGCTCGCGGATGTTCCCGGGGCTCCCCCGGGCGAGGCTCCGTCCCGCAGCCGCGGGGCGAGCGGGTCGTGGCTGCCCGGGCACCGCTCCGGGACACCGACCCACACGGGAGGGAAACGCGGATGGGATGAGGCGAGTCCAGGCGGGCAGAGCGGGGATTTAACAGGCAACGGGGAGCGATTAAAAATCAGTAACGCTAATGAGAAGGGACAATCAAAATAAATACCGGGCTATGGAATTAGCCCAGAATAACATTTTGAACGAAGCCCGATTGTGCGATAACAGAGACACAATAAATCAAGCCTCGGGAGCAGTGGAAAAACAAAGTCTGAGMGATTCGTTACCGGGTTTGCAGCCAAGAAAATTAAGGACTTAAACTTTAGCGATAATTGGAAGTCTCGGGAAGGGACGAGCGCGGTGAGGGCCTGGCTCGGGCGGGGGCGGCGCAGAAGGAGGCAGACACCTGCCTTCGGCCCCGACCCGGCCCGGCAGCTCCCTCAGAGCGCCCGCCGCAGCCCCCGGCCCGGCCCAGCCAACGCTCCGGCCCGAGAATTCCTCCAGCGCTGCCCTGACGGGGACGGGCGGGGGCTGCCCGCGGGCTGGACCCCTGCCCCGCCCGGCCCCACAGCCCAGCCCGGCCCCACAGCCCAGCCCGGCCCCACAGCCCTGCCGAGGCCCCGCCGCCCTTTCTGCCCTCGGCCCGACGCCCACAGGTCCGGTGAGCCGCCTCCCTCGGGCCGGAGAGAGCTGGGTGGCAAGAAATGCTGTCGAGCTGCTCYAAAGAGTCTGAATTTAAGCACCAAGTTCTAAGTTAAGTACTTAAATTAATCTGTGAATTTAAGTACCGATACTGTGCTTCAACGTTTGCCTTTGCCTGGTGCTGGGAGCCTCGGTGGAGGTTTCCCTTCAGCCATCAGGAGCTACTCTGACAAAAGCTCCTCTTGTCCAGTGTATACATGGCTGTGATAACGGACTGCACCGGCACCTGAGTCCATCCTTTGGCCGCCAGGGTGCAAAAGAAGGAAGACACCGGTTATCTGAAAGGCAGTGGAGGCGTCTCCAAGCAATCCTCCCTAGCTGCATTTTGTCCCCGAGGTTCCCAGAGCTGCCTCCAGCCCAAGTGAGCATTGCTGAATCCTTTCTGCAGCCAAAGCCTTTTAAAAAATTCACTTGACAGACACCCCTCTGCTCAGTCAGACTCTGGGGCTCAAACAAGCAGGTCTTGAACATATCCTTAAAACTTTTACTGAGAACACTGTGACACTGGTGTGATGTGGGAGAGCTCATCCCTGACTCTCTGGGGAGCAGGGAGACGCCTTCCAGCCTCAGTTCCACTGGGGCTGATCCAGTCATCCACTGGCTCAGATCCTCTGTCATCCTCTAAGTGCCAAACACGCACTGACTGGGCCCAGCACACAGGCCTGGGGATCAGCTYGCCCACACGCCAAGGAGGTTTCTTAGGTCTGCCCACCTAGAAATGCCTACTCAAAGAGGACTTGTCCTCACTAGGCCATGGGACACTCACCTATGTCACTGACAAAGAACTTAACAGCAGGTGTCCCAACTGCCCTGAGACTTCCCAGCCACCCTAAATTAGCAGATTGTGAGTGCTGTGCTCTTCTCTGTGCTGATGAGATTAATGAYACAATATTTTTTCAGGGTTTCACACTGCACACTGAACTCTGGCTCAGTGCAGGAAATCCGTTGGAGGGAGTTGGAAGAGAAGTGGTGATGGGACTCTAGACAACACCAAATCCARCTTGCTGCAATGTAATTAGGGAGATTGCAGGGTGAGATTTGTGAGCAGGGTTTGGAGAGCCCACTCTGGCTGCTGGCCCTATTACCAAAAAAGGGGTACATTAGAAATATTTTAAAAACCCAAAATAGATGCAAATTTAGAAGTAGTTGTTTTTTGCTCCATCAATACTTTCTTCCATCAGATGATGCTTCTTCTGTTACAACCACAGAGACATCCAGTGACTATTTTCTTGGTATCAACCCACTATTTAAGTCTAAAGCTGTAACAAGCTGCTGCAGCTGTTTCTTCTTCATTTTTTTCGCAGACAAATGACTGAATTACTTTTCCTGCCTTACCTTCCACAGTATATCTCAAATCTGAGAAATTGCAGAGTCAGAGAAGAGCCAGATTTCTAGTGTGATTTAGGTAAGAAGAAGTTCTACCAGGGACAGAGTGATGTCTTTCCAGGTACACTCTGCTCCTTTCATGTCAAATTATTTTGTGGTTTTATGGCTACGATTCAGAATGAACAATCAGGGTATTTCTTTCCAATTTGTTCATTTTCTCCCATTCCCATTTCTGGATAAGGATTTCTCCAGTGTGCTTGCCTGCTGGTATGGTGCAGCAGTTTTTGGTGCTTCTGACAGACTGGCAGAAATACTGCTTGTCTGAGTAAAATGGCAGGAAGCCACACACAGATTGTGTCAGGTTCCACAGATTCCAGCTGTAGCCTGGGAGCAAATCAAAGGCAGGACACAGCCACAGAAGAATAAAAATAAGTTGCAGCTCACAGCTTTTGTTTCTTGGGCAAATCTCAGCATTTCATAATGGATTCCAAAGCCAAACACATATTTTGAAGATTTCCAATTAAATTTGTTCCCCCACCTTGTTTCAAATGCCATGTTGATAGTGTACTCACCTTGCTGTTTTACCAGGGACAGACTTTGTTAGATGTTTGCTTTGTTAGAGCTAGACATGAGTTGCTTGCCTGTGTGAGTTGATTCCCTGTGTGAAACCCCATGACACATGTATGGGAATAATTCATTCAGGTCTTCGATGTTTTATTTATCGTACAAGAAAGTAAAAGCTTTAATACAGAAATACTCAGAACCTATGAAAAATAAGCCATGCTCTAGATGGCTTACACAACATAACCCACATTGAGAGATACTAACGATCCATTAAACAGTTTTTAAGGCAGAGGAACATGTAAAATGCAAAGATAACACCATGACATAGAGATCAGGAGGCGACTTTCTAATGTGCTGCATGGAGTCAGCAATCAGCAGCTGACACTGTGAACATGCTTATCAAGACTATTTGACATCCTTATTTGGAAATTGCTTTAATAAGAATAAACTTTTTTTTTTTTTTTTAAATGTGTGCTTTTCTGTCTTTCTTGACCTGAATATCATTGATGACTACAGCTAGAACAAGAAGTATCGTGCTCAACTGGTACTCATTTCAGTGAGTACATACACACGGACTAAGAGTAACAGCTACACATCTGAGCTTTATTTGGTGTTTGGAATATTCCAATTCTGAAGGCAAATAACTCACCAGCATTATAGGCTGTTTTGGGCTAGGGTAGAGTGAATTTTCTTTGCAGTGGCTGGTATGGAGCTGTATTTTGGATTAGTSCCAAACAGGATTAATAATACAGAGATGTTTTTGTCATTGCTGAGCAGTGCTTAACATAGAGACAAGGTTTTTTCTGCTTTTCATACTGCTATGCTGGCGAGGAGACTGGGATCATGGGAACTGACAACATGGAAAGTTGGGACAGATGACCCCARCTGACCAAAGGGATATTCCATACCATATGATATCATGCTCAGTATCTAAAGTGGGGAGAAGAAGGAGGAAGTGGGAAGATGTTTGGATGTGTGGCATTTGGAATTTTACTATACCAGAAGTCTTGAACATCTATTTAATTACTCAAACTAGTGCAAACCAGCTAAACAAACATAATTTAAACTTAAATACATGAACAATACTCCCAATCCAAAAATTAATCAGCACAGACATCATTAATCTTCTTGTGCCTTCTCTGCTGACTGTTCCATATTATTCACCAGAACTTGGAAAAATCCAAATTATGGAAATTATTTTTTAGGACTGCAGATCTCTCAAAAATCATGTGCTAATAGCTTCTTTCTGCTTGAAGTGAGAAACCAATGGTATGAGSTTCAACAACGCAAGTGTCGGATGCTGTACTTGGGTCACAACAACCCCAGGCAGCACTGCAAGCATGGGGGGGACAGAGTGGCCGGAAAGCTGCCTGATGGAAAAGAACCTGGGGGTGCTGGTTGACAGTGGGCTGAACATGAGCCAGCCATGCTCCAAGAAGGCCAATGGCACCTTGGCCTGTATCAGCAATAGTGTGGCCAGCAGGACCAGGGCAGTGATTGTCCCCCTGCACTCAGCACTGGTGAGGCAGCACCTCGATTCCTGTGTTCAGTTTTGGACCCTTGTATTTAGTTTACAAAGGCATTGAGGTGCTGGAGTGTGTCCAGAGGACAGCAATGGAGCTGGTGAAGGGTCTGAAGCGMCAGTCTGATGAGCAGTGTCTGATGAAGCTCRAGGTATTTAATCTGGAGAAAAGGAGMTTCAGAACCTTACCACCTGAAAGGAGGTTGCAGACAGGTGGGGGCTGGTCTTTTCTCTGAAGTAAMAAGTGACAGGACAAGAGGAAACAGCCTGAAGTTGCACCATGGGAGATTTGGAATGGGTGTTGAGAAAAAGTTCTTTGCTGGAAGGGTGGTCAAGCATTGGAGTAGGCTGCCCACARAAATGGTGGAATCACCATCTTTGGAAGTGTTAAAAAAATGTGTAGATGTGGTGCCTGGGGACATGATTTAGTGGTGAACATGGTGTGTTAGGTTAACAGTTGGACTGCATGATCTTAGAGRTATTTTTCGAACTTAATGACTCCTTGACTCCACAGTGAACACGCCTCTGCACAATTGCCGAGTATCATATAAGGAAAAAGCAGCTACTAGGTAAGACACTGGCTAAAACCAGTTCATTTCTTGATGAAGTTTAAGAATTAGGCAACCATTTTAGCTTAGCATGTGCTGATGTTTTTACATGCTTTTGAGACAAAGCATTTCTTCTAAATTAATAGGCAGTCCCCTTATTTTTCTGAATGTTCTTAGAAAGTAATGCTAAGTTAAACATACATAATTTTGTCTGGTTTTGAGATTAAAAAGACACAGATAATATATCCATGGAGACAACAGAAACTTTCTTTGTAAGCTTTGAGGGGGAAACATCAATAATGGGTAAATTTCCATATCCTGTAACTTCTGGCTTTTAGAATTCAAATTACTTCTGCCTTGACTTCAGATTTCTTCTCAACCTATATCAAAGAGACCAGAGAAGACATGTGAGATCCTCATGTCACAACCACACCTATTGCTCCTGCCATCATTACTACATTACTACATTACTCAACATTACTACAAAAATTATAAGTAGCATTATCAAATGCTGCTGATGAGAAAAGAAGATCTTAACCTATTGCAAGGTTACTGGCTGTTGCAGTGAAAGCCCTTCTGTTTTTTCTCCCAGTGCCAAACCTGGAAYCAGGCCACACTGAATTGACAGAATCTGTCCATTTGGGGTATTGTGCATTCTTTCATTACAAAACTGACTGACTTTTTCCACAGACAAAAATGGTGTTAACATTTTTTTTTTCTAATAAATGTGTATCAAATACTTTTAATTTTCAAGTCCCATAAGGAACAAAATCTTAGTAATAACTGAAGGAATTTCKCATATAAATGAAATCAGATAAGATTCACTCTTTTATTCCAAACCATTTTCCTACAAACTATGTGTAACTGATTATACCTGACTTTATTGGATTATACCTGACTTTATTCATGTAATCAGTGATTACTATGGCAGTCTAACATGTTAACTCTCCAAGAAAGGAAGACCTTATTGAATCAAAACTCCTTTTGATTTAAAGTATTAGTCTATTACATGGATAATTTCACAGCTGGCTTGGATTTATCTTGGTTTTGATGCAGCAATAAATTCTGCTCAGAACTAAGAGAACAGAAAGATGTAGTCAGTCATTTCTGTAGTTTSTGGTTACAGTGTTGTTTGAAGAGGTAAGGTTCAAATACGACTTTTTTAACAGTGAATTCCTAGAATTCCTCAAAGTCAAGTGACTTAAAGTGTATTTTCATGGGTTTTTATTCCTAGCAAAGTAAAAAGTATGTTTTTCAGTTACAATATATAACATTTATCACTTTGTGACTGTAAATAAGCAGGTTCACATAATTAATAATTTTGCCTYAGAGCTCTGTTTGTCAAGATAGCTACTTCACACACCACACCAAAATAAAAAACCATAAGAAAAACATGAAGAGAGCCTTTCAGATCCACTTACTTTTACCAGTTATGCTCTGAATACAATCCTATACTATTTCATGTTAACAGATCACATGTCWGAATCSTCATCCTGGAAAATTAATGGGCATTGACAATTCTCTGGCTGCTTTTTTTACCCTTTCTGCCCCTAAGACTTTTGAATTATATAGCTTTTATWGCTGTATCATAGGCAGTGCTGTGTACTGTTTTATACCTGCATATTTAAAGATTTAATACAACATTAAATTAAATGACACCTTGCTTTTTTAATGTGATATTTAAGAAAAATAGGACTTTTTCATTGGTTATGGATTTAAAGTTCAAATATGAACTTTGGATCAGTAACTCAAATGCTGAGCATATTCTGATTATGCTAAGAGCATACCAAGGGGAAGTATTCAGGCAGTGATGTCTTAGTTTGGTTTTTTTTTCCTTTTGGTACTTCTAACACACCAACAGTACTTTGGAAGCTCTAAAAGCATCAGAGTCTTTACTAGAAAGACCTGGTCTCACACCTCTTAGGTCCTAGGAACAGTGTTTGATGGGAAGAAATACTACCAACAGTAAATGATGACTAATTTAGTAATCACTAAGGCATATCTGACATATCCAAGGTCTTTGCAACTGAACAAGATACATCCCAAGGTGCTGAAAGTGAATTTGRGGAGGTATAGCTGCTACTAAGGAATTAGTGGTTGCAGTGCTGTCCTCCAAAATGTAGTAGCTCACCCTGCTAGATGAGGGCACAGTGACTGTGTTTYCACCTCAGGTTTGTTAAAGCAGCTGCTTTCAACTTTTCAGAGAGGGGAGTGTGCCTACACAGTATGTGACCAGATACMGGCAGGCAAATATTGAAACAGTGTTTATATCATTGCAGTAAATTAGATTATTGGAACAGACTTCAGCAGAGTCATACTGAAATTACAGAATTTGTTTATATATTCCTATGCAAGCAGCAGTCTTTATTTTAACCTCAAAATACTTTTTAAAACCCCATAAGGTATGTATTTTAAAAATCTGAAAAGACAGCATTACTTCTTTATGTTGTTAATTAGATTCATATTTGTGTTATTAAAGTGATTTTTACAGTTTTGTCAGTTAGTTACACGATAAAAAATGTGCAATGTTAATGCAGGAGACCAAAAATGTTTTGAGATTTYATCTCAACAGTAGTCTAAAAGTACTGACCACAAAGATCTAAGGATAAGAAAAAAATAAACACTGCATACTGAATGTTTAATTCGTCTGGTAACTATTAGGGCAAATACATAACACCTGAAAAATAGATATGTAAAGATCTGAGTTTGYTTTTTGTCTACCATCCTAAAATAGTCTTTCTTCCTGATACAATTTTGATGGAGCCCGTTACCAAGATGCAACTCACTCTAAAATCACCAAGTAGTCCTCTCTCATWCTGCATCCTGTTTAAAATGTTACTGGCTTACAGTTGGATTTGATCTTCCAACTCAAAGGATTCTAAATAGTCATGTATTTTGTGYAGAAGCTTTCAAGCAGTCTGGATTTCAATGTTCATGAGAGCTTCTGACAGCCTGCAGCCCCAGTTGTTGACCATCCACTGGTTGACAAGTTGCACATGCCATTTGATCTTCTAAATGTCTAGGAAATAGCCTGTATCTCCTAGGGAGAGGGAGCAGACCACTGCAAGCATATGTGTCCCTGCCAGATTGCCAGCAAAGATGTGTCTATTCTCTATCTGGTCAGTCAGACACGTAGGAGTACGCATGGTCCAGCTGGCAATCTGCTCACCAGCAGATGTGCTCTCCCTCCATGCTTTGAAAAGAATTTATTCTTTTCAAGGGCACAGGGGTGTATCAGTGCACATGTTCTGTTAGTGTGGTTTAGATTTTACTCCTTCTCAGCTTTGGACACAGCCAGTAGTACAGAGAACTGGAGTGAGGAGGCAGGCCATGGGCAAAAAGGGATGCCTTTTATCACTGCCTTTAGGACACTCGATGAYGTGGCTCAGTGTCAAGTACCATTGATTTGGCATATATTAGACCTACTTCTTCTTGATTTTTTTTTTTTTAATTACCACTCCTGAAAGAAGTTTGGACAGAAGAAAACTCCATTTTTATATCATCTTGTATGTTTGTGATGACAGTTATATATTTTTCCTTCTAAACAGAGTATGAATGATCATGGGCAGAATCATCCAGCTCCACATTCAGCAAGGCTGTAAACATGGATACCAGAAATATCACTAGGATACAGATGACTGCAATGTTAATTATGGCCCTGCAAAAGCATTTACCTTTACAGGTACTGCATATTTTCTAGAAAAAAAAAAAGGGAACCAACCACTAAACTGSCTGAATTGCCTGTTGAGACCTTACACAGGCCACAGTAACTAGATAATACCTGACCTTCATTCAAATGGCTCTGTTTCAGCAACACTATTTAATTTCAGAATTTCACTTTATCTCTTTTTCCTTACACTTTATCTAGCATTGTGGTGACTCCTTTCATATCCTATGTCATGGCTGAGTAATTCAACAGCGAGTAAATTCCTTACATTTCTCTTCCACAGCCTTCACCACCCAATGCTGATTGATACTTTCTAGACTTCACTAAGGAGATGTTTACATTTTTCCTTCAACATCATCACCAAGGAAAGGCAGTGAGATGTACTGCTTGAAAATGCACTCCATGTCTGTTCTAAACATGCTCTGAGTTCCTGCAAAGTGATCCAGCTGGTATCTCTAAGTATTTAATGCACCCAATTCTGAATACATTTGGAGTGCTTGTAAGCTCTTCAGCTACTAAAACATACTTGATGGTGTGCGGCTAAAACTGCACTGGTTTGTATCTTAAATCTGTATTTCTCCTTCTCCTGGAGCCAAAGCTCAGGATATTTTTTATTTTTGAATTTTCAGATGTTTGCTGAAATTGATATTCAATAAGAGAACAAGATTTAGGCTACCCAGAGGTAATRTGTTTTACCACCTCTTTCTTGAATAAGAGAACTATATTCTGTAAAGTGAAATAAGTGTATGATTGTAAAGCTTATGTTCTGGACATATATCATTATAGTCTCAGTATCATTTCTCCCCAGAAAAACTATCATATATCAGACCTTAATAATTATATTTATCATAATGCTAATTGAATTCATATAAACAAAAGCTCAGTATGCATGCGGACCATACATTCTTATACATGATCCTGTGTAGATGTCAGACCACGCAAATCACTGCAACTCAAGGCATTTATAAATATTTAACTAATTAAATACAGTGTTAATACAAGCACCTGCCTCAGAAGAGGGAGAACTAACATTGTTCACTGCAAGTTCCTTCCATTTGGACTAGAACTAGAGCTATACAGGATGTGCATGGTGGCAGCAGMGTGGCTCATGATTAGTTGGCACAATCCAGAGTATTCATTACATGCTGACTATATTATTTAAAGATATTTCCATATTGCTAATCCCATAACATATACTGGAGAGGCAAAAGGTGACTTTCCCACCACATTTTGAATTGCTAGAAATACCTACCACAMTATTTAATTCCATGAGTAAGACGATGTGGGTAGAAACTGCAGGTTACAGATTAAGTTTACAACATCAAAATTTCAACAACTTCTCTACTCAGGGAAAACTAATAATGGTGTATCCCATTGGAAGGTATTAGGTATCTTTAAAATAGTTAAGTGATTTGGTTTCTTCTAATTACTTCCTGCCAATATCCATAATTTTCTCTGAACAGCCAAAACTAAGTTAAAATCCAATATAAAATTGCTATTGTTTTTATATCATAAAAAAGAAAGATTAATGACATATTTCAGTAATCTAGTAATAAGTGGCTTTTTTCATTGTTCAAGCTGTATGCAATCCTCAGTGGATCTAAGATGTAGGTTAAAAAGGTATTTAGTGCCTGTTTTTCAATTGCCAAGGTCAAACATCACCTAGCATGTATAGGGAAAGAGGAAACATCTGTTGGAATAATTTATTTGACTAACACAGAGAGTAAGATTAAAATTCACTAATTTCTTTGGTCCAATACTGAATTTCAATTAAACAATGCAGGTATTTGTTCAGTTTGACAAAATTTCCTTCCTTTACTTATGGGCACATTCATGTATATCCGCAATTACTGATCTTGTCATTTTTTCATATCTGCATAACCTCTGAGAATGAATATTTCTATATTTTGAGGTTTTGGGTTTTATTCACAATAAACATTCTAAAGAATTCACAATCCTTTAACTTGCAAGGCTCTCTGGTTTCTATGGAATTCCTCTAGTAACAAGATTAGAATACATCYTAGAATCAGTGATCACACATGAAATTGTAAGGTGCAGCAACCTTCAACATCTAAGATAAAAGTCCCACTTAAAAGTTTTTAGAAAATATTAAA
The DNA here is from genome assembly GCF_030028575.1 of Malurus melanocephalus. Lineage (NCBI taxonomy): Eukaryota > Metazoa > Chordata > Aves > Passeriformes > Maluridae > Malurus > Malurus melanocephalus. Next base: position 124,654 of record NW_026623264.1, read on the forward strand.
TGYATGTCATCTGACGGCAGTTTCTTCTAACCTTTCTGTGAAATCAGACTAAAATCTTCTAGACTAACAGTAAAAAAAAAACCCAAACCACTCAAATGGTTACATTTAGAAATTAAATTTATAAAAATATAGACATTTTATTTCAATCAAGTGTGGAAGACATATTCTTTGCTTTTCTAGGGTCAAAAGGTATTTCAACAGAGCCGTGGTTGTATTCCAGCTTTTTAATACTGAGAAAATTTTTGCCAAGCAAAGAAGGTCAACAACTGGACGGCTTCTTAACATTGTAAAGAAGAATCAGAATGCTCTGTCTCCAAGGGAATAGCAGAAGGTCTTACAGGAGAAAAGATGTTGTACATTCATGTTCCATCCTTTTTAAGAACTAAGGGGATTGGTAAATGGAAAGCAGTTTTACTCAGCCTGGCCCAAAAGACAGGATGCTAATAAAGATGACATGAAAACTGACAGAACACTGAGCCTGTGGACAAACCCATCTAACMGTAGAATCAAAAAAACTCCAACATATAAAATGGCTTGAATATAATGGTCTGTATCCCTCTAAATTYCAGAAGCCTGGCTATCCATTAAAAAATAATAGTGTACCTCTCTAGTAGTACTAACAGTATTACTTTTTATAATAACTAGTACGTTGTTCCTGCAGTTCTTGTTTTTAATTGCTCTACTGCTCTGCTTTCTGCAGCAAGAAAAAATTCAAGAACAAGCACATATATGACAAGTTCAGCTTCTTTTTAGGACAGAATATATGCACCATCATGTGATAAATAAAAATTATTTGAAAGACAGCAGCTTTGTGATTTGCAATTCTTCCTTTTGCAAAGGGAGAGGCAGCTATTTTTAATCAGAACAAATAATCAGAAGGAACGAAACTGATGCAAGGGAAAGTGGTAAGCTGTCAAAAACAAATAGCATTAAATTTTGCTCAGTTAGATTGCCAAACATACTAACAAATTCTAACTTGAATGTAAAATAGAGCACTAGATTTAGTAATTTAGTTACAAAACAATACCTGTATCAGTCRCATGTATTTGTTTATTTAATCTACAGCATTGTATAAATGATGATTTTTTTTGGTTGGATAGTTCAGCTGATAAATAATAACACTGTTAGTTATAAACAGCATTAAAAATCTAGACRGAGTGATATTAGATCATAAATACTTAACTATACGATTGCTCCAGGTGAGACTGGGGCATGGCTGTTAGAAATAAGCTATAATGATGAAAAGTGACTGCTTCTCCTTCTGCAGACTCCATGCACAGGATCACCCTTCACCGATGTAGCTGACACCTTAACTTACTTCTAAGAATTARCTTYGRTATTATTTTACCTTTGTGGAAAATKATTACAATTAAATGCATATGACAGAAACKAGTAACACAGAAGTTACTACTGTTAGCTGGTCTACTAATTAATAACAAGAAAYTGAAATCTATTATTCTGTCTTTCAAAGAAATAAAGACAATAAATATAAAATTATTTTTTAAAAGAACAGATTAAATTCTACCTTCCTACACTCATTTTCCAACTGATTCAGTAAAAGCTGTACAAGCAATAACCAACATAAGTAAAAAAGGAAGTTGTTTGAGGAACACACCTGAGTTTTCATCTGACTTCTTCTTTCACGGATTCTTGGCAGAGGTTTTCTTTCAGCTTTCTGCTTGTGAGACAAACCTAAAAGATTTGCTTTTCCTTTTACAGAGTGAATCCCATGAAAGGGAAGAGGGGGAACGTGTGTTCCAGTGTCAGCTGCAGAAAACAGAAAGAAAAAAAGATTAATTCAATATCCCAAGTCAAACYATATCTACTTAACATTCAGTGTGATTGATCACAGGCTCCAATATATCTCATTATAGAAAACAGTGTAATAAACCTTAAGGTAAAATACCTGAAGTCTGATAATTGAGAATGCAAAAYTTTTAATGGCATTATGGAAGGTGCTGCAAACACTGATGAAGGTGTATATTAAAACAGATATTCCCATTCAGGTAGAATTATTTGAAAGGGAGTAAATTCAATTACAAAGCACCTCCTTGTATCACTTGTTATTCAGAAGACTGTTTCAAAACCATTGAAAAGCTAAATTTCTAYTTGTGTCTTTTGGACTCATCACTGGTGCAAGTCTCTTTTAAACAATTCTTAATATATTTACTTTTAGCTGCTATTTTATGGTTTCTATAAATTTTAAATAAGCATGAAGTAATTGATTAGTTTCCTTACAAAACTGTTCATGGGCTGCATGTTCATCTGTCATTCTTTTATTGCTTTTTGTCCTGGCAGCTTTGGAGGCTGTCCAATTCATTAAGAAACGTCTTTCCATTTCTTTAATTTCTTTCCCATCAAGGGATTCTGCAAAAGAGAACATTTTCTCTGATACAAAGTGAACTAAAGGGCTATAAAAAGTTGTRTGCAATGTGTATTGGCTCTATACTCATCCTCTTAAAATCTTTTTTCTTTTTTTATTCTTTTGGTAAAGAAGAAAATACCCAATAACAATTGATATTCATATTCAAGCTGCAAAAGTGAGTTAACATGTCTTAATTACAAAAAAAAKGTACCATTTTTATAACTTTCAAGGGAAATATACATATTTCACATTTGGTTAACCTGCAACATTTTCTATAAAGTTTTGAAGAAAAGTTATGCTCTTACACAGGGTATAGATTTATGCAAAAATCCAGGTTGAGAGGGAAACTACACGTCTTAGCAATCAAGGAATTCCACTGACTATAAAACAGTCACACAGATTTGCCTCTCTAAGGTTAAGTTTACTCACTTAGGTGCTGTAAATCTTRTGTTCTATGATTAATTGTTGCATCTGCATTTTTGAGTCAGCCCAAATGAAATACCTCACRGTGGTCACAAATTTAGGTTGCATTAGAATTGTCCTCACTGTTCCTGTTATTTTCATTGTGCAGATAAGTTGGTTTTTTTTTTCTTAATGGCCAATACTTTGTACGGTCAGAAAACCCAAGTTCTGTAATTATAACTTTAAAAATAATTGCCACCTTTATCGAAAAGAAATAAAAAATTAACAGTTTTTTTTGGACTTACTTCTACAGTATAACTGTTTAGATATAGAAGAATAACTTTCTTCCCTTTGTGCTAAAGTTATCTCAAAATAATAATATAAACTGCACCATAAGGGTTAAGATTAACAAATAGACCCATAACATAAGTTTGAACTGCTTGTAAGTTTAAGGATGAATGTTATATGACAAATTCAAACACATTAAGGAGGATTTGCACAACTGGCACTGTGTAARAAAAGCAGTTTAGCAACTACTGTAGATTGATAGGGAAATAGGTTAAAATGATCTTTGAAAATCAGTTTCATAATGTCTGGARTATGAACACAAAAAATTGTCTTGTTACATTCTCACCAACTATCTATTACAAAACAAATGATTACTGCTACTAATACCAAAAGCCCAACAAGATGGCTTATGAAGCTGATTACATAAGCAGTTATAGTTTTTGACATAAAYTAAAAATTTATGATTTGACATGAATATCTAAAGTAGTAACTGTGTTTACATACATAGTGCTACTCAAGAACAACTAATTTTTCAACTGTTTCCTAAAAGAGTGGGGGTTATGGGCRGGCTATTGATTTCTTTTTTTACCTAAAGTCGGTGATTGTACTATAATCCTGTCCCTGTACTTTGGTTTTTGACAAATGGGGTTTCCTGTAAGATCTATTCTGCGTAGCTTTGTCCATTTGTTTAATACAATCTCCAAATCCTGCAATTGAAACAACAAAAGTGTGATTATATTTCCTCCTCCAAAGTAAAATTCAACAGTAATTTGTTCAGCCAAATCCTGCACACAGAAATAACTTCAATGAGACTATTTGCATGTATTAATAAGCACATTAAGAATGTGCATTTTCAAATATAGAGTGGTTCACAGTATCCCCTGAATATATCATAATTGCATAGAAAAAAAGGTGTTGTTAGAAGATGCTGCATTTTTAAGGATACAGTAATACCAGCTACGGAAAATTACCACTTCAATCCCACTTACAAGCACCTAAAGCCTAGGAAGCATATATGATACATAATGTCTGTTAATGCATCTCCATGGTCTTACAGAGTTGTTAGACTATCTGTGTGGAACAATATATATTTTATACAGATAAAGGACAGACTGAAAAAAAAAAGCTAAAAAACATGCAATGCACAGTGGAGTGCATCTCTCTTTATATATATACATAATAGAACTATATTTTACAGGAGAAACAGTAATCCTCTCCTACCTAACTGTGGGTGGTCAGTTATAGTACTGGCCTAAACAGTGAAATTTGTGAAATATACTTTTCTCCATCTGTGTTTCTGCCTGGTTACCCAGGGGCAGTATGACCTAGATGAAACTACTCTGTCTTTTAAATGCAATAAATTCAAGATAAAAACATGCAAASTTTAGAAGATTGGTCTTCTCTACTCAGACACCCTACGTTCTGCAATACTGTCTTTCCAAAATTTCATATAACTCTTGTTCTTGACAGGCTTTCCTTGTATGTGTGAAAARCCTAAGGAGGGATTCAAGACAATCTATATAAATAGGAGAGAGAATTTATGTTCTACTATTGTAATAATTTGGAAAAATCTACTAATCATGCTGTGACAGATTCTAAATTGAAAAGTGTAAAATTTTGTAGCTTGATGCCAACAATGAAGTCTCTTGCAATTTAGGTATCTCTTAGCTCTTTCAAATTTAGCAAATTGCTTGAGTAACACAAGCAGGGAGAATTCTGCTTTTGCTGACTCATCTCCCTTGATAGAAAATCCTYTTGGAAAAATTCTATGGGTTGTGTTTAGAAAAATCATGTGGCAGAGAAAGTGGCAGCGACCATATAATTTTTGGTCTATCTATGATGATATCATCTATTGTTATTCAGTGATAAAAATGTATTTTTAGAAAAATAGAGAGCAAAATTCTGGTTCTGTGACGATCGAGACTGACAAAACAATGCAAGAAACTCTGAGGACCAGGCCACATGCAGAAATGTTAATAATTCTCWTAATGCTACACAGCAAAGCATAATCAGAATGTATCAGAATAGCAACATGATAACCCCCATAGTTTAGGTGCTAACACAGTCAGAAACAAAATTTAAGGGCAAAATATTTTAGGCTAGACATATTAAAAAAGTAAAGTAATTTAGCAAGTATATTTATTTATTCTTACCTAAGCATTTAGACACTATCATTGAAGTCTCTAATCTGTTCTAGATTTCACTAGAAAGAATTTTTCAGAGGAACAGTTTTGCAACAAAGTTGTCTATTACTGAAATAAAATGTGTACAGTTTAACTTTGATGAATGTATAGAGTCCTGTAGATTTTTGTTAGCTGTTACTTACTTGATAAATGACCCAGAACATGCTTACTCCAATGTATGTTTATCTAAGAGCACACTAATCCTGTGCTGAAATATGATTACCCTTTCGATACGCTCTAGTTGTTCATTGCCTTCCTGTCTCTAATAAAGTGCTTTCACTTCCCAGCCTTTCAATAAGCTGTWCTAAAGGGACCAGACACTCTTCTGGGCAGGCTCCGTTTGATAAATGATCATGTCATGCTATCACTTTGAGGTCTGCTACAAAATACTGACGAGCAAATTATATTCCATTGGGGGGGGGACGGGGGATGGGGAGGGGGAGAGGCAAGAGCCTGAATAGGCATCTGTAGTGCTGGCAATAACTTTCTTACCAATTAACGGTGGCCATTTAAGAATTGGTATTTGACCAGTATGCTCCAGTTTTATCAGAAACGTCTAATCCAACGGCCCCAGCAACATCTAMAGACAGCAATTTGTCACCAGTTTGATTACCTGTCATAATCTATTTGAGAAAATCTATAATTTTTCTCTTGTTCCTGACTCAATTCTGAAGCGAATGAATTCATCTTTTGTGATATCTTCTTGTTATAATCAATACTGGGCAGAGGTTGAATAAATTAAAGACTYAGGAAATACAGATTTTTACAGGTATTTGTAGCTATATTTTTTTCTATCTAGCCAAATACTCACTGAGGTCATAATCTTACCAAATCTAATGAACTTAATAAAGAAAWTATATTCTGGCTTTTTGTAAAAAGGAATAGTTGTGGGTTTTTTTAAATTGATATTGTGCTTTAAAAAATTTCCTTAATTCCAACCCAAATATACTGCARTCTAGAAGACCTTGTGATCCTGATTAAGCAAACCAGAACCTCAATAAGATGAATAAATGAAGTAGCAAGTAACAGAAAACAAATTAAAAAAAATTCTATTAAAATCAATTATATTCTTGATAACTGACCTAAGACATACTTTTTGCATGTGGTCATGCAAAACTAGTCACAGTTATTTTGCATGGATTCAGAAAAATTACTTGATTTTCTTCTGTCTACTGTTCAGACTGCAGTATATAAATTTCAGTCAAGTGAAACAAGGTCATATGCCTTTATGTCTGTTAATTATGCTAACTAAGCCTTGAATTAGCCACCACCTTTAGTGCTTGAATTTATAGTCCTAATTCTCAACTATGCTGAAATCAAGRTGGCATAGTTAAAAAGTGAAAGAATATGGATTTTCATAATAGAGTGAAAAAATTGAGAGAAATGTTTAAATATAAAATAATTATATTAAAGACACAAAAGTGATTGGTTTTCACCCCTTTCTTATGCCTTTCATATTATCCTCTTTTACAAAGATTYCATGTTATTCCTACAGTTTGCCAGACCTGCTCAGACACAGATAACTCCTCTACAGTTTCTCTTCCCATCGGGTGAAGCACAGCTGGGTACAGAGCTCTCCTACACTTCCCTGTCATGCAGCACTGCCACAATTTCTGATCAATGCCAGACGTTCCTGGGGATGTTCTTGATGGCAGCGATGGGAAGTGGGGAAGAATGGGAAAACAGAGGACAKAGTGCTTCTGGCACGAAAAAGAGGTATACATCAGAATTTTGATAACAGAGGGAAAAGAGGGAGGAGAATGGAYGCAGCTTGTGTGGGAATGAAAGAGCCTTTGCTGCATATAACAAGTTCAGCCAGCAGAACCAATTAAGTGTATAGAACTGCATAGTCATAAAATCCTTGCAGCTTTCACAATTGCAGAATAAGGTATGTCATGCAATCATGAAATTCAGGATGCAAAAAAAAAAAAAAATACTCAAAACTTCCCTCAGCTATTTGTTTGAACAGTCAGTGGCTCTATAAGATTCTTCTGCTAAAGTTCAGTGTGAGCCAAAGCCTCTCACACAGAGCTAACGCAGAATTTAAAGAAAATATTTTTCATGGCTTACTGCTTTTTTCAATAGTTTGTTTTTTTATTTATTTTGGAATTTATATTAGTGATAAGTAGAGTCTTACAAAATGTAATCCCTTAAAACTCAGTAATTGTAGCTGGCAAGTTGGATATATCCACTAGTATTACACTGTATATTAAAAACATTTGATATATTCATTAATTCTACAGGTCTGTGAAGATATGAATAGAAACACCTTCCCTGTTCCATACATTTCAAAACTTGGAGATTGTTTAGMAAACACACAGAACAGTCAATTTCAAAATATACAGAGCTTAATCCTAGTGTCATGGATAGGCGGCAGCAGCAGCAGAAAACTCAAATACTAATCATGGAAATTTTCAGAAGCTGTGACCATGTAACACAGAAATCTACACGTCTAATTGGGTAAATTACTGCTTTTCCTGATGATTAAATAATGACACTGAATACTRAATAAATAATATATACACAGTTACTGAATAATGCAGTCTTTTCGTCCTCTGCTTATTCTGTTCCAGAGGATACTGTTTTTTCCTCAGAGATACTGAAAACACTGTCTCTAAACTGACATCTTCATTCTTAAAATTAATTGGTTCTTTGCCTATAACATTTTCTTTTAAGATCATCAGAACAGAAGTATCTTTTATTCATAAGAAAGAAAGAGACAATATAAAAACCYCTGTAATAAGTTTGATTTAGAAAAGGATTCCTTTTAAAATGGGAAGCTTTGGGGAGACTCCCTATTTGAAAAGGCATTCTTCTATTTTGATGTAAGCAACATTTTCAATGTAATTTAAATTATTCTGCAAATGCCTACATAAATTGTATTTTGATGTAAATGCAATCCCAGTCACAGTCAGGACTTGAAATATAAAGCATTAATAGTTCTCTAGTAAAAAAGAAGGGCATCATTCAACATTTTTTAATATGAAAGTGTAAATAAATTAGGAGTCCAAATAAAATATATTGATCTAGATAACTGATAGGTTATGCTCACAAAATACTGCAATCTCCTCATTAGTAAAGAGAACTGCCAAATTCTCTCAACAACCTGTTAAAAATATGTTGTGTTCTAAGAAGTAATAAGAATAGTTATTTTAATAATCACTAATCAATAAAAGTTAAATTTACTAAGGAAATAAAATGTATATGCAAACTAGAAATTAAATAGTTTATTTTAATCAAGGATTTTTTCTTGGTGATTTGGGTTAATATTTAAACCAATTCATTTCAGTGTAACTAATAAAAATATAAATTTTGACATCCTAGATAAATCCTTGTCTATTTTTAATCTCAGTAAGATTTCTATATGAGAAAAGACAGCATGCATAACAAGCCAGATTTAGTAACTGCAGAAGTAAAATTTCTTTTTACTCATATATTTACTGATAAAGATGAATGTGACTACTTTCTTGTCACTCACACTTAATATAACATATATTTATTTTAATACCTTCATATGTTTAAGTCGATTGTCGATTGCTTTAAGATAGGAAAGGTTTTCCAAAACTGCCAGTTCTTCTAATTCATCAATGTTGTTATTGCTGATATTCAATACAGACAGAGATTTCTGAAGGAAGTGAAGCAGAAAAGTAAGTATTTTTATCATGCCCTGTAGGAGTCAATTTGTAAATTATTACAGACAATTATCTTAAAAGATGAACAAATATATGAAGAAGAAACATGCAAATACGACCTTCACRTACCACACAGATTGTTTTATGTTGGCTTTTCATCTTGTCCTAAAACATAATTTATTCTGGTTTTGAAGTGAAACCAAAGTAAGATTGTTTCTCAATTATTTCTCAGTTACTTCAGGAATTCTTAGTAAATACAGAATTTTTATTAAACACATTAAAATGCTTGGCAGAATTCTGCAAATGCTGTTAAGCCTACTTTTGAAGTATGAAACATACATTGAAACTGACTGCCTTTTTATAGAATCATAGAATGGTTTGGGTTKAAAGGGAATTTTAACATCATCTGGTCCAATTTCCCTGCCATGAGCTGGGATACCTTCCATTAGCCCAGGYTGCCCAAGGCCCCATCCAACCTGGCCTTGAACAATTCCAGGGATGGGACATCCACAGCWTCTTGGTCTAATYGGTTCCAGTGCCTCACCAACCTCACAAGCAAATAATTTCTTCCTAATAGCTAATCTAAACCTGCCCTTGAACAATTTCAGGCCATAATCCCATGTCCTATCACAACACACCCTTGTAAAAAGTGCCTCTCCAGCTGTCTTGTAAGACCCCTTTAGGTACTGGAATGCTGGCTGGTATGAGGTGTCCCTGAAGCATTCTTTTCTCCAGGCTGAACCAMMCCAGCTCTCTCAGCCTGCTTTCATAKGAAACCAGCCCKCTGACCCTCTTTGTGGCCCTCTCTGGGCTTGCTGCAGCAGGTCCATGTTCTTACACTGTGGGCCCCAAGATTGCATCTGAACTGCAGAGCTGAAGCCCCTATGTGATACCCATATAGTTTCATTTAACGGCTGGACTACCCTTTTACTTCCAGGCTTGATCCTACAAACCTCTCAGTACCTCTGATCCTTACCCCTTCTTTGGAACAGTGCTGTCACATACTGCGCTTTGCTGTTTGTAAGAGACAATAGTTACAGAGATCTTTACATGTCAGATAAAAAACGACATGTGTTTCAGGTGTTTATCTCAGCAAATAACAATGTAGTTTCACATAAAAGGAAGAAGTTTATATTGCTAGAAAATGAAAAGGGACACCTAATCCAGTGAGTTTAGGATTATACAAGATATAGGACATACCATTAGTTGGAAAATCTCTATTTCAGCAGTTTATACATGAAAACTAACCCMCTTCAAAAATTTGACCAAGACATTGCAGACAGAAATTACCAGTATCATCCAGATAAACACAGTTCATAAGCTTTAACTTCTCTGTCACATTCATGACATTGTCATCATCAAAACATTTGCCTGCACTACAAAGACAGTTAYATAGCCTCATGCTTTTATCTCTTTCATCTCTGACACCATTAAAAGAGACAGAAACAGACAAAGTAAAAAGTGATGTCTTAAAAAAGCTCCAAACACTTAGCACTTGGAGGTTTTTACATKTAATCTCCACAAAGATGTTACATCATCAAGAATGCAAAGTGTTCTTAGAAAACAAAACAAACTCCACATCAAAAGGCCTTAAATAAAAGCCACAAAGAACAAAATCTAGGCCAGGATGCYGAAAAACATGGAAGAGTTTATAATAAGTTATTATCCGGGGGAGATTACAGCTATAAAACTTTCCTTTACTTTGATACTTTCTCTAGTATAGAAGGAACAAAGTACAAATTCTCCCAACAGCAATTACTCATTTCTATTAAAGAAAAACAGCGAAAACAGGAAAAAATAGAGCTAGGTCAAATATTTATGATATACATGTGAACAAAAAACCTCACTTTTTAGTGAGTTCTTCATCTTCATGAAAAAAGGCTCATCAAGCCCTGACCACCATATGGGAGATACAGCAAGAGCAATTTTTTTTGTACAGTACTACATCCATTAGCAAATAAAGCCTACTTTGTAACCTCTTCAACTATGTTTTATGTTTTCTGAGCCATTAACATGTTGAAAGACAAATTCAAAAAGATTTCAAAAAGAAATCTTGATATAACACAATATAAAAAGACCTGCAGAATTAAAACTGGATGCTGTTGATTGTGTTGTTATTAATATCCAGGAAAAAAAACTGTTTGTGCCCATTTTTTTTTGCCATTCCACTCTCTACAGAAACACAAAAGGCAATAAAGAAAAAACTGCAACAATCAAATCAGAGAAATATCAACAAACTAATTCACTACAAATGAAACAGACTAAGAAAACTAAGAGTGATAAATTCCAATCCCTTTTTTGTTTATTCACATTCTGTTGGTACGGGGCATCCACACACTTCCTTAATTCCTCTCTCTCTTTATTCTAATTTTCATCCTTCATAATAAAAACACTTATGAAGTGGAACTTGCTGGATTCCTAGCTTTTATGAAAATTAGGGTTGGGGTCCCTTGGTAGAATTTGAAAGAATGCCACCAATTGGCAAAGGAGGAAAACACAGAGTGATCAAGTCCAAATAACTTCTCCTAAAAATACTGATCTCCTGATAATTGGCTCATTGAAATTTTCAAAATATACTTACTGCCAGGGATTTAAGAGATGATGGATCAAACAGAAGCTTTTCACCAAGAGGGAGATGTTGATTTTCAATATGTAGCTCCCTTATTTCTCCTACTTTATACAAACCCTCTACTACCGTGATATAATTGCCTCCCAAATACCTACAGAATAGAACACAAATAGATTTAATATCCTTTAAAAGTAAGAGCAAACACAAGACTTCAATATATAAAGAAAAATATTTATCAAGSATTATTGAATAATACTTGGAAATTATGATAGAAAAAGTAACACCTAGCATAAAAGTAGAATGTATACATAACTGATTCAAGAGGTTTTTTTTTTCAGTTTTATCCACTGCTATTACTATTATTATGTGACTGAAAAAATGCAAATATATATGTCAAAATGATATGTCATTACTGTTATCACAGAACATCTCATCAAAAAATAATAAGCAATACTTCTATTTGAAAAGCAAAACTTAAAAGCTGAAAGTACCTTAATGGATRCATAATTTTTAAAATTTCTTAAGTGTCATAAAAATTCGTTTTACTAGTAAATGCTTTATTTTCAACTCACAGTTTTTCAAGTTTTTTCAGTGAGGAGAGATTTTCTATACTTGAAATACGATTGTTCTGAAGGTAAAGATGTGTTATATTTGAAGCAAAGTCCAAGTKCTGGATTTGGCTGATTTGGTTATCATATAAATACAGAACTCTCAGATTTTTACAGAAAGAGAGATCACCCTGAAATAAACAATAACATGCTACTTAATGTTCACTCCCTCTTCTGGRTGCTGTTGATTGTTCTTACATTTAAGTTCTGCTTCATGACTTACAATTTTTCACCTTTTTTAAAACTATTTTTCCTAGAAAAATACAGTTATATATTGTCAGTTATCATCAGATTAAAGACTGAAATCTGTCATTACTATTTTGYCATACAGGAGCTAAGGACTACAGGCATCACCAACAGATACACCACATCCMGTGTGACTTCATTCCCTTCCCTGTCTTCATCAGATGGATTTCAGAAAAGTACAGTTTTTACAGTAATTGTCTCCATTAAATTGCACTAATATAACTGGAAACCAGTTCTTGGCAAAGAATTACTGGCTTATACAAAACCTTGCACTTCAATCTTTTTTATGTACTTCTGAACCCAAGTTTGCACTCAAATGTCGAGTCTCTTTGCATACATTCCTATTAAACAAGTAAAAGGCAACTCCTTATGAAGGTTTCTGTGAAATTTTGCTGTGGCAGCTGATGAACCAGACCTCATCAAATGGATTGATCCTATTAGTAACTTGCTGTGGCTGCACGTGTTCTTAGGAGTGGGCTGAATAAACCCATTTGCTTGCAGGGATCCATTCACACAGAACAAGCAATTTCTTCTTGATTGAAATCACAGTTTTAGAGCAGAAATCCACCACATTCAACAATGCAGTTGTTCAGAGCTCAGCAGTTTCAAAATTTACTYAGTATCTTGAGGAGATCTGAATTAACTCAGAATTTATTGAAACATGTATACATTTCCCATTATTAAACTCAGAGGAAGGAGAACTGGATTAAGTTTGYAGGTTTAGTCTTTGAAAATGAAAAGCTCATGGATTATTTTTTAAATGAGTAAGCCCCAGGGAGCAATTTTTAAAAAAGAAAGTATATTTTTAACCTGACTAATTCGAACAAGCCATTACACCAGTCCAAATTTGTTAACCTCACTSGGGTTATTTCCTGTTCCTGAACTCTCCTTTCCTTTCTCAGACTTCCTCTGAAATTTAAGGAACAAATCACAGATAGATTGAAAAGATTATGCTGTGAGTTAACAACTMTGTAAAACGTGACTTTCCATGTCTCTCTAACTATGAATACCTSATCATAACAATAACTACAAAACATTAGAGTAGCAGTTTAAAAGGAATAATGAAAAATAAATCTTACAATTGTGTCTATATTTTTATCTGACAAATTCAGATGAGTTAGTTTTTGCAGGTATTGTCCAAAGTCCTCGTCACTACGATTCTTGTGACCAGCATTTTTAGCAATTAGGTCCATTGTTAGTTGAACCATGGTTCAGCAATAGGTCAAGCTGCTGTAATGCTTCTTTTAACAGTGTATTCCAAGTGCTCTAAGTAGTTTATAGAATGCCTTAAAAACAAAAAAGGAAAGTGTTACACCACTTGTGTCCCAGATCTTCAACAAAGTTTACGTATATACTTCAAATCTGACATATCCTCACTGATGCCCTTGTCATTCACWGTGATACTGTGTTGCTTATAAAATCCTACCCCTTTTATTGCTCACATTTTATCAAGTTTTTGGTGTGTTAATTAACATCTAAAGTATTTTTTCTATTTGATTTGCTGTTTCAGTTTGCTTACAAGGTTGTATCCTGGTTTTCATCTTTTTCATACAGCAGACTTAATTGTCACATAYAGTAGCTAGTTAATGAAAGCTCATAATCTAATTATAAATTAGAAAATACAGGACACTCCATAACAGGTTTACAGGCTGTGAGAGGTAGTGTTAAGCTATAATACTTTTTATACATCCACAYTRCACTTTTATCATGCAYACAACCTCATGTTCTGCACAGTYAAAAACKTGAGTTTTTCAGACTAAGGCATATTATAGATGCTCTCACAACAATACCAAGTCTTTATTTCAAACTGTGGCTTATATAAGTGAGATTATAAATGAGGGGATAGAGGAAGAGGGAAGAAGGCAAGCAACTAATATTGCACTGGATGCACAAATKATCTGGGGCTAAAGATACCCTAACAGATATAATTCCATGACTCAGAATAGAAAGGACACCTCTTCAGCCAGTGCATAATCCAATGTATATTATGTATTTTAACTGACACACAAAAGCCCCTAATACTGATATGTGTAGCAGTACAACTGAGGAGACGGCAGAAAGCATCCCTGAGCTAAATCTCGCACAGGGAATCCTCCTTGCCAGCATTACAGTTAGGAGAAACTGAAGAAAAGCCAAAATCGAGGCTGTGAAGGCAGAAGAAACTTACTTACTAAACAAAGCTGAAGCTCAGTAGCTCTTCTTTATCCACACGGGATTTGCTTTTAACTTTTATTTAAAAAGGTGGGGAAGAAGGAAAGCTGAAAGTACCTTGTGGTTTGCTTGTTTTTCTACTGTGAGTTTCTTGCTTTCTAGATAAAATTACCTTTCAGAGCCCTTTCTCAGACCTTCTTCCAAACCCAGCCGAATAAGCGGAGGCAAAGCCGGGCAGGTCACCCTCCCTCKGTCCCCCAGCTGCTTCCTACCTACAGCCGTGCGATTTCGCACCGCCCTCCCCGTCCCGTGGCCCCGCCACCAACCGCCTCCCAGCAAGGCCAGTGGGAAGGCGGCTCCGATGGCGGGCACGGGACGGGATCCGCTCCAGGAGCCCTCCCGGGAGGGAATCGCTCCCCCCGGCCCCGCTCCCCCTCAGGCCCGGCCCGCGCGAGCTGCCGGCCCCTGTTGCCATGGCAACCGCACGCCAACCGCCGAGGGGCGGGGCGCTTCCGCGGCGCGCGCCCTCCGACCAATCAGCGCAGAGGRGAGATGAGGGGAGGAGCTTTCTTGCGCATGCGCAGCCACGATCCCCAGAGGGCTCAGAGCGGGTTTCCTTCAGTGGCGGCCATGTTTAGGGAGTTGCTGAATGTCCTGAATTGGCAGGGTCCTGCAACGGTCATCGAGTCCAGCTCCTGCACAGGACACGCCAAGAGTCACACAATGTGCCTGCGTGCATTGTTCAAACGCTTCTTGAACTCTTGTCAGGCTTGGTTCTGTGACCGCTTTGCTGGGRAGCTTGTTCTGTGCTCAACCACCCTCTGGTTGGAAAACCTTTTCCTAATATCCAATCTAAATCTCTTCTGACACAACTGCAGGCTATTCCCTGTCACTGGGCGCCATAGAGAAGAGATCAGTGATCTGTGCATGACCTTCTGCTCTCCCTCTTGAAGYTGTAGACTGCACTGAGGTCTCCCGTCAGTCTCCTCCAAGCTGAACAGAAATGACCACTGCTCCTCATAAAACKTYCCCTCCAGTCCCTTCACTATCCTCCTTGCCCTCCTTTGCATCCTCTATAATAGCTTAATGTCATTTTTATAGTGCACAAAATTGCACACAGGACTGTTSCAAAATGTGGAATATGTAAACTTTTTCTTAGGAAAGGATGTTCCTTGCTATTTGTATACTTTTGAGTCCAATCCAACAAGGRATATTTAATTTGTGAAACAGCAGCTAACAAACAAGCTCTAAGTGATATTTACATGTTAGAAAAACAAATTAATTGTTTTTAGAATTACTTTGTTATAGTTTAGGGCTTGACATGCTTCAATGATCTGAGACCTTGGGAGAGGTCAATAAAGCTTGAGAAAAAGGATGCCAACTGATACTGGACACAAAGAATGCAGAATTTATGAGCCACAAAGACATCTGGTAGAACTCCCAAGATAAGGAAAGAACTAATAAAGCCAACTCAGCAATTGTGCTGAAATCAGCACCGTCTGAGTGAAAGGTAATTCTGGGAGGGGGACATCTACGACCTCCAACTCAGAGACCACCGACCCAAAAAAAGAGAAAGATTAGTCATGTGAACTAATTAGCATAAGAAGGAAGAGATTTGTTAACCAACAGTAGAATATKAATTCATAAGAAAACTACGTAGCTAGTAGCCAATGAACACTAATTCCATTGTTTGCTAAAATGTATAAATAGTAAAAAGTGTTGGTAGTTCATGTGTTTGATTTGTGAAATTCCACCACAACTCCAGGTTTGCACAGTTTTAAAATAAGTATCAATGTCTCTCTCAAGCGTGTAATTATTGGCTTGTTGCACACCAGRTAATGRATATKRTTTTTGTGKAYAACAGTACCCCAGTGCAGAGCAGAGCAGGGCAATGCCCTCCCTTGACCAGGTGGCAATGCTGTGCCCGATGCCCTCCAGGACATGGTTGGCCCTTCTGGCTGTCAGGGCACTGCTGRCTCATATTCAACTTGCCATCAACCAGGATCCCCAGGTCCCTTTCCATGGATCTGATTTCCAGCATCTCATTCCCAGTCTGTCCRTCTATCCAGGGTAACCCCACCTTTGGTACAAGAGAGGCATGGACATACTGGAAAGAGACYAGTTAAGGGCTGTTAGGATGTTGGAGGGACTGGAGCATCTCTCTTTTAAGGAGTAATTGTGCAAGCTGGGACTRTCCAGTCTGGAGGTGGCTCAGGGTGATGGCTTCCAATGAAACCAAGATTAGGACATTATTTCTCTTACAGGAAAAATGACACAAAATGTTGATGAGAGCAAGATGTTTTGTTATGTAAAATATGTTTGAAATAACTTGTTCCAATTAATTTCAATTTGGGTTTTACATTTTCAAAGGTAGCAAATATAAGATTCTCAAAAACATGGAGCAAATAGGAGCATGGGGGTTGTGGGGAGTGTTGCTCCTTCCTGCTTAGGGCAGGACTCCTCACACTCTTGCCTGTTCCAGCATGGGTTTCCCACAGAATCAGGGGCTGCAGGTTCTGTCTGCTCCACCATGGACCTCCATGGGCTGCTGAGGCACATCCTGCCTTGCCATGGTCTTCACTATGGACTGCAGAGGAATCTCTGCTCTATTGWCTAGAGACCCTYCTCCTCTTCCTTCTCCTTTTACTCTGACCTGGGGGTGTGGAGAGTTGTTTCCCTCCCATATTCTCACTTCTATCTCCTGGGTGCTGGTGTTGCACAAGTTTTTTCCCCCCTTCTTAAATGTTATTGTGAGGTGCTACCACCATCGCTGATGGGCTTGGCCTTGGCCAGTAGTGGRTCTGTCTTGGAGCTGGCTGGCATTGTCTCTATCAGACATGGAGGAAACTTCTGGCAGTTTCTCAGGTGTCACCTTGGAGTAGACCAGGTTARTGCCCCATCCAGCCTGGCCTTGAACACTTCCAGGAATGAGGCATCCATAACTTCTCTGGGCAACCTATTCCAGTGCCTCACCACGSTCACAGAAAATAATTCCTTCTTAATGGCTAATCTAAACCTACCCTCCTTCAGCTTAAAGCCATTCCCCCTTGTCCTGTCACAACATACCCTTGTAAAAAGGACATCTTTATTCTTCTTGTATGCMCCTTTAGGCAGTGGGAGGCTGCTGTRAGGTCTCTCTGGAGCGTTCTCCAGCGTGACTTYCTAGCAGAGGTGCTCCAGCCCTGTAATCAATTTAGTGGCCTSTTCTGGACTCATTCCAACAGATCCATGCCTTTCTTGWGTTGGGGGCCCCACACCTGGMYATAAGTACTCCAGGTGGGGAGTCTCACGAGAGTGGAGTAGAGAGAGAGAATTGTGTTCCTCAACCTGCTGGTTGAGGAAGCTGCTTATTTTGACGCAGCCCAGGACACAGTGGGCTTTCTGGACTGTGAATGCACGCTGCTGAGACATGTCAGGCTTCTTGTCCTTTCTCTGCCCAGCCTGTGCTTGGGATTAACCCCAGCCCAGGTGCAGCACCTTGCACTTGGCCTTGTTGAGCTTCAGGAAGTTTGCATGGGCCAACGTCTCAAGGTGCCTCTCAATGGTATCCCTCATGTCCAGGATGTTGACTATACCACACAGCTTGGTGTCAYTGGTAAACTTGCTGAGGGTACACTCAATCCCACTGCACACATCACCAACAAAGATTGCACTGGCTGGTCCCAATACCAATACCTATGGCCATGTAAACCCCATTCAGCCCTAACACTAATAAATGGAATAAAGTTCCATGAATGTTCCATGAACGTTTGGCTACTGCATCTTCTATTCCTTAGCTAGTGCACTACTTTTAGACAAATAAGTCTACCATAAAGCAAGATATTTAATACTGATGTTCAACACTTTGGCCTCTGAATTTGTACTGAGTACAAATTCATTTTGGATCAACAGATGTTAGGAATTATTTTATTCAGACCTCAAAGTGACAAAATGATTCATCTATAAAGATGGAGAATTAGCAGTGTTATCATCCTCCTATGCACACTTCACGTATTTGAACACCATTGTCTGCAGACCTGAATCCACCATCTCAAACTACCATCTCTTATTAACAAGAACGCATAGCATTTTGTTCCCACATCCTAAGAAAGATGAGGAGGAAAGAACAGAATTTTCTATTCTTTTGGCTTGAAATGATTTAAATTACATGGGGTTGGTTACTTTCTTGTTTTACTTACATACAAGATGTCATTGACCACAATATCTTTTTCATAAAGCCAAGAACACTTACACATCGCCCTGGTTTCCCTATTTTTCATGCACACTACAGTGGTTCTACATTTATTTAGCAACAATACTGAGCCCTCTGCTGTAAATTCAGAACAGGAGAAAAGTCTACATTTCATGTTGCCTTCATTATGCAAGGTTAAGTCACATCCTTAGATCTCCTTTTAGAAAGCTAACAAACCACGTTAGAAGAAAAAAGAAGCACCAAATTCAAGAAAACATACAGCACTGACAGAGGCCCCAGTTCAACTCCTTGGCTCATTTTCTGTAGGGGCACAGACAAGATCTACACATGTCTTTTTTTATTAGAAGCAAAACCTGGTGCTCTTCACAGCCAGACAACTTCATCAAAAGATTTCAGAGATAAATGAAAGGCTTTAATATTTATGAGAAGTAAACAAATCCCTTGAAATTACTATAATTAAAAAACCCAAAACACAACAACCAAACTTCAGGGAGAAAAGAGAAAGTTTGACTACCTTGAAATAGATTGCCTTTCTAGAGCAAGTACAATCTAAATATCTGTATTTGTTTCATCTGGTCCTTCTAGGACTTCAAATAAAATAAAATTTTTTATCCTGTCTAACCATGATTGCCTGGTTAGAACTACCATAACCCCAAAAATTGTTAAATTTCTCAGGTCTGTTTTGAGCAGCCCAATCAGTATGAAGGATGGGACAAGCAAAACAACTTAAAAGAAGTACGTTATAGCTTTAGGTAGCTGCTTCTATTTATGCAATATACTACTACAGCTAATTTCATCAGACTGAGATGGATGGACCTCTTCAAGTCATCTATGCTACACACTTGCATGATCAGAACAATTAARCAACTGGGAATAGAGGACCTCAACCAACAAAGACAATGAAATGACATCACAGATCTGCAGCATTAAAATCTGTTGGAGTCTGGGAAAAAAAAAAGTGAAGTTATTAGAAAACTATTTGCTTGTCAGGACAAACATTTTATCTTTATAATTTTTTTTWAAATGAACATTATATCTTATCTCCAGCAGAAATGATGATATAGGTTTGGGAAATGCAAAATCCTGTTTCCAAAGATGAGTGGCAAGAAATAATTCAAACCACAAAATTTTCTCCATAGAGAAAATATCAGTTTAGCAAATATTGTAATGAAGTTTGACAGATTATTCAAGAACAGAAAGTAAAAATTAATATATGCTGCTATGATTCAGAAACCATCTGAAGATGTACTAGTATCTCAGCATTRTTTTGTCAAACATTGTATAAAGACCTGAGTACTCACACAGTCGTTATTTGTTCTTAAATAGGTATAAGATATTATTTACATATTTGTCCCCAGCTATAAGTTACATAAATATTTGTGTTAAACCATTTTTGCTACTCTCAGAGTTTTACCTAGATGTCCTAAGAAGAATTTTTAAAGGGGAAAAGGAAGAACTTCCACCCAAACTTGGAACACTGAGGAGCTAATGTGGAGTTTGTATCACCATATAGAACAGTATTCTCTAGTTAGTCTACACCTTTGTAGAAGTCAGACTGAAAATGCCTCCCTTAGAAACCGATTTCAAATATAAGCTTAATTCTGACCTCAAATGATGTGAATGTAACTTGTCTTCAGCTGGAGAAGAAAGTTCAGATGGTTGTAATTACTAAAGATTGCATGTCATTAGATGCAGGCACATAAATTAATTTCCTTTTATAATAGAGTAATGCCACTGCAGTTGTACATAAGCCCTAAGGTAATCTGGGCTACAGCACACAGAAATTCACACAGGAAATGAGGRAAAAATTTACATAGGAGTTGAATACATGTTTCAGTTGAAAATGAAGGGTTCTGAAAGAAATACATTTATAATCCCATCAAAGGGCTTAGCCATTTCCTATCTGTGATGATCTGAAGAGACRAASTATGCCAAAGAGAGTAAACATTCTKTGCTTAAACCRTTATTACAAATTGTTATTTAAGGTGACAATGCCTGACAAACTAGAGATGTAGTGATGACCTTYAGTGTACAAACCCAGTAATACTTACATATGCTTTGTCATCTGGATTTTTAAAAGGCTAATGATCAATCTTCTTATTTCATGGGGGAAACAGACACTAACTCTGGCAAAAACGCATTGCTAAAGTTTATGCACTCCTGGTTTTGAAAAGCCAGGAAGAAAMCCCCATTCTCCTGAGATACAGTCCTGTGACCTATCCACTGGACCATGCTACTTCCCAGAATACTGTAGTTTTCAGAAAGCCCTGTATGAAGCAATTTTTCATAATTAAAAACAAACCAAATGTCACAGCAAATATTTCAAATGTTAGAGGTTTCATCTGAGGGTCAAAATTAACTTTCCCAAATTACATATTTCCTCATGGATATTATTCTGAGGCTCTTAAAAGAAAAAAACCACAGCTCATAAAAATACACCCCGAGGAACAAGATACTTCRTTAATTCCTTAAAGGTTTAGCATAATTATTTTTAGCTCCAGGAAAATCTTTCAACTAACTGGATACTCTGTGATGTCAGTTCTTCAAGAGCTGACACATGAAAAAAGTCTTATGTGCATGCAATTAATCTTATATTTTATCACCCCATATTTTAATAATTTTCACCTCTTAGGAACTTTAGGAACCCTAGAATGATGCTAGCTCACCTCTGTAGTATTTACTTTTCTTCTCTGTTTTTTTTTTTTTTATTTTTAAAGTATTTATCATTTTATCTTAAACTTAGTTTACAGTAAGATATACAAAATACTTTATATTGGGATTTCAAGAAATACTTCAAATATTAAATATACTAGAACTGYAGAATCGTTAAGGTTGGAAAAATCATCAAGTCCAACTATTGCCCTAGCACTGCCAAGTCCAGTACTAAACCATGTCCCTGTGTGCCACGTATCCAATGATGGTGACTCAGTCACTTCCCTGGGAAGCCTGTTCCAGTGCTTGACCTCTCTCAGTGAAGAAATTTTAGTGGTGTAATGAGAGTCCAATTCTGATTTGGAATTTTTAGGGCACAGCCATAAAAACAGACAAAATAAATACCATATTCATCAAAGAGAAGGTAACATACCAAGCTTATTTTAAAACACTGAATTAAATTTCTTAAAAAATCCAAAATTTAACAAAAGTGAGAAAATAAGCAAGATGATTAATGTTTAATTGCATTTACTRTATTTTTAACCTTATAAACAAAATAGTAACATGTCAGCAATTTACAACTTTACAAATTKGATTTGTAACAGCTTTACARCTTGGATTCTTCCATTTTTTCATAATCAACATAATCARCTGGCATTACAGTTCATAATAAATGGAGGACTATTACAGAAAGACTGTATGTCGTGGGGCAATGTACTAAGCTGTGCAGGAGTGATCCTGTACCCGAGTTCATGGCAACCTTATACTTTCTAAAGCAACTCTATCTGCTACACTGAAGTTTCATGAAACATTGGACAAGTTAAGGTAAAATCAAAAATACCTAAAACCAGTTGCAGTCAAAACTTTATAAAGGCACAAGTGATAGAAAYGCAAGAAAATGATGCTTCATTTACTRAAGTTCAAATTTAAAAGAKCTCATTRTTTAATCTGAGCACATGTGCAACAYTGCCACCAAAGGCAAGGAAAACAAGAGTCCCTTGTCAAATACGGTCTGAACAGGGACTTTTTGGGGTAAGGAGAGTTTTTCAAGGAATACCAAAGACAGAGACCAGTGCTCTTGTAATCAGGTCAGAGTTGCCTGTTACTCCAGTACTAGAATCAAAGATAATTTATGAAAAACTCAAGGAATATTTCTTCTGACCTGGCATGAAGCTGAGGTAAGGAACAACTGAAAAACTTGTGACGTTGCTCAAAAGCAAAAGCTTAAGGTCAGCCTTTTTATTAGCTTTTTCTGAAACAAAAATATTTCTTGACTTCAGTGAGGCTGCTTTTAAGAGCAGATTARAGAGTTAGTGACAAAACCCAGATACCTGTAGCTAACAGTGCCAGAAAGAGTTTYTGGGACTGAAACATTATCTAAAATTTGTCTTTCTTCAGTGTACTGATCTTATTATTTAAAATTGCCATTTAGCATAATCCTTTGGAAAGGCTCAGTCTCCAGCAGATATCTAATACAAGAGATCTAGGCAAACACTTAACATTTACTAACTCCCRCTTTCCCTCAGAGTAAGTGTTGAGGTTTTGAAAATCTGGGTGTTTCAGGGTACAAATGGGAGCTGMTGGATGCAGACGTATTTAGAAAAAMWTGACCCMAARAGCCTGATCACCCTAATTAGCTTTTTACCAGGGAGACAAAGGAACAACGGGGAACTGTTTTGCCTCTCTCTGAAACTTTGGTGCACCCAAATCTTGGTCTGGGCTCTGTGTGTCAAGGCCAAAGTAAGCTGTGGGATGTATGGAAGGCAACTAAAATTATTAAGTGGGTAAAGTGGCAGCTTTATAACAGCATGAAAAAGCTGAAGCTTCTCAATTTGGAGAGAAGGCTGAGGTGATGATATGATGAAAGRTAATTAACATAAGGTGGAGGATAAAGCAAACAACACTGTTGATCACCCCATGCCATGCTACTAGAAGTACTCTAGAAACCTTCTAGATAATCCAAAACAGGTAAATACATGGCCAGGTTCAGGTGCTCTCCCTCAGCMGCACTCCTACAGCTGCCTTTAGTGATGGTCCATCAGCAGGGCATTTCCCATAACCCCTCATCTTCTCTTGCCTACTTGTATTTTATGTGRGCTGGAGGATGGGACAACAGAGAAACAGAAGTCAGACTCTCACAGCTGCATTACTCCATGCAGTAAATTTAAAAGTGAAAAAGGTAAGAAACATTATGCTTTTTTTTCCTTGTTCATATTGCAGCCGAAGCCCRACCATTCAATCTTCAGGCAAAAATTAATTTATAGGAGCTGTCATTCCATTCCTTATGAAACATTTGAAGGGAACTTCAAAGGAGGAGATCTGATAGGATAATGAAGCATCYTTTTCCCAGTAAACACAGAATAAATCTGAATGGCGCTTCTTCAAGCCTACTCACAACAAGGCAAAAAATCCTCTATCAGGGATTACAGCTTAGTCCTTGGTATCTGACGATCACAAATACGCATGTATTTAAATTTTGTTGATATTAATATGTACAGATTATTTTAAAATGCAATTTGCATACATGAGAAAGGTGAACGTACAGGTATGCTTCAAAGAAGAAAAAACAGAACAGGATAGGGAAGAAGTTCAAATATCGTTCAGCATTTTCACCATCCTGCAAATTTAATATGTTGGCAGGTACTGTGAGATGAAGAAATTAGTTGTGTTCATTAAGGTTTTTATTTATTAAAATGTAAAAGGCATGCAGGATTTTGGAATGCATGCTTCTCTCAAAAAATTTTATCAAAAAGAACCCATTTGTATGTGTTTTAGTATGTACTGCGTTACTTCAGCTGTCAGCTACCTGGTGTGTGGCACTTATTTGCATATACTAATTTCTAAATAAAAAGTGGGTGTAAATGGGGAAGAATAAATTGATGTATTTGTTGGTACACAATATATATTGTTCTCAAGAATACCCTTATTAYCAATACTCTTGAAGTCTCACAACTGCTTAGTAGAATTAAGGCACCTATCAATTATTATTCTCCATTGTTCAGGACACACTTCTTTGCACCTATAGATGGGGATGACTCCTTCATGCTAATGATCTCCAATGCATGGAATTCTGATCTCAGAATYTGGAATAACGCTAGCATTAAAAATGGCTGATCAAAGACAAGGACCCCATGATTTTAGCTCCTGAACACTGCAGAATGGATCTTGTGCAGGCCACAGGTACAGTCCCACTACCTGTATAATTTGAAACTGAGTTGTAACACCATATGCTCAGCAAGTAACARGATATGTAACTCAATGGACAACTGYTCACACGAGCATTAAAACATCAGCATTCACATTTGCTATAGTTTATAAAACACTTGGTGTTTTAAATTAAGCCATCTGTGACTAAACAACATCGGGTGTAAGCCTATATGYAAAAAAATTCAGTTCATTGCTATCACAAACAAGAACAGTTTAAAYACAATTAATAGACTGAGATTTCAACTATTATTTTAGATTTTAGGTAGATACAAGATGTGCAAAACTTTTGGATCATGTAAAGTAAATTCTACAAAGAGGCAATAGGAATACCTATTAGGAAATAAAACCTATCTCACAAAAGCAGAGTACTTCTTTGTGTAAACACATATTGACTGGGACAATAGCTGTGTGCTAAATTTAAAGTCTCAAACACCTGTGGAAGAAAATAAATACGAAATGTTATAGCCAGGTACACCAGCTGGGTCTTCCTTGAACTTAAAGGGAACTGCTGTGTACTTATGTACTGTGCTTGTTTGTACAGAAGTCTACTGATGCAATTTCCAAGAAAATAAATAGCTTTGACAACTAAAATAGCACAGCTTTCTTCTCCTGACTCCCCACCACCACTACCATGCTGCAAGAATTAAACTGTTCTCCTATCAAACTGTACATCTGATAATTATCTCAAATTCACTACCTCTGATTAAACTATATTTTTCCTATACAGCTGGATGCTGCTGCTTTAAAACTCTTGATGAACTTCTGCTTCAGGGTATCTCCACTTCCCTGCTGAATTACAAATTTTCATTGTGTAACTTGTAACTTAACTTCAAATRCACTAGAAACTGCTTGGTTGAAAAGGTCTAAATGAGTAATAGCTATTAAAATTTCGAGACCAAAACAAAAACAAAACCCACATCAAGGCA
Organism: Malurus melanocephalus; assembly: GCF_030028575.1. Lineage (NCBI taxonomy): Eukaryota > Metazoa > Chordata > Aves > Passeriformes > Maluridae > Malurus > Malurus melanocephalus. Next base: position 150,075 of record NW_026623264.1, read on the forward strand.
GAGCYAAGGTTGAAAAGGAATATACTTAAGGTATAAAGCATAATGGCATATTCTATAAAGCATAAATTATCCCCAAAGTAAACATTCCAAAATCCCCAGGAAACTCAGGAATAAGGACAAAAACTTAAAAGGAATCCAAACATCTTGTGTTATTGAAATGCAGTTGAAAGCCTCCAAAACAAACTTAAATCAGCCCTGCAGCAGCAACATGTTGTAAGACAGAAATGATGATTAATGAATTTAGTATCTGTGGCCTGAAATTAGCCTACTGTGTATTTCAAAGGTAATTTTTCATTTTGTTCCCTTGTATGCAACAAGTCACTATGACAAGCAATAGAAGGTGAGTGGGAGAAAAATAATGGTATATAACCATATTATGAGTTTCATTGCAGAGYTGGTCAATTGTTGATTATTTAGAAATATAAAATGTCCATAATGAGTATGAAGCAATAAGCAAAATACTATTGTACCATGCATACATGTTTCTTYATTGTGAAAACATTTCTGGTTGGAYTGGTAAACATAACTCAGGAAAAACTCCATTAGATTTAACAACTTGTTAGAAGATAAAAAAGTGGGATTTCAATTCTTGAAATTAAGCACAGATATTAAAATCTGAGAAACAAACTTCTTCCACTGCATAGGTTACCTATCTAATCTAACTGAGTAGACAACTTTTCTACAGAACAATAAGAAAAMCAGTAAGAGAAGATAAACATTTGCCAAAAATATCAAGACTCAAAACACACATTTAGTTTCAAAATTCTTTTATTGCCGTTGGATAAYAGAGATAAATATCTAAGAGCAAAATCCAGTAAGTTACATTTATTTTCCTTTGGAACAATTCTGCAAACTGGTTTCATGATAAAGAACAAAAAGTTGCACTACGTTTTGGAACATTTTGTTCTTTAAAACTAGTCAAACAGGTGGGAAATATTAAAGTACTACAAATTAAATGAATAATTTTCCACTTCAGCTTCCTTTCCCAAATTGAACAAGTCCAAGCAAAAGAAACTATGATATTTTCTGCTGTGGAGATACATATCAGTTGGTGATGTACTTCAAGCTATATTAATTTGATTAAAAAGTTTATCCTTAATAACCTGAGACATCAATCCATGTATAGCTTCTATGGTGGTCTTGCAGCTGAAAAACAARCATAAATTCAATGTTGGACAAAAACTGAACTGAACTGTCATTTTCCTTGAAGATATCCAGCTGTTTTGGAAGTTCAGGGTGCCCATAACACCATGAATCTTAAAAACTGTCCAGACAGGAACAGTCACACACAGCAATTTAGCCATTGTTGCCAATACCTTTTTGTTACTTAAAAAGCAGATTGACTATACACACAAAGACCAATTCCAGAAAACTTCCTCGTCTTGTAATTTAGGACATCTTACATTAACAATGCCAAGTGGGGTCTGTGGTCATCTGAACCRAAAAATAAAAATAAACCCTTAGGGGAATGGAGCAGTTGGTATTATCAATACCTGCAGGCTSTCACTGTTSTCTACCTTATCTCCTTTGCCCAAGTGCAGRACAGTAGTAAACAGTAACCCATGGCTCCTCTGAAAAACTTCACAGGAAAGTTTCACAGGAAAAGTTTATAGAATAAATATGTTATTGGTCAAAATATGTAATGTGCAAAATGCCCAAAGAGCTGAATGGATTTCTGTTGATCCAAGTTATCCCCAATGTCTGACTTAGGGCAATGTAGTGTCAAACTAACAAATAAAAACCAAATATACAACTGCTAAAGATGAATCAGCCCTGAAGGCATGGAGAATAGGGACACATTACCAGATAGACAGAAGAATCCTAAGGAAAGGAAATCAACTTGGAGCACAATTTAGCTAAGGCTTATGTCCCCTCAGAAAATGGCTCAGAGATGTGCATGGACAGTAACAGAAGTTACCATACAGCCCGGTGTAAGCACCTTTAAGCTAATACCTTACACCATTATTTTTCCTAAAACAGTAAACAGTTTGTCCTAAACAGTATGTCCAACAATCCTTTAGTAAACTCTGCAACCTTATTTATTCGAAGTAATTTAGGTGACAATAAATTAACTGTCCTGGGTCTGCACAGGCCTTCTACTGCTCTACTCTTAGGAAAGATCAGTAGCTGAAGCAGAACATGCATCTGTAGAAGTGCTACAATAAATTTTGGGAACTAAAGTAGCTTTTGTTGCACAGGAAAGCAGAATTCATGACAAAAACAATCCCTTCCAATCCCTTCCTGTTTATAAACTAACTACTGATGAAGACTAAATAAAAACAGAAAAGARAAATACCTAGAACCACTGCAAGAAATAATACAGTACAATGATCAGAGGAATTATTTCTTAGAATAAGTATGTGAGAGTAAATGGAAAAATAAAATGCGGTCAGTATTTAAATATATAAATATATAAAATATAAATATATAAATATATAAATATGTATAAATAATATAGACATATAAATAATATATATTATAAATATATAAAATGCAGGACTCCAAACAGATCAAAATCAATACAAACTTGTCAGCAACTCCATTCTTATATCTTTAAAGTGTTGCTATTCTGTTTCCGTACAGGAACTGGGAGCTATCACTCTAACCTGGCTGCTATGAGCTAGCAACATCATTAACTCYCACTGCAAATATATTCTGCAATTGAAATAGGCTAAATGAATATTAATTTTTATGAAGTCCACCCTCCTCCAACTCTATCATGTTTGTTAGAAAACTTGTAAGAGCTGTTAACTTTCTATAAGAAGGAAACAAATGCACAGAAGACACCAGCACAACAGCAGCTCTGATTCTATTCAGCAATGACCATATTACATTTGCAGGTTTTCCCCCACTCCTTACTGGGGAACAAAGGCTTGTCCAACACAGGCAGACTCCTCTCTTTATTAAGGCAAAGCCTGTGTTTGCTGAGTCACAGTGAGCAAGATGTAAATAAAATTATTTCCGTTTGCACAAGAGCTCCTTTTTGTCTCTACATTTTTTAAACCTATGTAAGTCACCACTCCTCTGGTATCTCAAAAATCAGTTCTTTAGTGAAGTAKGTATTATGGCTAACATGGAAACAGGGAGAGAATACCAGGAAATTGTTCTATTATCAAGATTAAGTCATAAGGATGCTAAACAGAAAGCCTCAAAATCTGAGAACACACAGATGCAAACATCCCAGATTTTGTTGAGTTTTTGCAGTCTGTTCCATGGTACTCTACAGAATTGTTCCTTATTAAATGGAACTACTACATCTTACTCAGAACTCTCCTAAGGTGTGTGCAGGTGAGTCCCACCTTCTCCACAGATTGACCTGAATTTGTACCAGCATGGACAGTGCAGTATTTCTTGGTTTTCAAAGTCTGAAATTTGCCAAATACAGTGCCCTTGAACAACCCAGATGTATAACCTGTTGGACACTACTACTCTTTGTAAAAGATTTTACTTGGAAAAATGATGACTCTAACATGATATAGTCTAAGCACACATATAATTGTTAAGACTATTGGGAGAGAGATGGAATATTACTGAGAAGCAACTTGTGTACTTCAAAACTCAAAATAAACAGAGCTGATTACCAATACACATAAGGAAAACTGAGGGAAAATATTACAACTTCTTTGAAATAATGTTGTATATCCAGTGATAAGAAGTTTATTAGCTGATAATAGCAATTATTTGCTGTCAGGCAGGGTAGATAATATAAAAAACAGGATATCTGTGATCATAAGAGAAAAAACAAATATCAAAACCCAACCTTTTCTTAAAAAAACCAGACATCAAAACCCAACCTTTCCTTATTKGTGAAAAAGAGAATACATTAATTAAGAAACATGAAGAAAAATAAGTTAATAATTTTTAAGTTAGTAAAAGTATTAGACAAGTATACACCAAACATACTGGACTGTTAACACTAGTTCTTAAAATTATGTTCTATACCGTGATTTTATTTACTAGTTTTGACCAGATTAATCACAAAAACATGCTAATTTCTAGCAAAGTTACAGTTCTGCATTTAACAGAAAAAGTCTTTTTATTTTTTTGTTTGCCGGATACTGATGGAACTTTATAGCAACTTTTTGTTTATTAAACTAGAGTTGAATTTATTCCAAACTCCCCAAAATTAAAAATTCATTGTAGGTTTAAGAAAAGCAAGATTTTCTTGAACTTTCAAAAGTAACTATTGACTTCTGTAGTCTCCCATTTCTATCTATGATCTAGTCATTCTTACCTCTAATCTTGTTAGGTTACAATTACAGGCATGRCAAACATCTAAAACCAAATAATACTTTTTAAAGGGAAGAACACATGTGTTATCTTACCTGTCTCTTGTTGCTTTTGCAAGTTTGTCTTCTGATTTCTTGTCATGAGTCTCTAAACCCAGCATGAAACTGCCCCTTCCAAGCTGAGCTTCTGACTGTTCTAATTTTTCAGACAAATCAAAGACTTGGCCAGTGGTGTAGTCAGCATTCTTAAGAGAAAAAAGGTAATAAATTTATTGAATTTAAGCTATAAATCCAAGCATTTATACACAAAAGAGACCAAATCCGAGAAAAGCTTTTAAGAGTGTAGTGCTGCCTATTTTAATCTGTATTTGCAATTGGAGTGATATACAGCATGAGTGGTGGTTATGAGAACAGAACCTGAACATCTGACAAATGCTCAATCCCTAAACCCTGAATTGGATACTTTTCATTACTTTCTATCCAAGCATGCCCTAAGTTAAARAAAAAGAGTAAGTAAAACTCTGTTGGTATTGACCAAGAGAAAAAAAAATTGCTTATGCAGAGGGAAGGTTTTGATGCTAAGCAGTTACACTGAAGTAATTGCCTGCAGTTTTTCTGTTGTAACCTTATTTTAACAGTTCCATTGTTTATTTTTTAAGTGTTTACTTATTAAATAGCATTATTCATTAGAGTGCTCTATAGAGATACAAAGTTGAAAAGTATTTAAGACAAAATCTAAATGTATAGAGAGAACTCAGTAAAATTAAACATGTTATTCCCACATTCTACTTTTACAGAGCAGATAGGAGGAATATTTTAGTATTTAAGATAGGGAAAACCTTCCTTTCTTATTTTATCTGACAGATTCTTAATGGGGAGTTGTATCTACCAGGGTTCTATCAAACATTTCACAGCAGAGGGCCTGGCTTTCAGCACTCATGAATGAATCAATGCACATAACTGTGGTACTTACAGTAAGCAAACTAGAAGAACTGAGAGTGTTCACCCAGTACTTGTTCCACAAAAGTTCAAGCAATTTACGATCCAAAGATGATTTAAAGTATGAGACTTCTAAAGCATAATACCTTTAAAAACAAACATACAAACAAAGTAATTTTCCATCTAAATATGACTTGTTTGATTGCATAGTACATGCAACTCAAAAAATCCTTATCAATAGCAAATATATTCAAAAATCCAAARCATTTAAAGTTACTCCCAGGTCCAATTCTAACTCTCTATGATTTTCTATAAGGAATTCATATACACATTTAATACATAATCCCCACATGTTCTGCTGTGTTCTGTTTAATAAGATTGCAAGGAGTTTTTGTTCTCTTAACAACCTGTTCCATGCTTGGGTTCTTCAATACTGTAATAACTTAGAGATGATTGTAGTTTTGCATGTATCACCTTTAATTTCTTGTAGTTTTGCATGTATCCCCTTTAATTTCTTGAGGAATGCTTGGAGCAGTAAATGTTACAAACAGACAAACAATCGACATTCTACCACACTTATTTTGAAAGCCAGACTTCAGTGGTGTTACAAATTAACAGTTCCAGTAAGGCAACATAAGGAGCTGCACAGTGCTTGCCCCTACCCAGAAGGGCAGAGGATTACAGCCTCCCCAGCCCTGCTGATCAACCCACATCTGACCATTTCCTCCCTGCCCTAACAGGGCACCACTGCTCAAAGGTGCTCAGAAATCAACTGAACGTTCATCTTTATCTCTGCAGTTCTCCCTTAAGACATCTGATTAAAAGCCAGTAACACTTTTTTCACAAAACCAGGAGTGCTAATGCAACGAGAAACTTCAAGATTTGAAACACCACAAAAAGTTACTTTTCCATACTGAATCACTAACCTAGACACAAAAAAAAATGCTAAAGTTTGTAGGTTTTATGTTACTTACTGTTTACAATGTACACCAAAGTCTTCTATTTTATTGAGTGGAATAGTCTGGTATTCAGAGGGACCTTCATCAGGAGGTTTGTAGCCCTAAAAATTTAACAAAGAGAAAGATGACTCAGTAATTCTGGGACTTTTTAAAGCGCCTAAACTTTACCAAAAATTCTAGTTTATGCAATTCTAGTTTATTTTTCATAAAGAAAATGACATTTTCCCTCAGTCAGAAAATTCAGAATTTTCTTGCATCTCAGATTTATATTTGGCATTACTAACTGTAGTAGTCATTACATTTGCAGATTTATTAGAAGCAAGCTAGTGGTCATAGCCGAGTTTTTTTAAACGAGTAACACAGCAAGCTATGATTAGATAATTTCTTCGATCTAAAAAAGGGCAAGCTTCTTCTTAGACAGTATTTCTCTGCCTATTCCTAAAAATTTTGAGGGAAGAGAGAAGACATGAGAAGAAGGAAAAAATATCCATGGATACGTCTTAGGTATAACTAAAACTTTCAGTTACTTGTTTAGCCAAGATGGTGCCACTCACAGCTACTGACTAAATAAGAACTGCCTGCAGTCCCCGTGAAAACTCGCTAAAAATATGCTTCTAATGTGCATTTTTCAGATGGGATCTGGCTTTCAGGTGCAGAATTCTTCTCCCTGTTCAAAATTCTCCAAGTATTTATGAAGTACTTTTGCCCCCAGCAGTRAATATTCTCCTGAATCACGAACTGTTCTAAGATCTCTCCTGTTTCTGTCAACAAAAATAATGCTTGGACTGCTCATAAACATTTTTTTAATTGCAAAATTTCATTTTTATTAAACAATTAATTTTGGTAATTGTTTTACTGGATGGCTGCCTGAAGTTCTTGATGAGTCACTAAGAACTGGGTATTTAAAAGATATACCTGAACTTTACTGGATTGAAATTAAATAGMACAGCCAGAAGTTATATGTGAGAGCACATATTTGGAGACCTAGATCTCCAATACTRATGYGATTTTCTAGTTTTAAGCCTAACCCATACCATTTAATTAACTTTTTTATTCATTAGTTTGTGGAGGTTCATAGTATTTATTTGAAAAAGTTAAGTAGATAGTTTTGAACCTTCCTTTTCTAAAATGAAAAGCAAATTCCAACATAGTAAACATGCTATTAACATTTGACTTTACATCTAAAAAACCAAGAGAAGATATAACACAAAACTATTTTGATTAATGCTACCTACAATTATATCCATTAAAAAATGGCTATATGGAGCTACACCATTTTGGGACAGTTTCACAATCAGGACAGTATTTGCTTTAAGACTGCCAAAACTTTATGAAAACCAAACCACAAATAAATCTTTATATCCAAAGGTGTGCAGTAACGACTGTGTGAGCACATCTTCCTTTGGAATGAATGAGACATTCAGTACAGCACAGCAGACCAAACTCTGACAATCACTGCAGTAATCTTTAGAACCAATGCACAGTTATTTAAAGAGACTTCAGTGATCATACACTGGATAATTTTGACTATTTACCTTAGGATATGTCCTAAAAGCTCCAAGATTTACTTTTCCTGCAGATATTGTTCTTGTTGGATCAATCTGTAGAAATACAGGTAATATCATTCCATGTATTTTATAAATTATTACAGGTAAAAATTAAGCTTATAGTAATTTTATTTCAGAAATGTAATTAATGCAAATTGTATTAGTTCTATTATAAAACAGTACTTTTTCTGTTGGTATGAGACTCCAAAAAGACGGGAATGTCAATAGCTTTCTGTGGATCATTTTTTTCAAATTCATYTTCTGTATTTCCAAAATACTTAAAAAACTCCTATTCTTAAGAAATATACCATAAYTTGAAATAATGCAGTGAAAATGGTCTAGGCAAGAAACACTACTGCTTTGGCTAGTATGTGGCCAGCAAAGCAAAAGGAGTGRTACCAGTTTAAAATGTGGATCTAAYACTTCCAYCATACAAAGTACACACTACTAGAATGCTAAAAGACAGACATCCAAAGATTATTCTCCCCTCAACATGATTTGCTATGCAGTGTTCTCATCCATCAGCCARTACTTACAACCACTGCTACGAAGGGTTCCTGAAATTGCTGATTAAGCATCTGGGTACTGACGTCGATCCCCGAGAGCCAGCAGCCGTAGCCGGGGTGGCTGTGGTACCAGCCGATGGCATTTTCCAGGCGCCCGACCTAAGAGCAGGGAATGAAAACAGCCCCAGCGTTCAGCTCCGTTCCCAAAGCACCGGCTGCCCTCCAGCGGCATTCCCAGCACACTGCAAGGCAGCGCCAGGATAAACAGGAATTGCCACTCGTGCTAAACCATTCCTTAGAAACCCTACAATGTGTAGTACTGGCATTCTCTGCTACAGCGGCTGCAGAGAACAAAGGCCTTCAAGGAGCCTGGAGCTCCTTCTTCAGTGACAGCAGAAGCACAGAAAAGGTTCCACACATCTGGATGGTGAGCTGGGACTTCTCAGCAGGGCTGAGAAATTTCTTATGGACGTAACACAAGTATGTGTAATCTCATACAACGTAGGGAACATCAGTAGAGAATGAATTATTTAGTACGGTAACATATCTCAGAGTCATATACTAATAGATTAGTGATAGGCTTAAAAAATAACTTCAAAGGCATGTTTTCAAACAACAGAAGTGACAGAAATTATTACCTGGAGCCAGGTCTAAAARCCAGAAGATAAATTTTTGACAACTTTTTATCAAATAAAACATCAAAATAGGATTTTTCAAATAATATACCTGGCTATCTCTAAACATAGAAAGAGAGGAAGAGAAAGGAGCAAAGCYGAAAAAACCCAGGAGAATAAACACCCATTGAACCTTAYTTYTGCAATCCTSTYTAAGGAATTGTTTACTGGCTGCTCCAGTAAYGATGAGATAGAACACACAAACTACCTACTTTATTTTTTTAACTAGTGAATAATATTTATATTTTGTTTACAACTCCCACAAGAGAGACCAACAGAACATTAAAGAAYATATGTTGTTTTTCAAAGCCAAATGACACATTTGAACTACATTAAGACCAGATCCTGTCCATGGAGAATCAAATAACTGGAATATCAGCATCTATAAAGCATTTATCTCGGGGAATATATTAACTAGCATCCTACTGAAAAAAAACAGCTATTCCAGAAACAAATGCTTGCCAAAATTAAGTATGAAACAGACAGAATAAAAACTCTACCAGAGCACCAGGAAAGCTGAGTTATTTTATTTTGCACAAGTTCAGTTTCAAAATTGTGAAACCAACTATAGACAAAACCAAACAACATAAACAATGGGAAAAAGAAGTTCTGTATCATATAGGAACTCCTACAGAAACCTGGACTGTTCAAAACATAAGATAAACTGTTTATAATTTTATGCTATATAATTACCATTTTGAAACTCTCTAACTAAGAATGGGATTGTATGAATGTATGTCTACCTAAAGATCATATGACTATATCTTTAGACAAAGACATCTCTTCAAGTAACCTATCTTCTGCAAGAGGAGTATTWGCATCATGACATGGTTTTCAGATAAAACGAAATAGATTAAATAATTTCCACATTTTCTGAATTTAATAACTTAAAAATGTCCCAGAACATAACTATTGCATTTTTACTCTTTGCTGATTTTATGATTCAGCCTAAGGCACATCCWTTTCAGTATCTCCAACTGTACATAAGGCTGTGAACTTAAGTACAACTCTCCAAAACAASCCAAATACTCCTCTGTTATATCCACTTAGTAAATAAGGAGCCTCTAATTTTAGTTGGTTTGAAAATCAAAGGGTCAACTGGATCTCAAAACTGTTTGAGCTTGGAGAGGTAAAGCTATTTCAACTTTTATTTGTAGTATAGGGTTGTCCTGTCAGCAAGTGCTCTGATGGGCTGTGCTGGTTTCCACATCAGGCACAGGGCAGAGCTGTATTTCTGTAATCATTCTGCATGTGAGAATTTTACTTTATAGTCAGGTTTAATATGACATGGATCTTGGAATGGAAAGTCAGGAAGATAGGAAACAGACAAGTGAATCTGTTTATCTAAATTTCCCAATGATAAATATGAATAATTAAGTTGCACTGAAACATACTTACTCCCTCACTGGCAGTTCCTTCACAAATGTGTCTTTTTWAATTTTGTGTTAAAGAGCAGCATGGCTTTTTCAGAAGAAGGTARGAATAAATGTCATAATCCTGATCTACAAATACTAAGTATGTCCAATGCACACATGTATTTAATTTTGCATACTGCTTTCAGAAAAATGTATCRGTTATTTTAGAAACAYRCTCTCACAGCCAGMAGCTGCAGCCACAAAAACAATTYCTCACCAATGAAAGTAATTTACAAAGAGAAGGAGAATTCAGTTCTTATCTTMGAATCATTAAGGTTGGAAGAAACCTCTAAGATCATCGTGTTCAATCTCTGATGACATACCATAAGTCAAGAAAATATGTACGTGAAAATGTTTACAGGGTCCAGTGTTCCCTGTTGCTGACACAGTTCTTACTGTAATGTTTGAGGAGAAACAGGACAATCCGACAGGTGCTTTATCTGTCTGGGGGAGAGGGGAAGCCTGCAACCGCCCGAGTATGATCCTGTAGTTCATAAGAGCCAGAGGATCTCCACGGAGGGGATCAAACAGCCCCTGCCACCTCTCCTTACCTGTTTGGCGTTCTCGATGTAGGCAGCCATGTACTCGTAGGCGGCGGCCTGCGCGTTGACGCGGGTCTCGGTGCCCTCCACGGGCAGGGCGAAGCTGTCCATGATGATCATGGTCTCCCCGTCCACCTTGCCCAGCATAAGCCCCATCACTTCCAGGTTACCGCCGGACCTGGCGTGCATCACCATCTTCAGCAGCGCCAGCGCAGAGATCTTGCAGTACTTGAAGTAATGGTGGCTGCAACAATGCAGAGGCCGCGGAAGGGAAGGCAGAGCCATCAGATCAGGCTGGTCCTCACCGCCCCCCCGCCCGGCCCCGCCGCCCCGCTCCCACTCACTCCTTGGTCCAGGGCTTGGCCGCCAGGATCTCCTGCTGCTGTTTGCGGTCGTACTTGTAGATCTCGTCGATGCTCTGCGCCTCCTGCATGTTGTTCGCCAGCTCCCACGTCTTCTGTGCCATCCCGCTCCCGGAGGCGCCACTCCCCGCCGCCGCCATGGCCCCCAGCCCCGACCCCGCTCCCGGCGCCAGCCCCGGCTCCGCACCGGGCCGCCGGCGGAACCAAGGGCGGCGSGGGGGGAACGCACKGGGGTGGTAYGGTCCGCGCAGGCGCGGGCGGGCGGCGCGGGGGGGGGAACACACGGGGGTGGTACGGTCCGCGCAGGCGCGGGCGGGMGGCGCTGCGCCCCCAGCGGCCGYGCTCGGCTCTGCAGGCGGCCGGGCCTGACCCGCTCGCCCCGTCTAGCGGCACCGCAGAAACCCGGGCCTGGCCGGGTGGAGGACTTGCTCTCTATTTCTCCATTTATTTATTTACTTATTCTTTTTAAAATATTGGACCAATCCTGGGCTATTCATTACGAGAGAGACACGGAACTTCTGGAGCGGCTCCAGCGGAGGGCAACAAAGATGTTTAAGGGACTGAAGGATCTCTTTCACGAGGAAAGGTTGAGGGAGCTGGGCCTGTTCAGCCTCGAAAACACAACTGAGAGGGAGCCTTAATCAATGTGTATAAGTATCCAGAGCAGGAGGTGTCAAAAGGATGAAGCCACGCTCTGCTCGGAGTTGCCAAGCAATAGGAGAAGAGGCAAGGAAAACTGATGCACAGGAAGTTCCCCCTTAAGASGGGGAAGAACTTCTTTACAGTGCAGGTGACAGAGCACTGAAATAGATTGCCCAAAAAAGCTGTGGGCTCTCTCTCTCTCCCTGGAGATACTCAAAAACCATCTGGATGCCTTCCCGTGCCTTGCGCTGTAGGACGGCCCTACTTGAGTAGGGAAGYTGGAGCAGGTGACCCACTCTGGTCCCTACTAACCTGCTCCATGCCGTAACGCCGGGAAATCCGCCCGTCGCCTCCCCTCCCGCTCCCTTTCCCCGCCCGGCAGGAGGCGGTGGCCGGGTCGCGCCGCCTCCGGGGCAGCGGGGGGCGCTGCGCGGCACCGCCCGCCGGGTTCCGGGGCGGGGGTAACGCGCGGGGCGCGGACGGAGCCGTGGCTGCCGGCACCGGTGAGCGGGCGGCAGGGGCGGCGGGGCGGCGGGGACCCTCCTCGCAGCCCCCTCGGGCGGTTCCATCGCCCGCATCGCTCACAGCCCRGAGCGGGCGGCGGCGGGAGCGAGGGGGATTCGCTGGGCAGCGGGACGGGCTCCGGAGCGGGAACGGGGCGGGGGCGCGCCCGGGGTGTACCGCCGGGTCCCTGCGGGGGCGGCGGGGCTCGGCTCGGCTCGGCTCGGTTCTCCCCGGCCCTCCGGCGGGGCCGCTTGTTGTGCGGCCGTTGCCTGACAACGGCGCCGCGATCCGGAAAGGGGCCGAGCCCCGAGTGCCGCATCCCCGCCCCGCAGCTGCTCCCTGGGGATCGGAACCTCCGGGGGTGCCCCRGAGCTGGGAAGGAGGAAGGTTGGGAGGCGGGCGCTGCAGGCCGAGGGAGAGGCGCTACCCCGGGGTGTCGCTTTTGGAGAAATAAACCTGATCTCCGGGGTCTGAAAGTTTTTCAAAATTAGTGTCTCTTTGGATCAAATTACGTGCTCTGAAAAGTAGATGAGCCCTGWWGTGGAGGGGAAGTAACTCGGGAAACTTGTTGCTTGGCTGTTCTGAGGAYGGATTACCTTATCTTTGCGAAAAARTCCCGGTRMTTTAGTCAGAGTTTATTACTTGTGAGTGGCCAGACCATGGAATGGGTGGCTTTTCAGCCATGGATTTGTCAGGGAGCACGTCTATGGCAGCAGGAGCTTATTCTAAGTGCCATTCACAAGGGTAGAGAAGCAGCGACTTCCTTAGGAAGTTTGGGTTAAACTTTGAACAGTGTTTCTTAATGACACAATTAGTGGCCTTGTAACCTGTAAATGCAATTACTAAATGTGGCATATAGTTGCTCTTTCAAAGCGTTTCCCTCCTTGCCACCCGTGCTGTATTTCATGTGGATGGGAATTGTSATTTTGCCGGTGCTCCTGATGTTACTTTAATGTCATGGTAGCCTAGAAGGGAAGGAAATCTGCTTGCACATGCTGATTTTAAATTTCGTGCRTTTTCTTGAACAATTAGGAGGGGACGGGAAAGATTAAAAGCGATRCAGTAAACATTGCTTTAGGTCATAAAGTAGCTACAAAATACGCTGGTAAATATAGTACATATGATACATATGCACATAGATGTTTTGAATACCGTGAATAGAGAAACATGCATTATTAACTCTGGGCATAGATCCAATAAAAATCTCATGTTCAAACTTGACTTACTGTTTTTGAATATCTGTATGCTTTCCGTTGCCTGGTATGTTTGCTTAAGTTGAAGTCACCTAGGTGACACTAATTATTCAGAGTTGCTTGGTGAAAACTGAATAAGGAAAAGGATCTATGAAAATCTAGAATCTATTTGAAAGAAATGTAAAAATATATGGGACAATTTCAGACAGTTCTTAAATGTATAGCAGCAGTATGTTCAATGGAGCTTCGCTTTGAATAATTCATTGTTTTGGGAATGCAAATAATTCAAAATTTAGAGTAGTAAGAGCCAAAGGAAAGCTGGTAGATATGTGCTATCAAACATTTTTTAGAAATAGCATTTACAAAATACTCTTTTCCAAAASACTTGAAAAATATGTTTACACCTCATCATTTTGAGGGCATGTGGATGGATTTTTAAGTGTTTAGAGCACATTCTGACTTTCCCTTTGTACCCTGTATGTGCCCAAGGATCAATGTCTCCAAGCTTGGTTTTGAATCTGCTACTTTTACTAGTAATTGCAAAGAAGCAGAAATGCACAAAAAGAATTCAGATGCATTGCTAAACTGAAAATAAATTATTTTGTTCTGAATTGGTGTTATAGTGTCAGGCTTTGCCTCAGTGTGTTTGTGCAGCCATGTGAAGGCAGTTTGAAGTTGACAGTTTGCTGCGAGTTCAGTGCTGTCATCTGGGGGCTGTGGTAGCCCTCATTTCAGATAGAAATGTATTCTTTATTTTTGTTGTGATTAGTCATGATCTCTTCACATGGTGCAGTAGATGATAAAGTTGATTAATATTCATAGGATATTTGCTTACATGCTGGTATGTTTTCGGAACTTAGCAGTGCATGTATCACATTCATGCTGTCACTCTTGCTTAGAATAGCTAAGAAATTTTTCTATTTCAGTATAATRTATTCTTTTTGTTTATCTTGTAAAGTTTGCACTCATGCATATTTTAAGAAGATAAMCTCAAGCAGAAGGATGTTAAGACATAAAATGTCTAGGTATTTCTAAGAAGGATTTGGCTACYCTTCCTTGAAATTTATCTGTATTAAAGGTATGCTGAGTTAACAGTGCTGTAGCATTAGTCATAGYKTTCTCCAGGGTCTGGAGTTGCAAGCTTTCTTCACAGCAGTTGAGTTGCCTGTGTAGTTCAACTGTATCTGCTTTGTCTTTTTAATTTATTATATTGCCCTTTTGAGCAATATGATAGGAGTGCAGAATGCTGAAATATTCATTGTGTTCTCATGCTAGATAGAAAACGCACTGCAAAGACTGCTTTCCTTATGTCACCTCTCAGAATAAGTTTGCTRCCATTCCCATAAAGTGATTTGGAAACAGTGCTAGTGTTTATAAAAGCTGTTGTAAATAGAGGTAAGAAATATAGATGTTACAGTCAGTGAGCTTTTGGAAGAGCTTCTCACAGTGCCTCCTACRTGTGGTAATTTTCCTCATGACTGTGCAGCACGGGGTAGGTGATGAGACCAACTTCTAAATTCTTAATATACAAATATTTTCATCCTTTCAGAACAGTTCTTTCCTTATTCTTATGTAACCTAATAGGCTAAATAAAATTTACCACGCCTGGAAACTTACCCTCTTTCAGATTTCTTTTATCCTTTATCAGTGTGCAAAACTAATGAGATTAAAGATTTAGGACAAATCAGATGGGGTATTTATTTTTGGCATTGATTGTCCTGYATTGCTACTACGAATTGTAAATGCGTTGGCCTAGTTCTGCCTCTTTTGTAACAATATTATACTCTTACATTATGAATCAAAAAAGAGAAAAAGTTTAAAGGAGTACATTCTGAGGAACACATCAAGCAAATATATTCTTTAATTTATCATGCAATTACTTGACTTTATCTTATAGAATTAGTGCATTTTTTATTTCCATCTTTCTTCTAGTGAGCATTTATGTCAGTCTCTCTGGACACAATACTTTTATGTTTACCTGTGTGCTGCCTTCTTATCCTTGAGATGGTGGTTAGGTTTTCTTGTTCCTGTTGTTTTTGAGTTCTTTGATCCTCTTCCTGAAACTGTTTTCTAATATACCTTCATCATTGGCTTATTGTTTACTTTAGGCAATCTGTAGGTCGTAGAAAGATACTGAATTAGCCTCAGAAACCTGCTGTACAGTCTTATTTTAGATACTGGATGTGATAAAATTTTTCAGAAACAYGCATAAGCTATCCTTGTGCTCAAGCTGCTTGGGTAGAACTAGAGAGATTTGAGTATCAAAATTTTCTTCTCAGTTTTGTGCTTCTTTTAAGCATGGAATATATTTTAAAGATTAATTTTTTTAATTAGTAGGCTTTGTTTTGTAAAACTCCTTCTCCAGTGAAGTTGGTGAAAACACTGAGTGGAGGTTAGGATAAGTAGGCTTGTGTGCAGACATTCTTTTTGGTTTTGTCTTTCTTTTTTCCATAGTTAGTATGCWGCGTTGCAGTATTTTTAGTTCAGATAGGACTATTCTATCTCAACTTCTGTACAGTTGCACTGACATGAATTTGACCTACTAGCTTTTATTATGAGGCTATTCCTAAGCAGCAGTATACACTAAATTCCACAGATAAGATGCTAGAATTTCAGCTCTGAAGGACTTTCAGTTAAATATGAAAGGCACAACSAATGGAAGAGAGGTAATCAGCTGTTCCTCAGTACACGTTTTATACAGCTCAGTGGCTTGTCTGATTCTGAGTCAATTCCTTCTCATATCTCCAATCTTACAATTATTGTAGAATTGTAACTGTTCTTATTACCTCTTCCAATTTAGTGGTACAGGAAATATTGATACACTGTTGATTCCTGCTCCAGAAACACTATGCATGTATTTTGTGAAGCTTTTACAAATTTGTTGTTGTTGTTGYTGTTTTGAGTAGGCTTTATTATTTTGAAGACTTTTCATGATAGAAAATTAAATACAGAATTAATTGTATGATTTGGTCCTTGTTTTTGACTGTACATGTATTTTGCACTTTTTATAGTTTTTTCTAATGATTCCTTCATCCCGTTTATTTTTGTACGTTTTCAAATTTTGATTTTATAGTTCACTAAGAGTAAGCTTGTGCTAGTGTGTAACAAAGGGTCACTGGTACTCTTGCAGTTAAAAAAAACTGCAACAGCCCCAAACCACTTCAACCATGTTAGGAAAAAGGATTAGAGAAGTATCTTCAGTCTTCCAATCTGAAATCTTTGAATGTTCTCTCTGGTGAAACATCAAGTAGTCTCCTCCATGGATGGGTTTCCCAAATCAGTTGTTTTGTTGACCCAGCAAACATCTTAAGGCTTGTAGCTCTGAGGTAGAAATTTGATTATTTTTAGCTGCTGTCTTAAGCAACTATAATTGAACTTTACATTTTTGAGGWTCTAATGTAAATGTCATGTTCTACATCTTTTCTGTAACCTTAGAAACAATGGCGGATGATTTAGACAAATTTATTGAAGACCAGAAGGCCAAGTTGGCACAAGATAAGGCAGAACTTGAAAATGATCCACCTTACATGGAAATGAGGGTAAGAGTATTAAAAAGCTTTCCTGCATTTAAATACTTCTGTTGCCGAAGTCTTGATTGAAGCTTGCTTTTACTATGCTTTTAAAACTGTATTTGTTGTTAAAGAATATGTTAAAGATTTATCTATTCRAAGTAGTTTCTAACTTCAGTACTTCATATCTGTATGTAGGTTTTTAAAGACCTGTTTGCCACCAGACATGCACAGTAAGATTTGTGTTTTACAAGTGAGAAAACTCTCATATATGGCTTTTATTACTCCTTTGCTCCTCCCAAGGGAAGCTGATTAGCAGGGATCTGTCCTCTGCCCACTTCAGARCTTGGTGTTGGTATGGGGATGAAAGGTAGAAATATCCTCAAAATTCCTGTTCTAGAAACTATGAAATATAAAAGGCAAATAACAAATAAAAAAAAAAATCTGCTCTTACCAGTTTTCCTATTAGTAATTTTAATGTGTTAGTCCAGCATTACTTTCAATCGCTCTGTTCTCCAGTGCTAATAATTACATTACTCATGTTGATCTTTTATGTGATATTTCCTTTATTTTGTGATGCAGTAAAGCATTTTGTTTTGTTTTCAGAATAAGGAATCAGAGAAGTTTTCTGAAACTAGCAAGATGTTAATCTCCATGGCTAAAGAAAATATACCTCCAAATAGTCAAAGGAGCTATCCTTTGGGTATAGTATATATTTTTTAATATTTCTTCTAGATTTAAGTAGCATTTACCTTAGAGAATTTTTGGAAGGGAATTACTGCTTTGTATCTTTAATCATAAGATGATCATTGTAATTCAAGAGCATAATAATTCCTCAGTCTTCCATAAGTCTTGAGATTGTATGGAGTTTTTTTGTAGTTAGACTTGMTTTTTTAATCAAGAAAATATGCCAAAAGCTTGCTCTTTCTTCTTGTAGAGGTAGTGCCATGAAAAATCTCCAAACCAACCAACCAAGAAAAGAACAGCCCAAAAAACCTSCTTGCCAGTCTTTGATGGGTGATGTGTCCTTTCCTGTTGCATTGGGGTGGAGCAAAATCTTTGAAAGTCCGTCTTTCTGGACTTCAGTGCAGGAGAGTACATTCCCTGTATGTTGTGCCAGGGAAGTAAGGCCTCTTTCTTCCAGCCTCTTAGCTTAAGAGTCCTAGTCCAACTTGACTAAGGTGCACACAATTAAACTCATTTTTCTTTTAAATACTGTGTTTCAAGCATTTAGGCAGTTTAAACTGTATTGCTTTTGTAATTTTGTTACCATGTAGTCATTTTATGTACAAGGAAAGAACAAGGGCTTAGTTTTGGTTGAAATCTTAGCCAAATAAAATGGTTAGATTTGTTTTACTGTGRCTACCAGTTTTATAACTGTTTTCTTTATATATTGCCTCCAGTGGGAGATGAAGCCTGAGCTTGTGAATCTGTGGGTCTGAACTGATCTTAGCTGCATAAGTAAAAGCATGGTTTTTATAGAGACGTTGTATAAATAGAACTTCTAGCCATCAGCAAGGCAGTCTCCTCAAAGACCTTCAGAGTAAAACTTCACAGAAAAATACTTGAAATGATAATGCAATATTTCTTGCTGCCAGAAGTCATAGTGGTTAAACTTGGTTAGAGGAGAGCACTTGAATAAGTATCTATCACACATTTTTGTCACTTCTGTTTGGTTTAGCAGATTATTCCTGGTGTTGATAATTCTTTGCTTAACTGAGGAGACATATGATAGAGAAAACAGAACACAATAGGTAGTATCCCATTGGCTGTGACAGACCATTACCAAACAGTTAAGCTATTTTAATATTAAAATAATTTTCTCTCTTGTTGGAGGGCTATAATAGCATGTCATGTTTGTTTGCTACTATAAATTTGACTTAACAGTTAACATCTAAATATAATAACACAATGAAGTATTACAGATGAGGGCATTCAGGTGATCTTAAATGGAAGGAAAAAAGTAGGTATTGCCATGTTGATATTTGACCCCAGCTGGTAACTAAGCACAGCCCCTCACTCACTCCCTACCAGTGGGGTGGGGGAAGAGAACTGGAAGAGTGAAAGTGAAAAAACTTGTGGGCTGAAATAAAAGCAGTTTAGTAATTCTTAAARAAGTCATGAAAAGGRAAATAACAAAGAGAAAGAAGTAAAATTCAAGAAGGACAAATRATGAAAATACAAAACAATTTGCTCACCACCAACTGACTGATCCCAGTCCTTGAGCAGCAGATCCCASCAATCTCCCTCCTAGTCTTAGTGCTGAGCACGGTGCTATATGGAATGGGACATTCCTATGGTTGAGGGTCAGCTGTCCCAGCTGTGTCCCCTCCTAACTCCTCATGCATCCCCAGCCCYCTCGTTGTGGGTGAGGTGAGAAGTGGGAAGTGTGAGTCCCACTCAACAATAACTAAAAYATCCCTGTGTTATCAGCACAGCTTCCAGCACAAATCCAAAACACAGCCCCATACCAGCTACTATGAAGGAAATTAACTCTATACCAGCCAAACCCAGCACTTTATATAATAATAATTTGGGTGCTGAAATGGATTGTTGCTGATATTGTTGGTTTGCTCTGCTTTAAAGCACTGTGATTTCCTGTGGATTAAATCAGATGGGGACTTGTTCCTTGGTAGCTACTAAGTAAATTCTGTAGTTCCAGCAGTAATGTTCAGATTCAGACTGAATGAAGTTGTTTCTCAACATTACATATGTGGAAACGTTTATTCTAAAAATGCTTTTAAAATCTTAACATTTAAAAAAAAACAACATTGTCACTGTGCTTGTATGTGTTTAATAGAATATTGAAATATAGAATATGTGAAATAAATAAATACAGGATAAACAAAAGTAGAAAAACAATTAAAAAGGAAGTTTAACTCTTATTCTCTCAGAAGAATTTAGACATTTTGCATTAATTTRGGTTGAATATCTGTTAAGTGGAGTAAGTTGGCTCTGCTAGGCTCTCCTAGAGTAAGTTTTTGAAATGAATAGTTTTCAAATAMCTCCCAGATCTTTACCCATAATTGTTATCTCAGTGTTTTTCTGGTGTCCAGAAAAAGTTATCTGTAACAAAATTAATTTTAAACCATCTTTTGTTAGAATACTTCAGGTATTTGAATCAAAGCACTGGATTCTCACTCCTTTTCTCTTTTTTTATTTTTTTGGTACTGAATTTCAGTGACATCTGGAAAACTGCAGAATTAATCTTTCCTCCAACTTGTTAGTTGCTTTCGATCTTTTTCTTGGTTTTCTATAGTTAGTTCAACAATAATTCATGTGAAATAAAAGACAAGAGCAAGTAGCTGAAACAAACCATTTCTTTTTCTGTATTCTGTTCCTCTTTATTCTTAGCCCTTCTCTGAGGCTTGAAATGGTACATTATTTTTTCTAATGAACTCACCTTATTATGCAAAATTAAGAAAAAAGTTACTTRCAGATTGGAAGTATAGAAGTTATATGCAGATTTTGGTTAGTAGTTGGACTGTACTGTTTCAGAACAGCTATTGGGTCCTTTAGTTGTGCAGAACATTGGGCTGACTCCTGTCTTTCACTTCTTCCTTGTTACCATATTTCCCTGGTTCATGGGAATAGGATAAATCAGAATGTATCTCAAACCAGGCCAAACAAACTACCCTACAATAAATTGGGACTGATCTAAGAGTAGGTCTTGACTATCCCTCTTACTCCTTGCTACTAATTTTACATAGATTACAGGATGTAAAAATGCTTTTAGAGAAACAATATGAAATAATAATAATAATACACATAGTCCCAGCTGTAGTCTTTGTTCCTAGTTATGGGATTTTGTGGAATTCACTACTCTGTGGAGAGTGATRAAAATGACTACAGTGATGAGCTTCTGGGGTAGAGGATGTTTCATATAATGTACTTTAAAATGTATTTTGGGAACAGCAAACAGCTTGCATAACATTATATTTTACCATATTTTAAGAGTACAGCTGTTATGAGACCTGATAATAATCTCGGAAAAGTACTAATGTGTTTTGGGTATACTATGACTAGAAACACTGAGGTGGAAAGAAAAATGATTACTTTTATTATCATATGGTCATATTCCCTCTAGTTGTGTAGGAGCAAACATATTTTTCGCATGCAAAACAAATAGCTTGTTGCTTTCATTTGGGAAGTCGGTTTTCTGTTGTGCGGTAAGCACAGCTTAAAATATCAGATTAATTTAGAAGCTCACATGTCAAAGGAGATTTCTTAGGAAACATACATTGACAAAAGAAATACGTACAATATTTAAATAAATTCAGCTTATGTTGCTTTCTTTTTTTTTGAATGGTAAGAAAATGTCAAAGGATGAGAGGAAAACTAATATCCAAATACCAGTCTATTTTTCTATGCTTTTCATCTAACTATTCATACAGAGAAGGTGGGGTTTTTCTCAGCTGTTGTGTAATTACTGGTTGCACAGTTAATTTTTTTTTATTGGCCGTGTCTAATAAAAGTCCAGRTATAGCTTTTGCTTTGTACTGATGCAAAATTGTAAATAATGATATTTAATCATGTTAAACTTGCAGGTGACTATGGCTTGAGTTTACCTCTCGGCGAAGAATATGAACGAAAAAAACATAAACTGAAAGAGGAGCTTCGACAAGATTATAGGCGTTATCTTTCTCAGGTAAAGCCAYTTGTCTGGCTGCTTGACTTTAGTGAGTCTCTTAAAATTATTCTCTCATTTTGTTGAATGAAAATTAATAATATCTGCAGATTTTTTTTAAGCAGACATTTATTATGAACAATGGCTGATTTTGAAGAATTGGGTAAAAGTAATTTCAAAGTGGTGCTCCAATTCTAGGAAGGTTTATATTTTAGGATTCTACAGATCTTATTGCCATGAGACTAYATATTACTTAGTACACTTAATTCTGAATACTTTATTGATTTGTTTTTGCTTCTTCCTTAGTTATTTTCTTAAGAATTTAAAATCTGTTACTTCCTGAAGTACTTATGTATTCTGTGGTCTGTTATTGGGGTAAAAATATCCATATACTTAGTGTGAYTCCATTTGACAGCTTCTTTTCAATTTTAGAAAGAAAAAACCTTTGATGTTCTGCTTAACATGATTTACTAAATGTCACAGTAAATTTAAAATTGAAATGATTTGTATGAAATGTCATCATCTTGGGAATATTCCGTAGCTGCTCTTCATGAGATGATGGAAAAAATAAGGAACCAGATAATTTCTGTTTTATGCAAATGCTATTTGTCTATGTCTTTAGTTCTTAGAATGAAAGAATGGATTTGCTTTAAGCAAGGAAACTTTTTTTTTAAGTCAAATATTTTTGAATCAAAGACTCCTTTTGAATAGTATCTTTTCCCTGATTTTTAGGGTATTTCACAGGCAAAAAGAAAGGTAGGGTGCCTTCAATATTATTTTTTTTCTTTCAAATTAGTTGCTTTTTGCTTTGTTTGAAAGCTCTATGCTCTTGGAATTTAAAAAATCATTACCTTTTTTGTGCTTTGTGCATTTATGCATGCTGTAATGATTCGTTGTGACTAACAGCATTGCTTGCTTTGTGCAAAATGAYTACTTATATATATTATTTTCCATTATTAAGTTTTTAAAACACTTGTTGATTTCCTTTTCCCTTTGCAGTTGCCATTGTTTCTGTCTAATGCTATCTCTGCAATAGTTTTTATTTTAGTAGACATTTTCTTCAAGAATTACCAGTTATGTAGATATTAAGAATTCAGATTTTTTCATAGTATACATTACATACATCTAAATTTATAAAGCTAGAATAAAATAATAAATGATATAAATATTATAATATTTCATTACAACCAGAGTCAGGGCTTTTTTCTTCCCTATCTCTATGAAATCTCATTAGTGGTGCTTARGGAAGCAGTAGAGCCAGTTATTTAGCACCTACTGGCCACAATGCAAGAAGACAAACAAGTATTATGAGGAAAAAATAACACATCTGGTGTTATTGTTGCAACCTTTGTTTAATGAATTTTGATTTTTTAAAATATTTTTATGCTTTCATGTATCTATAATTTTCAAACTTAATGCTGTGCATCCAGGCTGCTCAGGTTGAGCAGCTTCAGTGAAGGACCAGGAGGTAACATGGTAGAAACACAATCTACTTTCTTTTCTGGGGCTTTGAATAACATGCATATGATACAAATTGGCTATATTAGTCAGAATATTGAATAACAATAGCCACAGCAGAACCTCTTAACCTCTAACCAAAATTATCCTTATATAAATTTTTTCATGTTAAATTTTAAACTCCAGCTTATTTTCAGAGTTAGAATATTGTGTTAAAATTGAATGTTTCATAATTATCACCAAAGTACTCAAATAATTTTTACATTAACTTCTGGTGTTTTATTCTAAAGTGAATTTAAGTTTCACAAATTTAAATTAAAGTCTTTCTGTTCGTTTGTGTGTTTGGTCTAGTACATGTTAGCTATATTAAGCTTGTAAGCTATATTAAGCTTGTAGGGACTGAGGAAGAACTAGGATAACAATTGCTCATTTCTTTTTCCCATCTAAAGAGATGGTGGAACTTTTAGCAGTTCTCACAGTGATAWTTTTTTTGTTAACAACTTGCTTAGTCTTGCTTATCTAGAAAAATGCAGCTCCCATACCAGGTKCTGATTTTGGAAAATACATTTTTAAGATCAGAGATTATCTCTAGAGATGTCTCAGAAATGCATATAAAGAATTACTTAATAATGAAGATTATAATTTATTTGCTTTTCTAGTAGAAATAACTTGGTTTCCCATATAAATCTATTTGTCTTGCTGCTTGAATATTTGCATGATTATTAAATCCCTTAAATCTTTTAACGTCTAGTTTGAAAATATAATTTATAATGATGTGAGTTTGTACTGGAGCAGGTAGGACTCTTACTTCTTGATGTTCCTCTAAGCATTTAGGGTACATTGCAACATAGCTAATGAAAGGAGACGGTGCTAGTCAAATACTGWATTTCACCCATTCCCCTCTTCAGCTCATGGCACACAAATAGATGATCTTTTTCTTAAGGATAATCAGATTTATAAAATGGTAATTGACTGAGAGTGGTCTGGGCATGCTTTTAGTAAAGAAGAGATGCATGAAAASCTGCTGGACCCAAAATCTAAGGACCTACTCCAGCACTGGTGTTTKGTTTGAAAAGCAAGTGCTTTGACTTGCTGCACAGCCCAGTTCTCAAGCTGTRGCCCAGATATTTATACAGAGCAGCATCCTATGGGTTTTGATGGGAAGTTCTGTACTGAAAGTGACTGACAGTCCATAAGGAATTACAGGATTTGGTGATGGGTCAATGTCCTGAAACATTTGGGGATTGTTGATGTAGAAAACACTGTTGAGATAAAGAGGTGTGCTGCGCTTAGCATGAATTCCATCTGTTAAAATAAGAAATAGACATGTATGTTTTCTGCAGTTAGAGAAAGTAACTTTTCATCTTAAGTAAGGAAACATCTTGGAAAACTCCTTGTAAGTACAGATGCTTTTGCTTGTGCTATAGAAGAGCTGAGTGGGGTTTCTTTGAATAAAAATAGGGTTTTTTTAAATATAGAGACTAACTTAGATAATACTGGAAATAGTTAAAATGGAAGAAGTGACAAACACTGCAAAACTCAAGCKTAGAACTTGACAAAGTCATTTACTTCCTGCATTCCTTGACTTCACTTCATTCATGTGTTCCAAGAACATCCTGAGTTTTCAGAATGTGGAGATTGTCTTCAGTACTATTTCATTAAATCGCTCTAATTAGTTTGAAAAAATATAATTCCTAAAACTCTTTAGTGAGTAAGAGTTTAAACACATTTAAAATGTATTGAGTGGTTTAAATTTTTTTTTTAATGTAGAAAAATTATCTGACTACTGCTGAAGTAGATCCATATACTCAGGGATTATCTCTTCCTATTGATGAGCGAAGATCTGCTAAGGTAAGTATATGAAGGAAATTAAGTAAATGGAGTATAACTTGAAAATGAACCTGGGTGTTGGAACTGTTAGGGAAAAGGTGCTTCCACTTAATTTTTTTTTGTTGTGTTTTATTCTTTTTACACAAACAAATGTTTTTGGAGGTAGTAATTAGTAATAATTTTCAGAAAAGTAGTCTTTTCCTGTCTCTGATCCACATGTTCAGAGTACTTGGTCTGTTCACCAATCAGAGCACTGGGTTTTGTTCAGTAGTCTGCATTGCTTTGACAAAGAACATTGTTTTTCTTAAAATTGTATATACTTTTCTAATTTATTACTCTTCTTACTGCAGTCTGAGTATGGTTTAAAAAATACTTGCATGAGTTCTATCAGCACTGAAGGAAGTGGGCTCTCTGCTGAACACAATGCTTTGATGTCTTTGGTATACACTTAACCTACCTGCTTATACTCAAGTATTTTTTTTTTWTAACAGATRAGTCCAGGATCTGGTATTTCACATATTGCATGCTGTTAATGTAGGAATCTTCCCAATTTCCAGTCTTTCTCTGACAGTACACAAAGGAGTATAMATTCTCTTGTTTAGCCCCTTTGGGCTCCCTGAGGTTTCTTACCAGTTTATGATCTGGTTTTCATTTGTTGGAGACGGATACCAGCCACACAAATCTCCCTGCTCTTGGAGGTTCATGGAGGTTCAAATATAAAAATGCAACATGCATATGTGGATTTTCWTAATCTCTGATTCATTCCTTTGATGTATGGTATGATTCTGTGAAAGCCTAAATCAGTATTRGAGGGGTCAGCTCTCCTGCTGCCCTCATGCTGTTGCCCTTATATTCCCAGTTCCTTTCTTGTGTTTGCAGAAACATTGTAATTTATCAATATTTTTGCTCACTCCACAAACACCACTGGCTGGCTTTTAAGATTGGTCAAAATAGAGCAGAGATTCAAGGCAAAAAGACCATGTTGCTGCTGGAGGATCAGATATTTGCACTCCTGGGGATTTTGTTGKTKTTTTTATTTTGTTTTTAACTTCTGTTGCCTTGAAATTGCACTGTTGATCTGTGGGGCTATGCTCTCACTGCAATCTTGTGCAAGACTTCTATGGGATGGTTTGGCCTTGYCCTTGTGCTTAAACTTTCTGCCTCTCTTGTGCTCTTGGTTTGGCCATAGGAGGAGCCAGGTGAGAACTCAAATAAGTGAAAATTGCTTTYATGGAAAAGTGCTAAAATCCAAGTTATACATGTATAAAAAGGAGGCATTGAGAATCAAACACCTGGAAAGGAGAAAGGACTCCTCAGGGGCAGCATGCACTTACTGAGTTTATTAGCTTCCTGTTCTCATGAGCTTTGTATTAATCCTTGCAAGTATGTGTGCTAAAACAATGAAAAATAAAGTATGTTTGATTAATTCTGTGGAAATTAAAGATGTATTTGTACTGGAAATATGTCTTACAATTGATGGTTTATATAATCTCAGCTCTGCACAGGTGTGTTGTATTTTTTTTTTTACCTATTTGTTGCCCTTGCAGAACACAAAAGCTGCCAGAAGATGTCACACTGTGCCCTGTAAATCAGCTGGCCTCTGGGCAGAGTAATGAGAAGTTAACATTTGTATTTTSGTTTCCTTTATTAGGTCAAATGTGCAGTCACACAGCATATTGAATTTCTGCTGAGTGTTTTGCCACCTGTTAAAGACAATGCTAGTTTCTCAACTTTGGAAAATGCCTCTCAGGCAGCTTTCATGGCTGGCTGCATGTTTTATATTGTCACAGTTAGAAAACTTATTGACACAGATTTTGGAAAAAAAAAAAAAACCCAAAAAATGAAAAAAATTTGGAGACCGTTAGTCTAATCTGCAAAATTTATAGTAATCTGGTGTTTACATGATGATTGAAGTATAAATTGTTTATGTTTGAAAGTTCATGAGAAAGTCAATGGATGTGTAATGTTCAGATTTTTTTAAATATTTAATTTTTATTGGAAAATGCTGCAGCGGAAAAGAGCCTGATTGATAATACTGTAATATAGTTCTCTTTCTTTCCTTWATATGATTATTGGAATGGGGTAGTATAAGAGATGCCTCATGCTCTAAACATAAGGGACTTATATCAAGAAGTAATGCAAATTAGAGTTTGCTTTATGTGGAGACCTTTGTATTTCTATTATATTATTAGGCTATTGATGTACAATTCATGGATATTTTTAGACCTGAGAAAGCTGGTTATGAATGTTATCACCTTGCAAAAGCAGCTAGGACAACAATTACAGATCCTGTTTTTCATGGTTTTCCTTGCATTCTTTGCACTTTTGACATTTTGCAATCAGTTTAACTGCTTGTTTGAATTTGATAGTTCAAATTATAATACCCTAAGCTGCAATTGATACATCTTGTTTGTATTTSTATTTGTTATCCTGTTTTAATTGTGGATGGGGCAAGTCACCACTAACTTTAACACAAAGAAAGAAAGAAATCATATGTTTGAAAATCAGCTGTAAATACATTCAGACTGGCAATCAGAAGGTGGTTCCTAATTGTGGGTGAGAGGCTTTGGCAAATTTTGGAATAGGCTTAGCAAGAGGAAGCCTACCTGGTTTGAAGATGGACCTTAAAATACAGCAGTGTCTCTGRGGACTAGACTTCATGCCCAAAAAGCTGACTTCTGCTTACAGATTTCATATTAAAAGAAAATGCYATGCAAAGAGAAAAAGAACTAAAACCTCAAAGCAATTCAGGCTTTATTTGTACATCACAAAGAATGTGTAGGGGTGGGGGGGACAAACACACRGTTTGCATGTATTCATTTAGTACTGCAGTTAAAAGCTATTAAAATGCAAAATTATGATGCCCTTTTCAATGCCTATTTTAGGAGAAATTACGGCTTGAAAGAAACAAGGAGTACAATCAATATCTCAGGGATAAAGAAGAATGGAATGAAAGGCTAAGGAAATTAGGGAAGAAAAACAGAGAGGTAATGCACTTTTTCAGTCTTATGATTCAGACATACAAAGTATGACAAAAAAATGTTGCCTAATTAGGCCACAGTTTTATTAATGCATCTAAGCAAGTCCTGGTTACAACTCATACAGTTCARTTTTTGATTCCTGCTTCCGTCATGTCTGTCTGGTAGAAGGATGCTTTCATTCTTCTGTGTGTCTGAAGGAAATCCCTGGATTATTCTTAATGATAAAAGTGGTATCCAGAAAAGCTATTTGAACAAAATGTTGAATGTTCCTGAGCTTTTATTTGTAGATGTTTTATTTCTTCTGTCATGTAGAAAGCCAGGCAAGTGTAGGCAGCCATCCAGATATGRTGCTGTGCATTTGTGAGTAAAAACCAACAGGTCTTTACTCCTGAAAGTGAGTTAGACACACACCCAATTGAGGTCCAGTTCTGAGCTGAGGCCTTTGGTTTGTGTGGCAGTAAGCAGCTGGGAGCAGACACAMACTCACCTCTGTTGGATGGGGGAGAGAATCAGAAGGGTGAAARTAAGAAAACTCATAGATTGAGTTAAAGACAGTTTAAAGCAAAAGCAGCTCACACAAGCAAAGCGAAGCAAGGAWTTCATTCAMCACTTCCCATGGGCAAGCAGGTGTTCAGCCATCCMTAGGGAAGYCAGGCTCCRTCACATGTAATGGTGACTTGGGAAGACAGAAGCCATCCATCTGAATATCCCCCTTTCCTTCTCCTTTCTCCAGCTTTATATGCCCCCCTTTAGTGTGGAATATCCCTTTGGTCAGTTGGRGTCATCTGGCCAAAGGGCYATCAACCCTCCCAGCTTCCCATGTACCTGGAGCCTCCTTGCTGGTGGAGTAGTGTAAGAAGGAGAAGAGCCCTTGACACTGTGGTAGTGGTTTTCAGTAGGAATTTAAAATTATCCCCATGTTATCAACACTGTTTT
This sequence comes from Malurus melanocephalus, assembly GCF_030028575.1. Lineage (NCBI taxonomy): Eukaryota > Metazoa > Chordata > Aves > Passeriformes > Maluridae > Malurus > Malurus melanocephalus. The sequence goes on from NW_026623264.1 coordinate 178,928, forward strand.
CATCACAAGTCTGACACAGCCTCATACAAGCTACTGTGAAGAAATTTGTCCCAACCAAAAATCCCAGCCAATGGGATTTTTAGGTTTGATTAGCTTTGTTGTGAGACCATTTGTTTTAGTAATCTGGAAGCAGTATATTGATCTGTAAAATCTTTTTAACTGTAAAATGTTGTCTARAGTAGGTAAATTATATTTTAWAAGTATTTTYGCCTCARTTTAGTGATAGACTAATAATTTGGMGCTCTCATCTAATGAAAGTTTMATTTAAGAAGTCCTTTCACTTCTTTTTAGTAGGGAAGTTCTGAAATAGGTCATTCCATGAAGGACCTTGTATTTGTACTCAAAGCAGCTGGAAGTTTATTGTTTTCCTTCCAGCAGTTGGCAAGYGCAAATCCCCCTGTATTTATAATTTCTGTCTAGGAGAATGTTTTTTGTCTACCTCTAGAAAGAATGTTTTCTTATGAGAAAGATTTTCTCCTTCAAGGGCTTTGCAGTGTCATTGTTAAAAACTATTTTAATCTGTGAAGGCATCTATAAGATAGCATTCAGGCTTCCTTTACATGTTGGAATTCAATATCTCATTCTTACTGCCTTCCTTCAAGGCTTGGAGTGCTACACAGCAGTGATTCCTAGGAAACATTGGCAAAAATGCAGCTTGTTTTTGTGCAACTGGGTCTATAAATCTCTAAAATCTTTCCACATGGATGGGCACTTAGGTTTCCTAAGCTGACTTACCTAGTGAAATCTGTTGAGGGGCTCAAATTTTTTTCTTTATGTTTTATTTGTCACCTAGTTGGACCTTTGAGTTGTATTTTCATTATTCTTGTGTAGAAACAATTTTGCTGTCAGAAATGAACAACCAGAAAAAAAAAAAAAAAAAGGTCAGAATTTGTGGAGGTTATGCCATCTCTGAGGGGTATCTAAYGTGGAGTGAGAGTCAAATTACATATATGACCTCCAAAGTTAGATCCAGCAGTTTAGATAGTCATAGGATAAACCCTGCTATGAGTACAAWTTTTTACATAGGTTAGTATTGCAGACTTGCCTGAATCTGGATAGAATGAAGATAACTAGTCTCTTGATAAAGTTTGATGGGTTTTTTTGATTCTTTGCATCTCATAAACTGAAGGTTGGATTGGAGTTCATGAAAGACCTGCCYAGTATTGAAAGCCATTCTTCTGAAAGGCATTAGATAAGAGGAAGAGTACTTTTTCYTCCCTCAAGAAAAACAAATAAAACCCTAGCTTTTAAGCCCTTCTTGAAGTATATTCCTTGCTCACCTCTTTCTTCTTGTTTGGGGTTTATTWGAAGAAATACAAAACTAAGGTTTTACTCAATGTGATCTGTTTACGTTCAACTCTTTCAATATTGTTTCCATTAAACAGAATGAAATGCACAGGAATAAAACAGCTATTGCTGTTACCAGGCTCCAGCCAGAACTACATAAAGAAGTACAGCCCTGTAATAGAGGTGCAGAACCTCCCAAGAAGGATGCCTTTACTTCTACGGAAGGTTGTGAAGAGCTGCTAAAGAAGAGGTGGCTGGAGGAAGACAGRTACCACAGGTTAGATAATGAGGTTGAATTAAGAAGTCAACTATTAAGTAAAAGACTTGATGAAGATTTGGATATTCCCAGTCGAAGACATTGTGGCTTTGCTAGCCAATCTGTAATTCCTACTAGGAAGCATCACAGATGTGATGAAGATGGTGATTTTGGTAGAAGATACTACAGAGTGGACTATGATCCTGAGACAAATGCAGAAATGGACCCTAGATTTAGATGTGAAAGCACCTATGACAGAAAAACTCCCTGGGGTTTTTATGCTGAAAGGTATTCTTAATTCCATTTTCTCTTTTATTCCTGTAGTTCTTGTTGACAGCCATGGTTTCCTCTCTTTAAAKATGAGAGAAGACTCCCCTGTGAAAGCAGGATTGTTGTCCTTTTGTACAATAATTGTAGAAAAAGTGTTAAAAATTGGACCAGTACCTAAGATTATGAATCATATATTAAGAAGCATTTTATTTATTATAGCAAACCAAGGATACTAGGGAAATTGCCCCACAAGCAGCAGTTCACAATTCATTTTTATGAAAAGTGGCTTGCCAGAAAGCATGTTAATATTTGGGACCAAACTCCTGCACTGGGATCTGAATGTTCCCTGTTTCCTTAGTCTGTAATAGTTACAGCAAGWAAATTTTCAGTTCTGATTCCAAATTTGTTTTGAGTTTTAATTTTCAGTATATGTGACTATGTGCACAAAAAGTGTATTTTAAAGAAATCTTCTTTTCCACTCCATGTCTTGCTAAATGACAGGCTTTAAACATCTGCATAGTTGAACCAAATTCTGGTGGTTTTAATAGGTGCTAATCTCTGTAGTARTTACAGAGGGTGAATAAACATTTACGGAAGCCCAAACCAAAGAGAGTGTCTTATATAGATCATTCAGGAGGAAAACTGATACTGCCTACGGTTCAGTATTAARAAGTCTTTACTGTGTTAACTGATACATGTTTGGTTGCTTTGATATAAATTGTTAATCTTTCTCTTCTAGCTTACTCATTTAAAAGAAAAAAAATACAGTCTTCGTATTTTTTCAGGGTTTGGCATTCTGGCCACCTTTAGTTACTCCATTGCAAGAAGTGATTGCCTTCAAAATGGGTTGTGGTTTGAAACAATATCAAAATTGAAACKGTTTTGTTTATACAGCTAAATAAGGTAGTAAAGTTTATTGTAAATAATTTTTAAATTATATTTTATAAGCGTTCATTTGTTCCCTTTCCAGGTCTTGGGAACATGAGTGTTGTACTTATTTTTGTGTTAAGTCTGTTGCCAGAATTATTTTCCTGTAATTGCTTCAATGAGGAAACCACCAGTGTTCTTCCTTTGTAAGGCAAAGTAAACACTTTCTCTTTTTTTCTAGAATTAACACTGCTAGGAAGAAGTCAAATTGTACCACACTGAACAGTGTTAAATATTACAATTATGTTTTTTTGTTACTTGCTGGTGGATGGGTGAAATGATCTTTTGAGTCATTGTTTACAGGGATAATTTTCTGGATAGTAGTCCAAATAAATAACTGGGGGGAGGGGAAATGCTCTTCTGCTGTAAAAGCATTTTCTGAATTCAGTGAAGTAATATTTCTCTTCCAGTTTCAAATAACAATAGAGTTAGAAACAATAGAGTTCTCCAAAAATARCTCTTGATATTTCTTCTCAGACTTCAAAAAAAGTAATCATAAAGGAATTAAGTCTGTGGAAAAAATGAAATGTCTGGAAGCATTTGGGAGAGACAGACTCTAATACTGTGTGTTCTGGTGTGTTTCTAAAACACGTGTATTTATTCATACAATATGAAAAAGACTAGCAAATAGAGACAGTGGTTAAATAGACGAGARGGACAAGATTGCCTATTTTCTGCCGAAATTCAGAGAAGAGAATTCAAAATTCAAAATTGGTTCCATTCTGTAGAGTATTATTAGTAGACATGAGCAAATGAGGTTTTAGGATAGAGTGGACTTGTCCTATGGCTTTTTAGAAAGGAAAATATTAGAAGCTTTACTTGGTGTCTAACAAAGACAGCCAAAATATTTCTGAAACTAGCAGCAATGTTTAATTCTCTGTGTAAGTTAATACTCAGAAGGATGAGTGTCCTCTTTTTATTAGGTAGCTGTTAGTCACTAAAGCAGTTGGACAGAGTCTAWTATTTAAATAAAAGTAACCATTTGATGATGTTTGAGGATTTTCTTTGTTTCTCAAAGAATTTATACAGATTTTTATAAATAAAACAACAGCAAGTATGGTGTTTGAACCACCTGTAGACATCATGCTGGATATTAATATACTAGTTTCTACCTATTCCAGAAAACATGGATGGTGCTTATATAAATATCTGTGATAAATTATAACCAGGCAATTCATGGGTTATTTGGAGAGACCTCTAAAACGGCTTTAGTTCCAGTTTTCTTTTAAAAAAGAACAGAGAAGAGAGTCTTATCTTTGCTGTTKGCAGACCTGGTGCATCTTCTTAAAAGAAGCTGCTGGGCCATCTCCTGAATTACCTGAACTTTGTGTATAAGATTGTTTGGGTTTTTTTGGTGTGCATTTTCTACTAATGTATTTTTATTGAAAATTAATTTGAAGTATTTCTTTATGAAGTATGGTTTCTAATCTAGTACTTTATTCTTCTTTGCAAGGAGCTCCACTTAACCTCCTGTGAACTGCATTGTCTCTTCAAGGAGAATCACATCTTTTAGTGACAGCTTCTGAAGAGTTAGCATTTTTTTTCCTACATTTCAGGCAAAGTCAACTTTTCCCAAATACATTTGATTCATGATGGAAACTAAATTCAAAAGGAGGCATATTTTTATTTGCTCTACTGAAGTTCTTAGGTTTTTACAGGTGGTTTATTAGTTTGGAGAGGCAGATATTCAAAACAGAACTTCTCAGAAGGGCTTCTRTTTTGATGGGGGCACAAGGTCTGTGGCATATTTCAACAAACAGAAATGGTGACCAGGAARTGAGAAGAATTGCAAAATGTTTTGGTTCTTAGGAATGAAATGCTTTAGTCCAGTCTCAGCTGTCAGGTCTGTCCTGTAAACAGGAGACAACAGCTTCTTGATTGAATTAGGCCAGCATGTCCAGGCCTGTCGTGCTAAGCTGGCTGCTCTTTACAAAAGAGGTTGCCTTCTGAATCCCAAGGTTTGTTTCTTTGCTTCCTTCCTGCCTCCTTTCATTACATGGGGGACTTGGCTTTCTATTTCCTGACTGTGTTCCARTCTTTYGTGACCAGCCTGAGTAAGGASCAGACTGATTGTTGTCATGAAGATKGTCTTGATCATGAAAGAAGATCATGTTATGCCAAGAGGGTGAATGTTGTTCTTTCATATTCTTGTGGGTTGTTMAGATGCCAGATCAATGTTTTATAATCTGCTTGCATCCTTTTGCATTTGATTATTGGCTTTTATTTAAGTTAGAGATAGGCAGAACTGTGGTTCTTTTTACGTAATAGAATGAG